>NC_138028.1:106183619-106648619 GCF_964106645.2 Podarcis pityusensis
CAGGCTGTGTACACACTATACATTTATGATGTGTGTGTGCCAATTGTGGGAGCTGAAGTTTAAGGTGCTGGGAACTGTAGTTTTGTGAGGTTATTTCTGGATTTGTTATTCCAGTTATTGCTGGAAAGGAAACCTCAGATGTTTACCGCTTATTGATAATAGTAGTGTACAGCCAATCTTCCACCTAAGAATGCAGAATTTGCTTTTTGGCAAGTCCCATACTTCCTTCCTCTGCTTCACCTCCGCTATCTAAATTTGATAGTAAATGGTGGGAATAAACAACAACCCCCCCCCCAAAAGACAATAAACCAGTTTATAGTGTTATTGCCATGGCAGATACAGATTATTTAAACAGATTAAATATTTACTGCTTTCCTCAGATCAGAGGCAAACTCCTAGAGCAGATTGTTCAAGCAGTTAGCTTTTGTCTTAAGAGAACAGTTTCCCAGAAGACTCAGTATTTAGCAACAAATGTTTATCCCCAGTAAGGAGGCAGATGAAGTCTTAATTACTGATCATGAAGTTTGGCAATAGGTCTGGAATATGACAATCTTTGCAAAACAGGCTTTGTAGGTTCTAAGGCGGCGGCAGTGGGGGCAAGGGAGCCTGAGACCTGAGGCCTTTTCCACCCTTTTGTAAAAATAAAAAATAATATAAATTACTCTGCTTATAGAGAAGCTTTCCCTCTTAAAGGTGGCCTGAATTTGCATCCATACATATAAATTAGCACCTGCAAATGCTAAGTAAATTTTGTGCCATGGACCTGTGCATCCGCCCTGCTGCCCACCCCGCTCTCAATGCCAGTATTTGAAGGATCTAAACTCTGCCCCTGGAGCAAGGCTCTTTCTTAATGCAAAAGAGAGCTGCAACAAAATGAAGAAGGTTAGACTAAGCCAGAGGCACCAGCTTGTGAGGGCAGTTGCGGGGAGGCAACGTTGCACGTGTGACATCACACATGTGTGACATCAGGACATCAGGAGGAGCTGGGGGCAAACGCAGCAGCCACACAGCTTCAATGGCTGGTCACCACTGGCAGGAGGCTGCTTCTACCATCCTTCCCCTCCATGGCAGCTGCAGGAGGAAGAGCCAGCCACTGGAGCCAAGTAGCGCAGGACTCCATGCTTATGAGACATTGGGGGGTGGCCCCTACCTCCAAAATACTGAGGTATCTGAAAAGGACTCAGCCCCCTGGAGAGCTAGTACCCCTGGCCTAAACCAAGGTGCTATGTTTCCTGCTAAACAGAGGGGAAGGAGAAGGAAGCCGATTCAGTTCGCAATTAAAGGGAAATCTCCCAAATTCACGCATTCTGAAACAATATGAGAGCTGCTACTCAGTCATCCTTCAAAAGTCACACTTCTCTGAATTGTGCAGAGTCTTGCAGGATCACAAAAATCATTGGGTATCACAGAATCAGAGCCAAGGACCCACAGTCAGTAAAAATAATTTTTATTTTTATTTTCAGAAAATAAATGGGAGAGGCTTGTGGTTAAGAAAAAAAGCTGTACCACAGTGGGGTACAGTGGTACCTTGGGATACAAACACCTCAGGTTACAAACACTTCAGGTTACAGATTCCGCTCATCTGGAAGTAGTACCTCAGGTTAAGAACTTTACCTCAGGATGTGAACAGAAATCGTGCGCCGGTGGCACGGTGGCAGCAGGAGGCCGCATTAGCTAAAGTGGTACCTCAGGTTAAGAACGAACCTCCAGAACGAATTAAGTTCGTAACCAGAGGTACAACTGTACTTATAAGAGCCATCCATAAAATATAATAGCACTATTTTAAATGGTTTGGGCAGACTTGAAAAGCCACCCCAAAAAAAGTTTGACAGAACAGTGTCATGTCAAAGGTCTTATGACAGCTCCCAGTATTATTTTAAAAAATTATACAGCCAAAGGTTTGGAGGAACTTTGCATGGCTTACAATCTTTCCCTGGAGATGCTGGGGATCGAATCTAGAACTTTCTGTTTGCAAAGCAAGTGCTTTACCACCAAGCTACTGTCCTTCCACTATGAATGCCATGACGGTGTGTTGGGAAGAAGGCACACATGGCATCCTCTAGCTGCTGCAAATCCATACTGATATAAACCAGGGTGAATTTGGTATGTTTATATGTGTTGAGACACTGGAATTCATTAGACTCTGAAAGAAAGAACAAAAACTTCTTTAGTTTTGCTCATCTAGAGGTGGTAAAAGATTTCAAACCCACTTTTATGGCCCTGTTCCTAATATATTAAAATCCCGAAGGTGTAACGTCGTACTGTTTCTAGGCACAATTCCTCAACTATACAATACCCTTCAAACTTCCCTTCTGCCCCTGCTGTTTTACTCAGCCAACCAATATCATAAAAAGCAAAATGTTAATTGTTTCCTTCAGCAGAAGCAGCAAGACAAATAAAAATTGCCCTCCCAGACACACTCGAGCTGCTTCCCTCTCCTCCGCCTTCCACTCCAAGTTGTAAGGCATGGCTTTCTTAGCAACTCACTCTGCCTTCCAGTTGCCTAATGGCTACTGCCTCCATCTCAGCTTTAGTCCAGGAAGGTCTCCATACACCTTCCTTCCTTCCTTCCTTCCTTCCTTCCTTTGTTGCAAACACTGAATTTCTGTATCATTGGGCTTTACATTTTCAACAAAGGGGGATCTTCAGCTGAAGAGGTATGCAAGTCACACAAGAGGCAAGTGCTTCCCTCTATTTTTCATCCAGACTTGGAGACCCAACACTGCCCAGAGAGGTACGGGAAGCTGTGCTAACTCTCAGCTGAGGGGGTGAGGGGCATGAATCCGTCAATTTCAGTTGCTCCCAGTTTCTAATTTTCTATTAAGTTCAGTTCTCCATATTTCCACATCAGCTTGTGAGTTTGTGAAAAACAAGCCCTCTTGAAAAATCCCGTTGCATTGTACTGCGGTGCAAATTTCTCTTCATATACACAAGTTTGTATGCAACTTTGTCATATGGACACATTTTTGCAAAGCAATCTCCCTTTATATAATGCATTTGGCACGCTCTGTTTCCTAATATGTGCATTTTTATTCACACTTTAGCATATGCATTTTTGTACACATTTAATTACGAGGCTGGAGAGGCGCACTGAAAAATCAAAAGTGCAAATTTAAATGAATGGCTGAGTTTCAGTTTGGGTATTGTTTCCGAAAGTGCAAACTGGGCAGTTTCACATACAAATGCAAACAGAATTGAATTACCCCCTCATTCCTGCTCCAAGCTAGCATGTAAGGATCAGAAAAGGAAACTACAAGTATATGAGAATGGAGAGGGAGCTGCTGTTTTCAATGGCTGCCTGGTGCTTTTTGTAGTTCTGTCTTCGGCCTAACCAATTCATCAGCTGATGCACAATGTAAGACGTAGGAAGAACACATGCTCATGAATATTTGCGTGCTTGAATAAAAGTATCCTCTATTAGTGATAGCCATGTCTTCCAACATTTAATAGACAAAAATAGGGACATGTTTGTAGCACTCTAATGCTCATACCAAGGATCACTGCTTGACCCCCGCTACACATTGCTGAAGACTCTAGCCCGCCTTCTCAATGCTGTATTCCTTGACTCTGCAATCACCCACCAATTTGAAAACTAAGAGGGTGGTGGTTCTTTAGATTAAAGGCATACTAGGAAAAGAGGATTGTCCTCCATTTGGTCACCAACAGTTCAAAATGTGTGTGAAATGGCAGGTTGTGCACTGTGTGGTACAATGAGTTCTCCACATTCTGCTCTCAGGGGATCAAGCAATCTCTTGATCCAGACCAACTATATACTCAAACACTTGTAGAAACTCTGTAGACTCTGTGAGATCAGTGGACGTGACTAACCGAAGTCCACTGCTTTCAACAGGTCTGCTCTGAGCATGGCATAGTTGAATATAAGCATTAAACCCTGGTCTGAATGGGCACAAACATGCGAACCTCAGACTTGCCTACAGAACAAGAAAGAGTTCAAGTTTTAAACTTCACATTCACACCTTATCTTAATTGCAGCATGATTTAAATCATTATTTCTTCGCTTCATTAATTCATCGCGCTCTCATTGTCTATATTTAGGTGCCACTATCACACTAGACTTCTTTTTAAAATCAAATAATCATTACCGATAAGTGTTTGGCAGAAATATCTCATCGCTGTTCTCCAAATTTCCCACTTTTAATAAACATACTTATTCTCTTCAATTCCTTATTAATGGAAGCTGCCGTTATTAGGTCTCGCTTTTATTTTCCGCAGCAACCGCCCACCCCGCCCTTCCGCATCCTTTGTCTTTCATTGTTCTGCCCACAGATACACTTTCCATTTTTAACTTCACAGTTTCAGCTCTTACCATGTTTGCTTAACATTTCTGGGGAAATAGTTTGGGAACTCTGAAGAGGGAGGGAAAAAATCCCCACGCACAAACCTTCATTGCTGTCGTCTTGGACTACGATTGCTCCTTTTGGGCCAGTTAATTAGAAACACAGAGGACTCTGAAAAACACAACAGCTTTCGCTCCCAGTCTGTACCCTCTGTGACAAATATGGAGCAGCTGCAGGGCAATTATGCCAATGGTAACAGAGCTCCCTAAGGAACAGCCCTGGAAAGAGAGGCAGGGAAGGAGGGATAGCCAGACCAATTGCAAGAAGCCTCTAACTCCAAAGGTCTCCGAATTTCATTCTCTGCTGCTTTTGTGGGCATTATCGCCATGTCCAACATCCTTCTTCCATCCTAGTAGATGGAAGAATGATGTTTTTTAAAAATAATATTTACAATATTTATGTTTTTTAAATAATATGTATTCTAGAGAATTATCATTTACACACACACACACACACCCCCCACATACACAAAAAGCATAATTATGAAATCTCTACTTATTTTTTTAGAGTGCTATGTATGAGCAAGAAGGGAGTATGTGTTTGGAAAGGAGACAGAATGAAGGGAGCCCACCAGATCTGGCCATTCCAGTGACTAGGGATTGGGAACAACATGGGGGGGGGGGTTGGTTAGGAAAGAAACCACAGGTGTTTGCGCTCTGCCCCTTTCTGAACCACACACCTGTTTTGACATGGCTGGGGGCCGATCTGTTACCCCCAACAGTCTGGTAGTGTTGTTGTTGGAATGCCAGGTCAGCCCATCATAAATCCACACTCATACAGAACATATCTATGGATGAGCTGGTTGAGTTGGCATGTATAACTGAGACCTGGGTGGGAGAAAAACATGGGCTGTATCTGACCCATCTTTGCTCAGCTGGGTATTCAGTGCAGCACCAGCAGAGTCAAGGGTCCTTACCACTAGGAAACCTATAAATCTTGGGGCAGGACTAGAGAGCTTGAGCTTGTGGTTGTACCACAAAGGGATGCTTCTGGTGTATCACCCATCCTGCTGCCCAAAAGTTTCCCTGACTGAGCTAACTGAAGTGTTGGAGAGCACGTAATTGCACCTATGAAGAAGAACTTGGGGCAGCCTCATCTGAACTTTCCTATGTGGTCTGGAGGCTTGTCAAACCAATCATGAGAGGTGCACCTCTGAAGCATATGGAGGCCAACTGTGAACCATCTGCCAACTCTTTGAGGATAAAGTCACTCAACGCTGTGGGGGGGACATGTTTCTAATTTCTTACTGCATCATGTCCATGAATTCTGATTGCAAACAAGTATGTTTTGTGAAATGAAATCCCTATAGTTTGTTTTCACAGGGCTTATAATTATAGATGAACCTCAGGCTTCAAGTAAAACTGAATTGGGTTTATTTCAGTCTCGGTTCTCAACCACTATCAGTCCAATTGGTGAGTGTAGATTACACACAAACACACTTTGGGTGAAATCAGCTCCATACTTCTTCCCCCAAGTGAACATGATTGGACCAGGACAAATTTTTAAGCAACAATTGCCTTGAGATTTTTAAGTCTTCAGAAAAGGAAGGAAAGAATGAAAGGTGAAGGCGTCTTAAAGATGCATTGAGGGCAGTCTATTGGTCCAAGATATTTAAAGTCTTGCAAGGCTCCTTCAGATGCAACTGGCTTGACCATTCCAAGAATAACTAATGTAATTTTGTATATTATCGCAGAATTATCCTTTGAATGAAAGCAATTGACCCTAGAGAAGAATTGCAATACTTTAACCATGTAGTGCCAATAAAGTAATTTAGTACACACCCAACCATCAGCTACAAATGTTCCCCAAGAAAATGAAAGTTGCAGACATAGTTACATGGGAGTATGTCCCATTGACCTCAACAATATTTTCTGAAAAAACATACCAGTACGTAGCATAGGCCTTGAAGAAGAAGCATTCACCCAGGTGTTCCTAACGTCTATTGCAGAAGCCCTAAGGCACAATGCAATTCAAAATGAGCACTGTTAAGGCACATTGTTTTCAAAGGGGTTGTTGGTATTTGCTTAAACTCTCTTCCATTGAAATCATGAGAATAGAAGAACAGCACCACTGGATCTGGTCAAAGGTCCATCTAGCCCAGCATTCTGCTACTGACAGTGGGCAACCAGATGACTATGGGAAGCTCATAAGCAGGGCAGGAAATCAATAGGACTTAAAAGTACTTAATTGTGGCTGTATTGTGCCAATAGAAAATGAAGTCAAATGATCAAATGCATAGCTAACAGTATTTTCCTCAATATGAAAATCAGCGGCATTACAAGTACAGGCATTCCTCATTACCATCTGTAATATTACACCAATCAAGACAAAAATTCCTGATTTGGGAAGAATAAAATCACCTGTCCAAATTGCAAGAAATCCACAAAACCTAAACCTAAAATGTATCATTAAAAACCAACAATTGCCTGAACATTTCTCCTCAAACGTCCAGAAAGCCAAGATGAAACCATTTTAAATAAATTGGAGAATATGCTATTTATAATTTACAAATAATATAGGATAAACCAAACATAGGATAATATAGGATGCACTGAATTTACAAACGATATAGGATATGGCCAGTTTTATTTCTTCTGCACAATGACAAAGCTGTCCGTATCCTGCTATGAATAATATTCAGGTTAAATGAAACTGGTCCCAATTGAGGTGTACTATTATCTGTTTCATCTCCTTATCTGCTTGCCATGTACAGTTCCAAGGTAAACATGAAACTGAACAGTTGGCAAATTTGGATTCCGAATCCTGACAGCGTTATTTCCAGAGGTATAACATCTTAATCAAATTTTAAAATAAAATATCTCAAGCCCTGAGCTCCGTCGTGAACCCAAAAATTATATAACACACATGTTTTTATGCTTTGTCAATTACATTTGAAATAGGGACTGTTTGTTTCAGCCCTTCTAAAAATGAGACTAGGATGAGAAAACAACCTATTTCCTTATTAGGTTCAGGAGTCAAAGGACTCCTCCAGGAGCCGCAGGCTTCAAGAGCAGAGAAGATTAAGACATATATTGGATTCATGATGGAGGGCACAAAGTTCATTTTCAAAATAAAACAGAATTTTATTCATATTCCTTTTAAAATTCAGATTGCCATTTGCCAGCTGACCTGTGACATGGCAGCAGTGTATTACATTTTCAATGAGCAGTCTATCTGCAGCAGGGAAGGGAAGGGACCCGCTTCCAACACCCAATAGTAAGATATTGTTCTCAGAATTTTAGATGGAGCAAACAGGGCTTGGGTAACATATTTATTTTTAATAAGGGGAGATGTAGAATAGTATAGTCAAAGGTATTATGCAGAGGCACAAGCCTCCCTCCCTCCCTCCCTCCCTCCCTCCCTCTGTTTTGTTTAATGCATAACTCCGGTATAAAAATGCATCAGGGGCTCAAATACATTAAGGTGGAAAATAATAATAATAATAAAGAAGCAGGCAAAAAAATTATAACAGGCTTAACCAAAGTAAAAAGTAAAAAAAAAGAAGGTAAAGACCCTTTTAAAACAAGTTTTGGTAGAGTGAAAGCCAAGCCAAGATTTTTCTATAGTGACGAGCTAGATTTATCCAGCTTGCCATCTGTCAAAATTATATTACAAAAGGCACATATGCAGAGATACAAGACTACTGATTTTCATATATATTAAAATCTGCAACTACTGCAGGATATGAAAGCTGGCAAACTGTTAAGCCAAAAGGCTTACATTTCAAACTTTTGGGAGTATTGCTCTAATTCAGCTCTGCCTCTGACACACAAGCACATGCACAAAATTGCAGGTATTTTGTGTGGCATATACATATATAAACATTCAATTTATTTAAGGATATTGCCAAAATAACACATTAATACGAGAAAAATGATAAGGGGAAAAAATAAAAATGCATGCTTTGCATTGGAAATAAGACTGGCTACATTAAAGGCATTAATATTCAATGCACGCAAAGGACTTCATCACGCTTTTGTATGGAGTGTTGTGCATCAGTGAAGTGGTAACATTCCCATGCGCTAATGGATGTGTGGTATGCACTGCAGAGGTGGGTCAACAGGGAAGTTGTAGGAAGAATACACATTGAGGGCGTCACAGACGGCAACATCTAACAGAGTCCCTGAGGATTATATAACCAAGTCGCAGGAGAAACAAGCACAGCATTACGTAAAAAAGAGACAGAGGGGCATGCTCTCAAGTATCATGGAATACTTATATGAAAGCAACTTGGCTGCATCTAGGTGGTGCCCACAGTAAAACACATATTACACGTATAAACACACATTAACATCCCATGCTCGAACAAACCACACTCATCACACTAGAATTTTCTAGTTTGAGGAAAATCACCAGAGCTCATGTGCTGATGCAACTGTTTTCTTTTGTCATTGGGCAGCCTGCAACGGAGATCCTCTGGGTTTTAAAGACCTACATGTATAAAGACCTGCATATTTTAGAGACTGCCTATCCCTGTATAAGCCCCCCTTCACACTTATCTTCAAGAATTTTGTTAGCTAGGAAGAATTAAACTGTTGTTGTTGAAAACAGCAGGGTCTTTTCGGTCATGGCCTTGAGACTTACACTTTCTTTGGGGACATTCCAGGCTGCCTTCTGGACTCCATTCTTAGAATCATAGAATTGTAGAGTTGGAAGCGACCCCAGGGGTCATCTTGCCCAATCCTATGCAATGCAGGAATCTCAACTCAAGCATCCAGGAGAGATGGTCATCCAATCTCTGCTTAAAAACCTCCAGTGCAGGAGAGTCTACCAACTTCCAAGGGAGCCCGTTCCACTGTCAGACAGCTCTTATCATCAGAAAGTTCTCATTGATGTTTAGTCAGAATCTCCTTTCTTGGAACTTGAAGCCATTGGTTCGGGTCCTAGCCTCCAGAGCAGGTAAAACCAGCTTGCTCCATCCTCCATGTGACACCCCTTTGGATATTTGAAGATCCTAACTCCTCTCAGTCTCCTCTTATTTCTTATTCAGGCTAAGCATACCCAACTACCTTAACTGTTCCTCGCAAGGTTTGGTTTCCATACCTTTGATCATCTTGGTTGCCCTCCTCCACACATGTTCAGACTTGTCAATATCCTTCTGAAACTGTGGCACCCAGAACTTGAGACAGTCTACCAGGTGTGGTCTGCCCAAGGCAGAACAGAGCAATACTACTACTTCCCTTGGTCTGGACACTACTTAATTCTTGACCACCTTTCCATTTTAGCCCTTTGATTCCTGGAGTTATAAGGAAACATAAGGCTATGTTCTACCCAATGGCTAACTAAGGAGAAATACAAGCTGATTACCTATATTTACATTCTAACAATGACTTCAGGCCCCACAAAGCTGCTGGTTACAGTTCCACCTTATCCTTGTCCATGTAGCCAGTTCTGATTGTCCCAAGTACAAATTTAATTGCTTTTGATCATTACCAGGAGCTCTGTGAGATCCAAAGAGGCCACTATCAAGGCACCATTTCATTTCCCTACATTAGATACTAGCTGGTCCCCATGCACAAACCCACAGATATGTGATTTTAAGACGCCAATCTGCTTCTGTGAATCGCCTCCAAGAAATCAATGTGTAGGTCATAAATATCATGTAATTTACTACCTGCAGTTTCTTTTTTTTAAACCCTTCATTAAAATGTATGTCATGCAGATTTTTGAAATTTGTAGAACTTGACATTTTTCCTGAATATTTATTTCGTCTCTGTGTTTGACCCTACAGTCTTGAATGCTGTGCCCCTTAATCTCAATTATTGAAGAACAGTTTGAAAGCAAGGTAACTTTTGTTTGGGGGGGGGGGCTTTCGTTGGCATCGCTGGTGAAATCTGTATGCGTACAAACCCAGAACAAAACACACATACCAGGAAGTGAGCTCCAGGGAACACAAGCAAACATACTTCTGAGTAAACAAGCACTGCAAAATGGCAGATTGGCTTCTTTTTCCTTGGTGAAAGACTTTTACAGTACAAACCTTTTACCTTTTTCAAAAAATGAAGGGGCCAATGCTTATAACTAAAAGAAAGAATATGAACTATATGCAAATGTGTGATAGTTATTAAAGTCATCAGGGCCTGACAGGTGTGCCAATTCTATGGGGCTGAAGGCACCTCAGCCCCCCCCCCCCATATTTATTTTAAGGGGGCCAGGCCTCCTCACACATTACATGTGTGGCACAGGTCCAGTAGCCAGCTCCTCCAGAGCCCTCGGCCTCCTGCGTTGTCACACATGTGCAACGAGCATCCCCTCCCCCCCAAAAATGGGGGGGCAAGCTAGCCCCTCTGGGGCCAGTTCTACCATTAGGTGGAATGAGGCAATCACCTAAGGCAGCAGATGCTGAGGGGGCAGCAGTACCCTCGTCAATCCGTCCTCAGTTTCCCAGCTGCTCCCCTCTGGGGTGCCGCAGGCTTGTTGTACACCCCCTAAACCAGCCTGCTGCAACCTCAGGTGCACTGAAGGATGTGAAATAAGATCAGCAGTCCAGTCATCTTATTCACATGTGATTGGGGAGTGCGGGAGGGGAAGCACACCAACTTGTCTTTTGCCTCAAGCAACAAAATGTCTGCTACCAGCCCTGAACATGACACCCATCTAAAACAAATACACAGTGTCAATGCTCTGACATGCCAGGGTAGTGATGAAGTGCAGGGTTGGGGTTGCTGAGGCCCTCAGCTATGACAAATATAAGAGGCCCCATAGCACTGCCAAAGAAAAAGGGGGGGAGAAGAAGTGTATTATTCTAACAGAAAAGACAACGGAAATGAAAATGGTAAAGTTTTCTATTGCTTGTACATAGGACAGGAAGCAACTAAAATCTAATAGTCCATACAAAACATATTGGGAGGGATTCACTTAAATAACTCCCTCAGGGGAAGCCCTAGTGCAACAGTTTACCCTTGTGCAAAGTGGCTTTCCGCCCGTCCTCTCACTGTACTTCACTCGCTTTCCCTGAAATTGCTTCAGGAGTGGTGGTCATTTGAGAGAACCCCAGAACACAAACAGGAGGAAGAGAGCGGGGAATCGTTCTGTCTGGCAAGCTGATACTTTTCACCGATGAAATGGTTGTAATAGCATGCTATTCAATTCCACACTTAGGTTGCAGTAAGCCTGGTGTGGTCTGCACTCAACCTGAACCAGACCTCACCTACCACAAAAGCTGTTTGACAACTTATGGACACCTGGCCTAATGAAATTTTGATATGTTACAGTAATTTCTGAACAGATTTATAAACACAATATGACATGGAACTGTGTAACCATTAAGTATATTTTGTCATGTCAGAACAATGATGCCCTTTCTGAGCCTGTTTTCCTGTTTCCTTTATTTTTTTTTAAACCCATCCCATAAAACTTGAATTTTACTTGCAGTGTACAGTGGTACCTCAGGTTACATATGCTTCAGGTTACAGACTCCGCTAACCCAGAAATATTACCTCAGGTTAAGAACTTTGCTTCAAGATGAGAACAGAAATCATGCAGTGGCAGCGCAGCAGCAGCAGGAAGTCCCATTAGTTAAAGTGGTGCTTCAGGTTAAGAACAGTTTCAGGTTAAGAACAGACCTCCAGAATGAATTAAGTTCTTAACCCGAGGTACCACTGTACTTAGTTTGTGCGCAGTTTCAGCACTGATGAAATGACTCATAAGAACGCAAGAAGAGACCTGCTGGATCAGACCAAAGGCCCACCTAGTCCAACATTTTGTTCTCACAGTGGTCAGCCACACTCAAGAACTGCTTGGTGGACAACTATATAAGAAAACTATGTCCTGAAGGTATTCTGAAAATCACTGGACCTTGAATGGCATTAATTCAACTTTCCTTAACTTTGCATGGAATCTGTTGTGAGCAACCTCTTCAAGCCAGAAGAACTCAACGGGAGCAGGCCAGATGTGTATACAGAAGTAAACAATTTCACTTCCACACGAGAGCCTTATATGAGTGGTTGAGTCCAATAATCATCTCATTGTACCTATATAGACTAGTAGTCAAAACCAAGTTTCTGTTAAACTGTACTCCTCCCCTTCCAGTCTGAGAGCTTCAGGCCCAGTCTTTCCCAGTGAGTTGTGTGTGTGTGTGTGTGTGTGTGTGTGTGTGTGTGAGAGAGAGAGAGAGAGAGAGAGAGAGAGAGAGAGAGACTCTATCATTTCTCCAAAGAAAATATGGACATCCTACTCCATCCCCTCCAATATTTTTCCAGTGAAGGAAAAGCAGGACATTCCAGGATCAAATAAGAAACTGGGACAGCTTCTGTAATTCTGGGACTGTCCCTGGAAAATCCGGACATTTGGAGAGTCTGGGAAGAGGTTTGGGTGTGTGCTGCCATTCTCACACATACAATTAAATCCTTGATGCCACTATATGTATTTTAGCAAACAGGAAAGGAAAATCCTCCTGCAAAAAGTTTGATTAAGCGCATGCGCAAGAGATGACCAAACCAACTTCCAGAACCATGAAGACCAAATTTCCTAGAAGGGGCATGGACAAATTTAGCAAAACATCCATAGTATTTTGGAGCCTTTTTTATTTTTTTACTTTGCAAAGCTAATTCTCCCAGAATCCAGTGTTCACTTCATCACTCCATATAAAATACAGAATCCTTAATTGGTCTGTGCTTCTCCAACATGTTTTTAATGAAAACGCAGCACATAACTCTTAGTTTGTTGGCTGGCGGAGCCCAATTTACAAAAGTGGGACTGCAAGATAAGAAAAGAGTACATCTGCAAAGCAGGCTGTGCAATGAATCACACCGTGCCAAGGTTGAGCAGAATATAATTGAGTCCAACATCTCTGAGCACTTTCACCATAATTAATGATAATCTGTAACAGAGGAATCTGAGATTCCAGTTCAGAGAACTGTTTAATTAGGCCAAGTAATGAAAGCAGAAGCAGTACAAGAATATGGCCTGTCTCATGATTAATGATTCATGCTACTGAACACAAAAGTGCCGCACTGTTAACTCTAAAGGATGCTGCATCTCTCTGGCATTTACAAAATAGTGAAATGCATGCATTTTTGTATTTAAAAGATGTAACTGGCAGTATCCTTTTCTGAGCTATTTACATGATAAATATGGTTCCAGAGGTACCTGTCTTCTTCCCGGGTTCTTTTTGCTCTGGGGTACTTTAAGATAAATATGGTATCTGCCTAAACAGCAACATTAAGGTACTGCCACTGAATAATTAACACTTTTACTTTTAAAGTTAGTCAAACACGGCTTTCTTTTCTTCAGACTCCCATAAAACGAATGGTCCCTGGTGGCAGCGAGATTGCAGTTCATAATATGTTTGGTCCTACAAAGGGGAACAAGGATTTGGGTTAGTAAGGATGCATTAATGTTGGTGTGCAGTAGGGGAGAAGAATGGAACACATTGAGGATGCGCAAGTGACCACATTCAGAGGTTGAAATGTACACCGGGCATCCATCAATTTGATAGACAGTGTATAAGAAGAAGAAAAAGTGTAAGAAGTGTAAGAAACCAGGCATAAGACAGCCTTGGGCATTTACTTACAGGCCACCAAATGATATGGGTTTTATGTGACTATTTATCGCGCTATTCAATGAAACAGGAAGCACCACTTATCACGGGGATTGCAGAAACCCATAGTACATATGCAAGGTCTAAGATAAGAGCACCTTTATAAAGAAACATGTTCACTAATGTCTCTGTCAACCACCAAATTAGGTCTCCCTGGGTGCCTGCCTCAGAAGCTTCCATGGTTCAGCACCCACTCAAAGTAATAAAGATTCAGGAAACATTATCTGCTTTATGGGATAATAGCTCACTATTTCTAACCTTCCACTTTACTCCCTGCCTGCACTCCACCCTTCTCATCTCTCTCTCTTTTTCTCATGTACACAAACACAATAGTGGGTAGACTTCAGGCTGTTTGCATGCTCAATTATTCTGGGATAACATTCCTTGAATTTAGGATGGGGTGTTTTTTTCTGATTTTTCACACTTCCAAGTCAATCATCCCTGTCAAGATCAGGACCTTTTTATACACTTATCTTTCCCTCAGGGAAAGGCTGTACCAAATATTCTCCAATTTCAGTTTCACCACAATAGCAACGAATAGCTTGCTGAAACTTTGCATTGTTTCAATACAGTCTCAGAACCATCAGTTGCTCGGGCTCCTCTTTCTTCTTGGTACCATTTAACTTCCTCTTTGCCCTCACTATCCTTGACCTCATTTGCCACACTGACATTTCATCACACTGGATGTGGAATATCTGATTGTTTGAAAAGTGTCTGTGACTTTATCACATCAGACATAGTATCATGACATCATCAACAACATTGCCGCATAGCCTCATGAATGCAGAACCAAACTGAGAACAGAGTGGACTTTTCAATACCTAAATGCTCAAATGATCTCTCTCTCTCTCTCTCTCTCTCTCTCTCTCTCTCTCTGTGTGTGTGTGTGTGTGTGTGTGTGTGTACAGCACAATCTCTTCCAGTTATCCCTGAGTGGAATGATTGGTTGCAGAAATGGATTATATGTACGTATTTAAAGCATTTTGACCCTGCTTTTTGGCTGAATAGGCTTCTGGAGTAGCTTACAAAAATCAGTAGTAAAAATGTCCCTGTTCTGAATCTTATAATCTAAAACATATCACACACAAGGAAAGAGGGATGGGGAGGGAAGAAGAGAAAAGCAAGCTCAGGGACTAGTTAATACAATTACAGCTCTTATAATAATCAGCTGGGATGAAAAGAATTCATGTAGCCTCATTAAATTATTATTATTATTATTATTATTATATTATTATTATTATTATTATTATTATTATTATTATTATTATTATTTATTATTATACCCCACCCATCTAGTGGCTGCCACTAGGTGACAGTTGATGCATGTGTACATTGGGAGGAGTGCAGCTGGTCTCTCGACAGAGGCCTCTCTGCTTCACTTCTCCTTGTATGCTCTATTATATTGACTCAGTATTGTACAAGTAGACTTCCAGTACAATTTCTGTGAATAGGAAAATATTAAAAATACATTCGTAGGCATCAGTTCATGCAATATATCCCATCTTATCCCTATTTCCAGAGATGGTTGGGAAGGAACAAGTTGAGCCTATTCACCCAGGTAAGCCAGCTCAGAGGTATTTTGATCTTAACTGGAGATTCTTAGCTGGGAAGAGGAAGGGAGATTCACATCTCAGTGCCAAAACAGCTGCTTTGCGTGCAGAATGCCCCAGGTCCAATTCTTGGCAACTCCAAGATAAAACAGCCACTGACAATCAAAGCAGACAATACTGAGCTACATGGCTCAACAGTCTGACTTGGCATGAGGCAGTTTCCTATGTTAATTCCTATGATTTGTGAACGATCCATGACAGCTAGCAAAAGAAGCACTATGGGGTTCCTTATTTGTGTATATTCACTCAGTAGCAACTACTTCTAACACCTTGAATGTAAGCTATACTCTCCATTAGGGAGGGACCGAGCCATCTAATTCCACCCCCTTTCAGTTTCACTGGCACTCCATTACAGGTCTATTCTGCCCCAGTTTGTTGACATTTAAAATGTTCATTTTTGATTTACCTTTCCATGCAAAACACATAAGTACACATTTTGCATGCATTTGTATGCATTCTAAATAACAAAATATGTATTCTTGTGTACACATTTTGTGCATAGAAACTGTACACCGACATATATATTTCGGCACAGAAGCCACATCGTGAAATCCAGGCAGGTGCATCATCCACTGAGAGCAACAAGTTCCGATCACTGTGCAAGTTCAGGGGTCAAGTCTGTCGGCTACGAGAGCCTCTCCTCCATCCCATCTCCCTACTTCCATTCAAGGGCAGCAGCCTTTTACTAGGTCAAGTCTCTTCAGAGGAGACTGTTCAGAAAACATTCCAAGCAAAAGAGTGCTTCTGGCGCTTGGCCGGCCTGCCATTCACCTTCTGATTCAGAATCCATGACCTCTTCCCCTGAAGAAGAGTATTCTGACTCCAGAGCCATGACAGATGCCAGCACACACAGAGGGAAGAGTTTTGGAGCACGCTGTCAGTAACATGTTGATGACACACAACTCTGCTTCTCCTTTACGTCCACAAGTGTGGAAGTGGATCTGTTGGACTATTGTCTTACCTCACTAATGGACTGGACTAGAGCCAATAAACTGAAACTCATCATCATCATCAAACCTTTTATTGGCATCACATCCAAACATCCAAAACAGATCAATACAGAATTACCACTTCCCCAGTGGCACAAAACATTTGCTAAAAGAAAGGAGGCAGAGCAGTCTGTCGTCACATCTCTAGGTCTCCAGGGAGATTAGGCATCTGCAGTGTATTTCGACAACAAAAAACCAAATAGAGATATTTAGCCACTAACTTGGTGAGCTCCTGATATTCCCCAGTAATAGAAAATGTATGACCTCCAACTCTGGTTTCCATTTGGGGATGCAGAGTTGATCTAGAAATTGCTGATGGAGATCAGCATATAGTTTACAATTAAGAACCATGTGTGTGAGGGTTTCCACCAGGTGGTCTTCACATGGGCAAGTTCTTTCTCCTTCTACCCCGCCTGACAACCTTCCCCAAAGGAGGTTCGATGGATTTGAATTAAACCTGGCCAGCGAAAATGCCCTTCTTTCTTGAGGGTTAAGCAGAAATTCAAGGTAATTGTGGTTAGTTTCATGTGCCCAATTAGTGAGTTTAATTATTTCTGTGAATGGGAAAGCACAGGAAAACATTTTAAAGCAGGAAGTGAACATGCAGTTTGAATAAAGTCAAGATGGAGCCAAATGGAAAAGACCATGTGCCATTTCCCCCCTTTTTTACAGTCAGTGAATATACATTCATTCTATAAGATATTCTTACATTAAGCCAGCATATATACCAAGAGATTCAAAGAGCAACAGATACAAGAATGCATCTTTTATGAGGAAATATGCGTTAAAATGCATATATTCATGGAAATGAAACAATAGTGTGTGTGTTAGTCAAAACTATATGCAAAATCAAAGATCAAAATCAAAAATCAAATGATCGCCGAAGAATTGATGCTTCTGAATTACGGTGCTGGAGGAGACTCTTGAGAGTCCCATGGAATGCAAGAAGATCAAACCTATCCATTCTGAAGGAAATCAGCCCTGAGTGCTCACTGGAAGGACAGATCCTGAAGCTGAGGCTCCAATACTTTGGCCACCTCATGAGAAGAGAAGACTCCCTGGAAAAGACCCTGATGTTGGGAAAGATGGAGGGCACAAGGGGAAGGGGACGACAGAGGACGAGACGGTTGAACAGTGTTCTCAAAGCTACCAGCATGAGTTTGACCAAACTGCGGGAGGCAGTGGAAGACAGGAGTGCCTGGCGTGCCCTGGTCCATGGGGTCATGAAGAGTCGGACACGACTAAATGACTAAACAACAACAAATATGCAAAATGTGTTTATTAGGACTAATTCGGGCTAAAAAGGCTGAGAATTTTTCGAGGGTTTTTTTTCCTTAAGAACCACAAATGTGGAGAACTGAATTTAGGATTAGAAAAAGAGGACACTAAAAAAACCTGAAACTGGCTGATCAATCCATCCCTAATGCCAGTTCTGCTGCCAGCTGAATGGCAGATTCCACCACTGGTCCCTCCACCATGAGTGTTTCGGTCTACCAGAGTGTGCTGCTCTCTGATCGGCCCTCTTTCCTCCCTTCTCTTCCTCCTCAGGCCTGTCTCCTCAGCTGCTCCCTCTTGTCTCTCCTCCCAGATATTTCCATCTCTCATCCCTGCTCCAACAGCCTTCTCTCTTCCCTCCCTGTTGCCTGCCCTGCCCCTTTGCCTTTCTCACATTCAGAGGCCCTTAGGAGCAGGCATTGCATACTCATGACTCTAATCTGTATGGAACCAATGAAGAAGAGCTCTTAGATAATCTGAAGCTTTTGGGTATGAGTTTGATCATCCAGCAACCCATTCCAGAAACATTTCTAAAAGTGATATGACATTATTTCCTCGGTGCCCACATGCCTTGAAGGAAATGCGCATGTTTGTACAGCTGAGTGGATAATTCATTCCATGAATTTAGCTTTCCTTTCTGCTTGTTGTGTAACCACAAGCAGACTTAAATCTCCTTGCATTTATTCACTATTCAAATGGTTTTTGATGAATACCCTTTTAATTTCTCTTTTCAGAAATTTCACTCTAAGGAATAACCATGTGCAATCATAATTGGAGCTGCATTTTCCTTGCTGTTTTCTTCCGAGGAGAGCCATAGAATAGGTGGGGACTCTTTCTCCTACTGCACCAACATGGCAAATTTTATCTTATGCTATCATACAGTGGCTCATACTCTGCAAGTCTCCCATTTATTTTATCACGAGAGAATGGTGGCCATTTTGGTTTTGATTTCACAGCACAATTTCACTCAGATAAAAGTGCTTTTTCTCCCTAAGAAAACTACAGTTCCCAAGGTTAAACCCACTTGACCTGCCATGTTTCTATGTGTATATGTGTATGTTCCACAATCAGTTCAAATGGTTGATAGACACAAGGCTAAAACAGTCATCTTCTCCCAGACCTTTGGCTAATTAAACAATCTGTGGCCTTTTAAACTGGGGAGGGGGTACTGTATTGTTTTTGTTTGTTGCTATGTATTTTTGTGTTTTTATATTGTGATCCTCTGTTGAAGGGCAGTGTAGAAATTTAATAATAATAATAATAATAATAATAGTTGGTGACATGCAATAAGCTCATTAAATGAGCTTGTCTTTCAGTGACTAATACTCTCTGTGATTTTAACGAGATCTTAATCTCTTATTGAAATAAGAAGGCTGTGGCCAAGAGGGATGATTTCTTTTTCAACTCCTCAAGTACCATTAAAAGGGGGTGGGTATAAAATACAAGAGGATCTGAGAACTGCTCCAGATGTGGGAGAAATGGAAAAGCAAACCTTAGAAAACTGCTGCCTTGGAACAACTAATAAATATGTTGAAGGAAGAGATTGTACAGACAGCGATATAATTAGGTGCTGAAGCTTATTGTGGAAGAAGCTGGAAATGCAAAGAAGTGAAATTAAAAGAATGCAAGTTGTGTGAATGAAGGTGGTGTGTGTGTGTGTGTGTGTGTGTGTGTGTGTGTCATCTACAGAGTAAAAAAAAGCTACTGTAAGTCAGAGATGGGAAGCCTATGACCTTTCAAATATTGTTGCATTCCAACTCCTATCAGCACTAGCTGGCAAGGCCACCGGTGAAGGACGCTAAGAGTTGTAGTTGAGTCAGCTGACCGGCACAAGGTGGATCACAGGAAAAATGGAAGTTTTAAAATTTCACTTCCTCTTCCTTAATTTTGGGGGGAAGCTAAATAGCAGTATGGGGGGGGGGTAATCATCATTAGAATCGTTGGGGAGGGGTGAGTTAACCATCTGAGTGTTACCCGGCAGAGAAAAGGGAGAGACTGAAGTACCTCTAGTCTCACTCAACTGTCAGGAGCTCGTCCTACTCTCGAGTAAGACCCTGGCAGAGACACATGCCCAACTGGCATGTTCTCTCCCTCCTGGTCTTTCGTTCAGGAGCTTCAAAAGCTTCCTTCAGCCTGAACAGCACAGTGACCGATGCCAACTGACACCGACACACTTAGGGATCCGCAGAGTCTTTGCAGCTTGCGTAACAGACCTCAGCAACTCAGCATTTTGGCTAATCTACTTTATTTACATATAAACACACACGGAGCACTGCAGCATGGCACCCTCTCTCTCTTGCATCAGACAGCAAAGAGAAAGAACAAAGGAGAATAGTCCCACTTCATGGAACACAGTAACACAAACATCCTGTCTCTGTCACTTCCCACTCTGTGGAGTCAAAACATACACCGTCATGTGATAGACAAAAATCCCATGACTGCAATCATGGAGCAGGAATTCTAACATCAGCTGCCATTTCTGGGGGGACCTTCAGCTGAGAGTGGTGGAAAGAAGACTGAACTGCAGAAGAAGTTCATCCTTTTCCGGAGCCCCATCCCTTCCTCCTGCTGATCAGCAGGAGGGTATGTTGTGGGCCATGTAAGATTATGCTGCAGGCTGCAAGCATCCGAAGGGGTGTTGGGGGGGTGCAGATTGCATCTACACTTCTTCTCAGCTAGTGGGGGGATTGGATACTATGCATACTGACCAGATCATGCATAATGACCAAGGAATGCACAAAATTCAGGTGAGATATGCACATTCCCGAAAGCCTGCTGGGAATTATGCACAATGGCCAAAGAATGTACAAAATGAAGTTAAATATTTCCCAACAGGGATTATCTGTTTAGGCTGGAAATAGGCACACTTCCCTCGTTATTGATGGGCTATGTACACATTCTGCATGAGGCCTGGGGAATGTGCACAATGGCTGGCTGTTATGCACACTTACCACTCAATTTACATTCCCCTTAAATCATGTACATGAAGGAAATAAGATGAATGTAAAATGCTGGAAAAATTGCATATGTGTATGGTAATTAGGTGCTGGTTACGATTATCTATTTATCTATTGCCCACCCTTCCCCCGTAATGTCCCAGGGCATTAAAAACAATTTAAAACAACTTTGAACCATAAAAATAAGGTGGGTTCTAAAAACATCCACCTCAGGCCTACTGCAGAACCGAATGCTAGATATTTCCAGCCTTAAATTGTAATAAAGGAAATAAAGACCAACAACAATGTTATTGCACAATATTTCATGCATTTGCATTTAAAAGATACCTTAATGGAGTTTTATACTGTAGATTGGGGAAAGCGTAATAGAGAGAATCACTTCTGTGGGGAGGGGCGAATCTGCCACGGAAATAGGAAGGACAAGAATACCTCCCTTCTTGGAATTACTTGCATTAGCTCTACAAATCCTGTTTCTTTCCCATCCCCTTTCTAACCGTGTGTGTGTGTGTGTGTGTGTGTGTGTGTGTGTGCATTGTCTCAGAGAAATCTCTTTTAGATACATTTCTTGTATGTATAGCCTGAGGCTATACATACAATTCATGAAATTGCAATGGAACATTATCGCTGTTCTTATATTGGCATGATCATGTCACAAGAGACATTCTATAATCTGAGCCTGAGGGCTAGACATTCCTCTGACACAATTGAAATAAAGAAGCCAGAACATGGCAATAGCGTATGTTTTATGAATATATCTCCAGATGCCCAAACCAAAGGAACTTAGAGAGAGAGAGAGAGAGAGAGAGAGAGAGAGAGAGAGAGATACATGCCCCACTAAATTAAAATTATTACATCATTAATTTCAAATAGGCAAGCAGCATCCAAGAATGCCCTGGCTCCATTGCAGTCCTTCCAACCTTGACTGCAATTCGAATCTCCCTTTGAACCTTTCTGCTGAACATACAAAGGTTTGAAATGCAGTGTGTTCTGTGATGCTGAGGACTGTGTCTGCTCTCATGCCCTCTCTGAACCCTTGAATATGGCTAATACCTTCAGAAAGCCCTGGTTAGTACAAGGAATTACCAGGAAGCATATAATAAACAACAATTATATGGACTCTAGTTTTGTATCACTGTCTAGTAAAGGTAAAAGGACCCCTGACCGTTAGGTCCAGCCGTGGACAACTCTGGGGTTGTGACGTTTCAGCTTAAGAACGGACCACTGGAACGAATTAAGTTCATAACCAGAGGTGCCACTGTATACGGAGGCCTCATAGAAACCTCTTCCCCTCCAAAGAGATTATCATGGCTGTGGTCTGCAGTGACTAATGCAGCATACCTTCAGTGCATTGCATTGTGGTCCTTATTATTCAAAGAAAGCCATATTGTTGTTATTATATTATGTGTACCACATGTTGAGATCCAAGGGAATCTGCGTGTGAAAACCTGCTTCTCTGCCCAGATTATCAGCCTGCCTGAAACCAGGCAAGTACCGTATTGACTGCACAGTTTTTCAATTGATCCATCATCTTTAATTTGGAATACTTAGGCGTGACATCTTTGCAGACCTTTGTGCTTCAGACTCCAATTGGAGTTCCAGGTGTTACAGACCTTTCAGTGAATCAGACAAGTGTGCTGAGATGTTTGCCCAACTCTGTTGCCTACACATGAAAGAAAAGGATTACTCCTGCCTCTCCAAAAAGGGAAACCTATTGAAAGGCTCTTTGGCTGCTGATTATTCGAGAGGCTTTCCTTGTCTCTAGGTCATTCTTAAGCTTTCAGACAAAATGGAAGTGACTTAATGCCAAAAATAATGCCAAGAACTGTGAAACAATTTTTAACGAATGCTGATAGACACTGAGCTTTATATTTTTAAACATTTGGAGGGGAGCAGATTTTCAAAGCTCATGAAGGGTCTAGTCTCATGAAATACTGTGAAGTCAATTCACTTTTTCACTGGAGAAAAACTACGAACAAACCAATGGTGTAAAAGTAGCTTGTACTGGGGGCTAAATTGTCATCTTCCTACTTTGCAGTTCTCAGTTTTCTGAAATCCTAACAACAAAACGCATAGAAATATTTTCAGAATACAAAATGAACTAAGAGTGTCCCTCTATGGAATAAGGTAATCAGCTGGATTTATTGTCTTTGCAAAATCAATAGCTATTTTTATTAATCATCTTTAGATATCATGATGCCCCAACTATATCTCTTTCAGTGACTAATACAATAAATTTCCTCTGTTTGATGTGTCTTGACATTTGAGCAAATTAAATGGAGCATTAAGTAGGATCCTCTTTGGGGGGAAAAAGTGGCAGAATGATTTTTGACTACTTTATTAAACTTCTTTGGCAATACTGGGGAGCACCTTCAAAATATTGCTCAGGAGGCTCTATTTATTATTATCATTCGCATTTTCCAGAGCACTACTATATTCCTCCGGATCAGGTGGTTTTAGTTTTGCCAATATGTAAATAGATCTAGACTTATTTTCTCATCAAAAGCAATACCTACTGGGGAGGGGAAACATAACATTGCTTTCTGGGTATTGCTCTTAATATGGAAAAGAGTGTTTAGTCATAAAAAAACCAAGATTATCCTTTAAAATCCATTTACGAAGCTTTAAAAACTAGAAGAGAGAGTGCTTCAAAAGCCTCACAAAATTATTTTTTCTTAAGTCTCACTCTCCCAGATTTTTTTTTTCTTTTTGCAAATCACAGTATAGTTACTTCAGATTAAACGTCTTGTCAGATTGATTATCAGTGATAAGGAAAGAGTAGGTTTGTAGCGGAAAATGGTCCTACTACCTTTCTGCATCTCGGAAGTGGAATAAAAAATAGGATGCTGGTCTAGTAATTTTTTTCATAAATATTACCATCGTGATTTATATTGTTTATATATTTATATTTAATATACTTATATTGTTAAATCAGGGACGCGGGTGGCGCTGTGGGTAAAACCTCAGCGCCTAGGACTTGCCGATCGCATGGTCGGCGGTTCGAATCCCCACGGCGGGGTGAGCTCCCGTCGTTCGGTCCCAGCTCCTGCCCACCTAGCAGTTCGAAAGCACAATTAAGTGAAAGTAGATAAATAGGTACTGCTTTCTAGCGGGAAGGTAAACGGCGTTCCGTGTGCTGCTCTGGTGCCGGTTTGCCGGAGCAGCTTCGTCACGCTGGCCATGTGACCCGGAAGTGTCTTCAGACAGCGCTGGCTCCCGGCCTCTAGAGTGAGATGAGCGCACAACCCTAGAATCTGTCAAGACTGGCCCGTACGGGCAGGGGTACCTTTACCTTTACCTTAACCTTATTGTTAAATCATCACCATCAACTCTAACTGTACACAGCCAGTGAATGACATGGTGTGCAAACACATCAGTCTGCTGCAAGCAAAACACGAGCTCTGCTGGATCACATCCAAAGGCCCATGTAGTCTAGCATCCTATTTCCCACGTTGGGAAGTCTACCAGCAGGACATGATGGCAACAGCCCTCTTCTGCTCATGATTCCAGCGACTAGAATTCAGAGGCATGGTGCCTCTGAACTTGGAGCATATGATCATCATAACTAGTAGCCATGGATAGACTTATCCTCCCTGAATTTAATCTCCATTTTAAGACTCTGAGTTGGTGGCCATCAATGCTCCTTGTGGTAGCAAAGTTCAACTATGTCTTGTAAAAAGAAGTGCTTCCTTTTCTCTGCCCCCAATTCTTCAGCATCATGAGGATGATCCTGGGATCTAGAATTATGAGGCAGGGAGGAAAACTTATCCTTAGCCACTTAGCATAATTCTATAAGACCGCTCCACTTCCTTGTGGGGCAGTGTTGTGGGTAGGCCATGTGGCCTCCCGCACCATCAGGAAGTCCCCGGCTGCGTCACAGCCCCCGGCCAGCCAATCCAGTTGGCCAGGGGGCGTGGCTTAGCACATTTAAGCAGCCACGCGGCAGGGAATCTCCCTTCTTGTTCCGGCCTTCTTGTTCCCATCGGGGACCCTGGGGGAGCCCTTAGTTGATGTACATCAACAGGGCTCCCCCTATTGGTGGTTGACCTTTACTGGACTGCATGGCGGGCAGGAGTCAGATATAGTCAGTTCCATTACAATGCCTAAGCCAATACCACTCACATTCTGTAACCAATAAAGTTGTGGCCCAAATTTGCCCATTAGCCTAATATACTGTGTCCATGTGTTATTATTCAACATAAGGGGGAGGCCTTGGGATCTTGACACGCAAGCCTCTACCATGTGTCCTCCAGGTATCTGCCTTCTTCCTAAACTAGAAAGTCTCAGGAGCTGCAACCAGAGGGGTGTTGCTCCAGACCCCTGACCATTTTCAGTGCCCCTTTCCAGCTCTACAGCATCCTTTTTGAGATGCAGAGATTATAAACAACAGAAACAGGCAACAAGGACAGGCGGAGTCACAAACCAGACCTCCCAGGGGCGGCACTGCTGCCACATACCATGGCAGAAAAGGTTGAGGGTGGTGCTCTGGTGAAGCTCAGCTGGCAGTCCCAACACCTCAGTGCCCTCCAACACAGCCACAACCACATCCCGGTGCATAGCACCACACCACTGGTGCAAGGCCACGTCTGTGGCAGCATCCCCTCCACCACCAGACGCCTCCCTCAGTGAAATATTTGGAGAAAGGCATTACAATACGGGCAGTTTTGTTTTTGATCCCTTGCCCAGTTACCTCCACCATGAAATTCACTTTTTTCACCACTGCTGCACAGTATGTGCACCTTTTGGTTGAGCTACTTGCCATGATCCCAATAGCCAGCTCAGATCCCATCTGTATGCATGTGAAATGAAAACAACAAACAGTTTTGTGCCACTTTAAAGACTACTAAATTAATTGTGGCATATGGTTTCGTGGAGCAGAATTCACTTCATTGGATGCAAGAAGTATAATCCTAAACTGCCATACACATGCACAATAAACACACACAGAGAGAGACAGAGAGAGATGTGAAATGACAACAAATGCTGAACAACAATTTGCAGCCTGGACTCTCTTCCATTACACACACACACACACACACACACACACACACACACACGAAGAGTAAGGTTAAAAGGTAATTAAATGGACTGACAATGATAATTTTATAAAAACACAGTGACGATTAACAAGGCAGTGTTGGTGGTAACGTAAATATCTTGGCACTGTTGAGCTAATTAACACTTTTTATTATTGTATTTTAAACATTTATTTACCACTTAATTATTCACATTTCTAAGTGATGTACATAAAAACAATCCACAGAAAATCAGACTATAAAACAATAAAAATTATCATAAAACTGAATACCACAGTGAGCTAGCAGCCCACAATCTCGATTTGAGTAAAAAGGCAAGTGCAAACTGAGAGTTCCATGCCAGAAATTTCCTTTGGAGTTTCTTTGTTGCAGAATGGCTGAAGGTCAACAAGACAATCTACAATTGACCTTAAAGTAGCCAATATAGAAGAAAGTAAACAGAAATGGAAAATGCAGTGTGGAACTACTGACTCATCATTTATCAGGAAATTCAGTTCTATCATCTTTTTGCTTGAATTAAGATTATGGGCTGTTATCCCACTACATGTCTTAGTCCCAGTTTAGATAATTCTCCCATCGCCACGCTGCAACTGCTTCTGGCAGAAGAAATCCTAATACAGCCACTGGAACAATTCTATCAATGCAAATAGGCATTGCATGGTAAGGAACGAGATCTGGCCTGCAGTGGGGGCAAACACCTAGCCCCTTTCACTCCACCTATCAAGGTAAGGAGTCCCTTGTTCATTTTCAAAAGAAGAACATGCATGCAATTGCTCATTATGTGAAGAAGGTCGCTTCGGAATTGGCCCTAAATTCCTAGCCACTTTTACAACCAAGAAATCATGTCGGGGAACGCCTATATGCACACAGAGCACTTGCAAATCGAAATAGAGTATTTCTGTTTTTGTTTTAATTCTAGTATGACCTATTCAGTCTAAATCACATGCTACCCAGGGTCAGCATATTTCTGTTCCTCACAGCAACAGCATGCATCAGTGCCACAATATACAGTGGTACCTTGGTTTATGAACTTAATCCGTTCTGGAACTCCATTCTTAAACCAAAGAGTTCTTAAGCCAAGGTGTGCTTTCCCATAGCAGCAAGGGACTCAATTTACACACCCAAAAGGAAGCGAAACATGTTCTTATTCCAAGGCAAAGTTCACAAACCAAAACACATACTTCTAGGTTGGCAGCGTTTTTAATCCAAGTTGTTCATAAACTAAGCTGTTCTTGAACCAAGGTACCACTGTACAATAATACAATCTCTACACGATACTAAAAAAAAACACCACAACCCAACAAAAACACTTTCTCCTGCATTTTATTTGTTAGTATTTCAATAATCTGGAACTCTGTTGTTCTTTCTCATCTGTCTCTGCAAGTCATACCATACAACCTATGCAACATTCGGCTGAAGAAGGAAGTAATTCAATAAATACCAAGGAAAAGCAGGAATGTCGGCCGGACAGCTAACATTATTATCATGCGTCTGCAGGTATCCAGATCAAACACAACCCGTAAACAATGGATGCCCAGGCAAGGATGCACTTTTTTTAAAGGGCAGTTGCAGTTTCATCTTCCCACCTGAGTCAACTGCTGGCGCCAGCCAGCAAATGACAACCAGTACTTGGCAGATCACACCCTCACACACCAACTAACTTGAAACCAGCTGGCTGGGTTCTGTTGCCTTCCTCGCCGTGGATTTCCCAAAGTCCTGCTATAAAACAGTACAATTACTACAGGTCACGAACATGAAATGCCACTAACACTTCCCGCTGTGACTATGCAATAGCCTCCCAACAGTAGCACTGTAACGTGGCAATAATAATACCCCAGCTGTAGCCACAATCACAGAAATCACTGACAGTGTCAGTAATGTATAAAACCCCATGTCAGCTCAACTGTACTTGCCAAAAGGCATTCATCAATTTCACTGCTTTTTTTAATCTACCGTTTAAAATGGGCTGGTTTTATTGTTGGAGTTTTAAAAGAAATGTGTAGGGTAAATAGGCCCTGGCTGAATTACACTCACTCACTTTTTCTTTCTTTCTTTCTCTCTTTCCCCCTCCATCTATACAGATATATACACAGCAAAAGGCACTATATGAAAGTTTTATTTTAATCGTTCCAAAAAATGTTCCTCGTAACCACTGTGGATAAGCAGCAAGCATTTCAATGAGTCGTTGAACATACACATGACTGAGCATCAGGGGTTTAAAAACTGGCTTTCCTGTCATTTATGTGCTTCTCAGAAATAGGAAGAAGATGTGCAGCCCCGTTGACAGCCAATTGGCTTCAGAATCAGTCAGCTGGTTGCTAGCAGAGAAAGAAGATCTCAGAGGAGGGGAGAGAAAGGAGGGCTCTCTCTCTCTCTCTCTCTCTCTCTCTCTCTCTCTCTCTCTCTCTCTTTCTCTCTCTCTCTTTGTGTGTGTGTGTACACGCAACAGAGTACAACCATTGCAGTCTTGAAAGACAAAGAAGCTGAAGCTGCTATTGTCCTATGCACATTTATTTGGGAGCATTTCCTAAATGCTTAGGATTAAGCTGCCCATCATCCACCTCTTCCAGTCTAGCCACCAGTTGGATTCACGCTGGATTCTGAAAGCTGGACATGGCCTACTCCCCCTTGGATAAACAAATAGGTAGGGAATTCTCCCTAGTTTCGCAGGAAGGACTCCACTTCCCAGAATGCTCAGCGGAAGGACTAGGAAGTGAAACAATGAGAAGGAAAAATACAGGATGCTATGCAAAAAGGACTTGCTGATTGAAAGGTCGGCGGTTCGAATCCCCGTGGCGGGGTGCGCTCCCGTCGTTCGGTCCCAGCACCTGCCAACCTAGCAGTTCGAAAGCACGTCAAAGTGCAAGTAGATAAATAGGGACCGCTTTCTAGCGGGAAGGTAAATGGCGTTCCGTGTGCTGCGCTGGCTCGCCAGATGCAGCTTGTCACGCTGGCCACGTAACCCGGAAGTGTCTTCGGACAGCGCTGGCTCCCGGCCTATAGAGTGAGATGAGTGCACAACCCTAGAGTCTGGCAAGACTGGCCCGTACGGGCAGGGGTACCTTTACCTTTACCTTTATGCAAAAAGGGTGGTGAAAGACTGAACTAAATTTGTTCTTGAGCATCCTTCTCATAAACAAGTTTGGGCTGCTAATTTTTTTTTTAAAAAAAATACATAATTGCACTTTAATGCAGAATAGGAAGAAATGAACGAAGCCGCTTGAAAGAGAATATAGCCAGATAGTTTAAGAAAGAAAACCCCCGCAACCGCTTAATTTGCTTTTAAGAACTGCAGGATGGGCAAAGCTTAAAACATGTCTACAGTAGTACCTCAGGTTACAGACGCTTCAGGTTACAGACTCCGCTAACCCAGAAATAGTACCTCGGGTGAAGAACTTTGTTTCAGGATGAGAACAGAAATCATGCGGCGGCACAGCAGCAGGAGGCCCCATTAGCGAAAGTGGTACCTCAGGTTAAGAACAGTTTCAGGTTAAGAACGGACCTCCAGAACGAATTAAGTTCTTAACCCAAGGTACCACTGTAATTTCATTGCACATCTACATACAGACCTGTAACTCATCTATTGCACTGTATGGTATAAATGCAACTCATAAGGCCAAATTAGATGTGGCATCTTCTTTGGTTAAAAGCAGCATCTGAGGAGGTGTGATATACATTGGGGCTTTTGCACACACATATGGAAGCAGTTGTAGGTGTAACTGGGATTGCTCTGCATGAGATGTTTCCGTATGTAGACCTCATGCAGCTCCAACCACAGAAGAACCGTCTGTAGAGGCTGCACATGCACAACCTCAGCAGATAAGCTGGATTCTTATCTGTTCCTGCAGCCAGAAAGATGTCTTAGATAGAGCCAGCATAAATGAGGGCATTCCAATGTGCTTTTATGAATGGAGTTGCACTAGGGATAAATTGATAGAGATCCAGGGGGCGAGAGGGGCTCTTAAAACTGATCAAAGGATACCGTTAGTAGGTGCAATGAGTTTCAAAAGTCTCTATGCAGCCAAAAAGGAGGCAGGCAAAAGATAGAAAGCTTTGCCTTCCTACATCACAACGCAGCACACCCATCCTCTATGCAACTCCCTGGAAGGAGTGGGGGGGGGGGAACCTATGGTAATTCATCTGTGCCAGCACGTGCAATAAAGAAATAATGGGATTCAACTAATTAGTTAAGGAAACTGTAAATTAGATTAAGTGCAATGTCTGCTGGACTTGGGGAAGAAAACATCCCAAACTGGTGTGCTGTTTACAGAAAGATCAACAGTCTTTTGGAGAAGTTCTAAAGGGATTTACACCAACATTTGAGAAATGAGCTTTTCTGCCCTGCTCAAATGCTTGATAGCAGGCGCCCAGCAGGAGCGTCACATGAAGAACGCAGGAAATCAATACCACTATTTCATCTGAGCAGTCTCTTTACCAATCCCCATATAAATAAAAGGGATTATCATCTTAGGCCCCAGCCCTGCTTAACTTTAGCCCCATAGGTAGCTTTTTCTGAAGACCAGAACAGGGTGGCCAAAATCTTTCTCTCTCTCTACATGAGCAACTGGAATGAAACTGATAGAAGAATTCTTCTTTGCCTCTCTTCCTCTTTCACCTTGATGTATTATTTACTGATAGAGAAACACAAGCATCCTTAATATCCTATCTTTCCACAGTGTTTTCTTTTATTCTTACAGGACAGCACGCTGGCCGTTTTAATTGTGATTCTAAAGAAAATGGTCTGGTTTCTTTTATTAAAAACAACAACACAACCACCATTCCTGAGCTCTCACTTTTACAATCCCTTTGACTGCCTGTACGTCGGTGTAAAAAGCAGCAAAGCATCCCCTAAACTTCATCAGATACCACCTTTATGATCAGTGCATTAAATTATGCTAGGGATGTATGGGAAGAATTGAAAGCCTACTTTGAAAACTCCATTAGTTTCCGTGGAATAAAGTTCAGCTTGTGCCAGCTGAAAACTCAAAAAGAGACTATAAGGAAACTGCCAGGTTCGGGGAGGGGGGGTGTTCAGTGGTGCCATTTTAACTCCGCGGCAGAGCATCAGCTTTGCACCCAGAAGTTCCTGGGTTCAATCCCTGGCACCTCCTGCTAAGGCAGGGAAAGACTTTCATGTGACACTCTGAAGAGCCACTGCCAAGTTGGTATGGACAATACAGAGCAAGATGGAACAGTGGTCTGACATGGTGTTAACTGAGCACCTTCTTAGAGAAGCCAAAAGAGTTCTGAATGTTATTGTTCTCTTTTGGCTAAGTCCAGCTCCAGATCTGACGGGTGGGCCCCTTCCATGTTGGTGGGTACTGGTCGAGTCATGCCATTCGCAGGGAGTTCAAACGAGTGGATGCTGCAGAACCAAAGGTTAAATTTTGTGCCAGGGCAGAACAAACATTTGACCAATTACTAATAAAGTGGGACCTCGGTTGTCAAACGTAATCCGTTCCAGAAGACCGAAATGTTCAACAACCAAAGTGCAATGGGCAGCCGGCAATTTCAATTGAGAAATGCACCTCAGAAGCCGTTCGACTTCCGAGACACGTTAGAAAACGGAAGCAATTACTTCTGGGTTTTCGGCGTTTGAAAACCGAAACGTTCGGCTTCCAAGGCACTCGAAAACCGAGGTTCCACTGTAGATAGATATGAGCTAGAAAAAGAATAGCTGTATACGGAAGGGGCACTGACTTTATCACAGAGCCAGACCTTTACTGCTTAAAAATAAACAGCAGCAACCAATATCAAGGAAACACTATCTCCCTCCAAAGCAAAGGCAAGAGAATCTGACTGCTCACTTTCCCATGGGTGGAGAGTGCAGTGGCCACAAACAGTCCCTGCTTATATCCAGTGAACCTGGATTTTAGACTCAGAACAGAGGAAAAAGAGATGCTTCTTCTCACAGCACATGGTTAAACTATGGAATTTGCCCCCATGAGTAGTCGTGATGGCCACCAACTTGGGTGGATGTAAAAGGGATTAGACAAATTCGTAGTGAATAATGTTCTCAGTGGCTACTAGCCACAAGGACTATGTTTAGCCTCTCCTGTTGGGGACACTATGCCTTTGAATGCTAGTTAGTGGGAATCACACAGTGGTAAGTGCTGTTGTACTCATGCCCTGCTTGCCAGCTTCCCATAGGCATCTCACTGGCCACTGTGAAGACTGGATGCTGGACTGGTCTGGTCCAGCAGAGAGCTTCATATGTCCTCATATCCAGTGTTACTTTTCCAGAAAAAGAGGTGCCAGAACTCAACCATGAATGCCTCCCTTGTTCTCTTAGAATGGCAATGGAGCCTACTTGAGAGGTGCCGGAACTGAGTTCCGGCAAGTTCGGGCTGAGGAAAAGCCCTTCTTATTGCCCCAAGCCAGGAAGCATTCTGCAACACTCGCAAAGCAGATGCTTAAAAGTGGCAACTTCCATCAAGCGCCTCAAATAAATCTTCTTTCTTTCTTTCTTTCTTTCTTTCTTTCTTTCTTTCTTTCTTCCTTCCTTCCTTCCTTCCTTCCTTTCTTTTCTTTCTTTCTTTTCTTTCCTGACCTGAGACCGGCTGCCAGTGCACATGAAAGAAATTACAATAGCTTCTCAGTCACTGCAGCTCTGGTTCCTTGTGCACTATAGCATTTGTCATTGCCAAAACAGCAGAGTTTAATTAAGTGTTGTGAGCAGCCTAGTGAGAAACACACTTTAAATTAAACCTCTGTACATGCAGCTATTGGTTCTTTACCTCCTGAACAATCAGCGGGGTGTTTGGCATAAATTCTGTCTCTCTAGGTAAAAGGCGGCTCGGTGCACCTCTAGCAATTCATAAATGATCCAGCTTTCCCAGAACCATATCTTATTAAAAAGTGCATTTAATTATTTCTCCGTTTTAAAGACCAGTAGATGGAGGCGATAATTAATGTGCCTACCGCCAAACATTTTATTTACTCTTGATATATTAATGGTATTATTAGGAAGATGCACCACAGTTTCAGAATCTTAAAGGTGGGAATGAGGGGGAAGACAACTATTTTGAGGGAAACTTTGTGGCTCCAACAACAACAACAACAACAACTAAATGTTACCAAGAAAAATGAACCAGAATAACAGAGTATTAAATCACCACTAACGTAATAAAATGCATTTGGTTGGAGCCAGATAAAGTGAATGGAACTTATGTAAGATTGAAATTAATTGGACAAGTTAGTCCAATTGAACTAAGTTCCTTCCATTAACAGTCTGGATCCAGGCAATTATTTTGAACGCCTTTCTGGCCGGAGTCATGTTACACCAGTGTTGACAATGGCATATAAAGCCCTAAATAACTTGGGGCTGAAGGAGCACTTCCTTCACCAATAACCTGCCCAGGTGCAGGGGAGTTCCTGCTGAGCAGTGCCACCGCCCTCTGTGGTTCAGGGGCTGGAGATGCATGACAGGGCCTTCTCTGTGGTGACCCTACAGTTGTAGAACTACCTCCCTTCTGAGGTGTGCCCTGCACCATCACTCTGTGTTGTTCTATGACTGATTAGGCCACAGCCCTTTATCCAGGCCTTTGGTTGAGTAGATGTCTTGCTTCCTCCTGCACTGCTGTGCTCTGGGGTTCTGTGCTGCTGTTTTGTTGTTTCATACCCTCCAACGTTTCTCCGATGAAAACAGGGGTGTCCTAAGGAAAAGCGGGACATTCCAGGTTCAAATCAGAAACTGGGATGGTTTCTGTAAATCTGGGACTGTCCCTGTAAAATAGGGACACTTTATGTTGGTTGGCTTGTGCTTTCATTTTATATTAATGCAAATGTGCTTGTTTTACTTGTGATATTTTTAAAAAAACAACCACAACCTGGGGGTTGGTGAAGAGTGGCTACAAGTACAAATACAAAATAAATAAGATGAGGAACAATAGCCGCTCAGTGCCTGGTATGATCCACAGTGTCTCGCTGACTGTAAAGTGTTTAAATGTTTGTTTGTTTGTTTGTATCCCGCCTTTCCTCTCAGGGCAGCCCAGAGCTGGAAACAACATGTAACAAAGCAATAAAAGTATCTTTAAAGCATCTTAAAAACAATTCCAGTACAGATGCAGAGTGCAAACAGTTGTGCTGATCAGTTCTGTATCTAATGGGATTACCGCAGAAACAAATTGGTTTTGCCGCCTGGAATCTGTACCTACAAAAGAAATGAATTAGAGAAATTGCCAAGGCGATGAACAGCCTGATCAGATTATGCTTTTTGAAATCAACGGGATTCTTTCCATTTATATTCACGGGAAATGAAGAATTCCAGATGCTAACACGGATAAAGTTTCATATCATTATAATTGTCGTTTTTCTTTCTCAGTGCTAGACAACTGGTGGCTGTATATTATTTACTTATTTATTTAGGTTGTATCATGCTTTTAAGTTTGAGAGTACATCCAAAGCGGATGACAAATTATTATTATTATTATTATTATTATTATTATTATTATCATCATCACACTATTGTTTTAAAAATAAATATAGACAATACGGTAATCAGTAGAAGACAGCATGTAATATGAACAGCTTCTATGAAACTTGAAAGCAGCCGTAAAGAAATAATAAATAAATAAAATCACTGATCAGTTCAAAGAAGAAGAAGAAGAAGAGTTTGGATTTGATATCCCGCCTTTCACTCCCTTTAAGGAGTCTCAAAGCGGCTAACATTCTCCTTTCCCTTCCTCCCCCACAACAAACACTCTGTGAGGTGAGTGGGGCTGAGAGACTTCAGAGAAGTGTGACTGGCCCAAGGTCACCCAGCAGCTGCATGTGGAGGAGCGGAGACGCGAACCCAGTTCCCCAGATTACGAGACTACCGCTCTTAACCACTACACCACACTGGCTCTCAAAGCATGAGAAAATGAAATCCTTTGGGATGGGCATCTGAACCTTAACTAAATTCCTGTTGGTAACACATTTCTGGGAAGGGATGTCCAAGGTGTTCACCAAAGAGGAAGCTGTCTACCTGAAAATTTTAATTTAGGTTTATAATGACCAACAGCAGCACAATCCAAAACCCGGTCTTTTGGAAATGAGTAGAGCTAAGTAGTAGAAAGTCTGGGGTGGGGAATTCAGGGACAGTCATTAGGGACCTGGGAAACCTGATGAGCAAGAGTAGAGATGGGACCCTTAGGCCTAATCTTGTGGGTTCCAAAAGCAGAGCACTGAATTGTCGAACTGATCCCTGAGAAACAGATTGAATCTACCAAAGGGTTGCTTGCTATCCATATTTGAAGGCAACAACCTATTTGAAGGCAGCGTACTGCACAGATGTGAGGGATTATTATTTTCATAGCAGCTAAAATTTATCTAGTATCCTCCATATGTTAAAAGGCTGATAAATAATGCCACACATTTGCCCAGCGAACTGTAAAATCCATACACGGCTAAAAGGATGCCTCATAACTATCACCAGTGTTTAGCATTTTCCCACTCTTGCTGGGATCTGAAGATGTATAGAAACATCTCTTGCATTAAAGACACAAATATGACACCTTAGTGCATTTCTTCCTTAAAACAGTACCTTGCCTCTGCAGCGTTCCATGTTTCGATGCCTCGTTCTCCAGATATAGTTTTGTTAACCGGCTCTGCCCACAAGGCTCAGGATCAGATGAGACAGGATGGTAATGGCATGGATACAAGCACAGTTGTGTAAAATAGCAGCTGAGCAGGGAGCCTGGACAGATTCAGAATCCCAGGGGGCAGGAATTTTATCTCTTACTCTCCCTGACATGCTCCTGACAAGCATCCCCTCTTAAAAGCAGACCTTCCAAGTGTCCCTGTTTTCCAGAGACAGTCCCTGATTTACAGGAGCTGTCCTGGTTTCTGAGTTGATCCCGGAATGTCCCGCTTTTCCTTAGGACATCCCTATTTTCATCGGAGAAATGTTGAAGGGTATGGAGTTATGCAACCCACAAGCCAAGGAGATAAGTAACTATACAACCTTTAGAAAACATCTGAAGGCAGCCATGTATAGGGAAGTTGTTTAATGTGTAATGTTTTATTATGTTTTTATATATGTTGCAAGCTGCCCAGAGTGGCGGGGGCAACCCGGTCAGATGGGCAGGGTGTTGTTGGTGTTGTCGTTAAATAGGACATTCCTATTTTCATCAGAGAAATGTTGGAGGGTAGGTATAAGCTATTTGCATCTCAATGCAAAGCTCCCCCTTCTTTCTTAGGCTTATTGCATCTAGGTGGGCCCTCAGTCAAAGGCAAATGCCATATCCCGCTACCACCCCAAAGATGGGAGCACAAGGTTCTGAGATGATGTATGCACATCACATGTGCACAGAAACCAGGGTATGCTTCTGAGAGGAAGTTTCCACTCCTGTCATTCAGGCCGGACACTGAAATCCAACGCTGAGGGCCTTTGGTGGTTTCCTCACTGCAAGAAGTGAGGTTACAGGGAACCAGGCAGAAGGCGTTCTCGGTAGTGGCACCTGCCCTGTGGAACACCCTCCCATCAGATGTCAAGGAAATAAACAACTATCCTACTTTTAAAATACATCTGAAACCCTGTTTAAGGATGTTTTTAATGTTTAATGCTGTACTGTGTTTTTAATATTCAATTGGGAGTCATCCAGAGTGGCTGGGGAAACCCAGCCAGATTGGGGGCGGGTGGTATAAATAATAAATTATTATTATTATTATTATTATTATTATTATTATTATTATTATTAATTTTCTGCTGGTGGCACAGCTGCCAACCACTTAGCGAAAGTGATGCCTTAAATAAATCTCTGATGAAAATAGTGTGAGGAATTTCATCTTTGGGGATTCCTATATGAGCTGAACCGGCCCACACCTCAAAGACTAAGGTGTGGACCACTTAGCCTACAGGTTTCTCACTTCCCAGTTCTCAACACAGAGAACATATGAAAACACACATTCAAATGTGCAGAGAAAATACATTTAAAATGTTAATTGTTGCATAGATCTCTTGTATTAAAAATGATAATAAGTAATGTGGAAACAGGATGGAATAAATTTATGCGTGAACTCCAAAGAAAGTGACACTGACTGGAAAAAATGTGAGTTGTCTATCTTTAGCTTAAAATTAAGGGGTTGTTTTTATAGAAAATCAATTGAATTTTATAAAGCAATGTACAGCAGTAGGTTGGTATTTTAATGCAAGCCTACCTAATGAGCACTGCCTGAATGAAAATGTGAAGCAAAATGCAACTATCCTTCAAAATACAAATTTCTCCAAATGCTGTGATGCAGTTCTCCAATGGAAAACTACATATAAAAATGCATATGTTGTGGGAAAGGGTTCGGGGAAATGTATATATCAGTGAAAAAATGCACAGAAATGTACTATGTTAAAGGGAAAGCTTGCAAAGATGTGTATATTGGAACAAATGTGCATGAAAATGTGATTTTCGTGGTTTTATTTTATTTTTAATGCAAACTGAAGCAGAAATGGGGCAAACTGAAGACTGGAAAAATGAGAAATGAAGCAAAAATGAAATTAACAGATTTGTTCATCTGTCCATCCATCCCTTGTAGAAAATAGGTTCTATGTGTACTTTCATATGGTGTTGGGCTACAACTGCATGACAAAAGTTGCAAAGCATAGATTTGACCCCGTGGCCTTTCAGACAAACCGTCCTCCAAAGTTCAGCTCCAAACTACAGGTCCTATGAACCATTCCATTCTTTTCAAAATTAAAGCCTTCAGAGTGTGAGTCCACATAACTCCAAAGCCTCATTTCCCCAATATTCATTAACAGCTTGAAATATGGAATAAAAAGACCTCCACTTACATTAGCTGAAAGCAGAGCTAAGTCTGGCATTAGAGATGCGATCTGCAGCCTAAATTCAAGTAGACACTGCTTCCCACAGCATACATATACTTTGGGGATCTATTAGTGGCTGTGATGTGACAATATTAAAAGCACAGTCTAAAAATAATGAATAAAAGCTAGCCGTTGGGGATGGAGAATCGTTTAAATGAGTTAGACGTTCCCTGAGGCTGCCCTGTGGGTTATGATATAGAAGAGTGGGTGTTATTGCATTTGTATTTCATTCCCAGTAACACCTCTGATGCCATGAACTTGGGATGACCACCTCCCCCCCTTCCAAAAACAGCTGTGCTACAGGACACGGCTAGAGAGCTCACTGCAACATAAGACAGATGTTGACCCAGATGCTGACCCTCCAAGAATATCAAGCACACCCTCAGAAGCTCAAGAGATGCCTACTCTGTTGCTCTGTTATGGCCTCTGCTCTAGATGACCTGTTAATTGAACATTCATCCTTATTTGCTTGCACAAAGCTTACACAGAGGTTAAACCATGTCCAGCATTTGTTCTAATTTGTTTTCAGGTAGGTTACACAATAATGAACATTTCTCTTGCCTATCTTTTGAGTTGCTTGCATGGTGTTTAAATGTCTTCCTGTTTATTATCCTTTCATCTCATGCTGCTCAATTCCCTGTCACTTTTCTAACAGCAAGTGGTCCATTTTTCAGTGGGGAAGTAGATTTGCTGTACTAAGGTGTCAGAGCCTTATGATCCCCTTTAACTGTGCAAAGCTAAATTTCTGGTATGCAGAACACTGATAATCTGGAATCAACCTACTACTGTTCCCAATCTACTGCATCAAGGAAAAGGATGGGGTGTGCACATCCAGTCATTATGCATCCGAACACACTTCACAGCTATCTATTAAGATCTGACAGCTGTCAACTGATGAACTGATGTCAGCAGGAATGGAGGTAAGAATGAAAAGAATGGTCCAAACACAACCAAAAACTATAAGAAACTAATATATACTTTCACACACTTACTGTTTAAGCTCAGCTCTTGTTGCAAGTAGGGATGCAGGAGAATTCCAGTGAAAACAGAAACAAGAGCAGAAGTTGAGGATGTTTGCTTATTCATCCCATGCCTGGAACTGAAATCAATCCAGCAAATGCAATCGATATTCACTCTTACCGCTGCTTTCAGTCCACAAACAATAAGCAATTTCCCCCCATATTCACTGTGTTTCCTTTGCACTGAAATGAACGGGGTGGAATAACAACAATGTAATTTCTCCACAGCAGATATTCTCTGCCAGAAGATGAACTGCAGAGGAAAAGAAGCAGTTCCACATGCAACATAGTCATCTTACATCCCTAACCGCAGGGAACTAGGTTTAAAATATTCATGATAAAAGGCTCCAGTGGAAAATAACTTCAAAATATGTTTTTATTCTTGCGCGCTAAACTTTCAAGTTCTTGCGGCCCCTTTGAGTGGCTCACCGCATGGTGCCATTTATTAAGCTGTGACAAGTCTGTTAATTACTGCTTCTCGAATTCAGTCCATATCGCCACTCTGATTATTCCAGTGTGTTGCCATCTGGTGAAATGAGAGGTGCCATTGGCACTTAAGAAGTCACAAACACTTATCCCTCTTAGGGCTGTTAGGTTCACGCATTGCAAACGTAACCTGACACGAGGCCTCGGTTTGCGGTGAGAGGAGGCGACAAGGCCACTGTGATCAGAAGAGATGGCCAATGCTTTTTGTCACCGCTGACAAAACTGCCAATGTAATCTGCGAGGGGATTCCATCCCCAGCTTACTTCCAGCTATGCATTGAGCCTGACAGCTCAGCCTTCAGTAGACTCAGGGTTAAATTTAAAAACCCACCGCCGTTTACCATGAACCTTAAACAAACTTGCCGCAGCATTTTTCTTTGAGTCGACTGACATTTTTCTTTATGTTTCATCAGTCGTATCTGAGTGATCAGACAGCCACTACACGTGGTACACCCACCAGGATTATTATCTAGACCAAAAGCCCAAAGCTCATTGTAGCAGGCATGTAATTCTTTACAATGTATGCCACGTTAACTGTGTTGGGTTATCTATTCAACAGCTGACTGAGCTGGGCTCTCAGGCTCTTCTCAACAACCATGTAAGAAGCGATGACAATTGTACTACTTTATAACAGCTGCATGGAACTCTGACATACACTTCACAGCAACCAGTCATCTATATAAACCAATTTCAAGAGCAAAATTGCATGGTGCCTCCACTCTGTTATAAACACAATGATACCCACTCAAAGCTGATAAATGTACTGTATTCCTCTAGAGCTTTAAAGAACAAGTTCCTTGCATGTGAGTATTCTTCCCGGCAAATTAGGCCTCTTTGTGTGTTAGTCCATAATTTAGTTTCACAGTCTCAGACTTTGTAAATCTTTTAAAAAAAAAAAAAACCACACAAGTAAGACCCAGATATTAATATTCTGCTGCATTACACTAAAAGGCTCTTATTATCTCCACTCTCACTCCTCTTGCAAAGCTATTGTAAGAATCGGATGAACTAAAGTCGAAAGCAAGGTATTAACAGTAGTAAGTAATTACGGTCTTAAACACTAACTCCCTAGCAATTTTCAAATTAGTGACTGTATCGTTTCATAGGATTACATGCAATATTATCTTTGAAATGGGATAAAACATTACAGCAAACAGAACGCCCTTGGAAGAAGAAAAAACATTCAGCATTAACCACTGTGGAGCTGGGAATATATTAAAGATTAATAAAAACAAATTAAAAACATTTTGCCAGACCTGAACTTCTTTAGTTCTGTGATATGGCACTTTGACACCTTATCGAGGTTTCTGACTTCTTGGAGATTTCACAAGTACACTCCATCACAGCAATGCAAATTACACCAATACACAAATCATAGCAAAATTTATGAGATTTGGATTTTGCAAATATTGTCGGTTTTCCATCAGAAATTCCCATCGAGATGGTAAACACAATTTCTCTGTTATATGCGATGAGATAGTCTCATATGCTGTAGGTCTTATGCACTGTGTACATAATATATACAGTAATGTCAAATATGGGAGAAATGAGGAAATAACCTTTCTTCCATTAACCCTAACAATCCCAGAGAAAAAAAGAAGAAGCAAAAATAATAATTGTGGTGTTGAAAGTAAAAACTCTAGGTTTTCAGGTTAGCAAGGTAAAATATAAATCCACAATGCCTTGCAGTTCTTTGTCCTATAGAGATTTTTATGAAGCTTCCATTATCTTGTGGTGGTTAGCATTTATAACTTTGTGGACCCAAATGCGTAAAACAAAAGTATATCAGAATGCCTAGAGATAAAAACAACATTTTAAATTACACTGCTATATTTGTGCACATAGAAATATTATGATGACTACTACTGCTGCTAATAGTACAGTGGTACCTCAGGTTACAGACGCTTCAGGTTACAGACTCCACTAACCCAGAAATAGTACCTTGGGTTAAGAACTTTACTTCAGGATGAGAACAGAAATCGCACGGCAGTGGGAGGTCCCATTAGCTAAAGTGGTACCTCAGGTTAAGAACAGTTTCAGGTTAAGAACGGACCTCCAGAACGAATTAAGTTCTTAACCCGAGGTACCACTGTAATAGACTGGGGGGGGGGGATAAGTATGACCACAATGTAAGAGAGACAAAAGTGTGATGAAGGGTAAAGGAATTGAGAGGGGTCAGGGAGCAAAGACTGAGGAGGAAATGGGGATCTTCAGCCACAGTGTAACTACAGGGATAGAGGGAGATGAAGGCAGAGCATTTTTATATTTAATGGGATTGTTTTACTGTGCATTTTAATATTGAATGTTTATATTCTAATGCTTCTGTATTTGGGTTTTTCTATTTGTAAACTGCTTAAAGACCTTTGTAGGTGTAAAGTCCTCTGTCAGTTTATAAAAGGAATAAGGTGCCACAAGGATATTGAGAGGGATACCCAGAGCAAGAGAAGAGTCTGGAAATGACTTATATATTATCTTCAGATAGTTCACGATGTCCCACCAAGACTGGGTTTGAGTACTGCACCCATAAATGTTACAAGTCTGCTCCCCCAGTTTGCCCAGTCTTTAACTTCATCTTCATGGAATAGTAGCATAAATATGTTTTTTTCTTTTCCTGTGGGAAGGAGATGGTTCCCCTAAGGGAGTAACTATCATTCCATACAGGCCATGTGAGGGATCTATGCTGCTACCAGCCCTTGAGTTGAATGTGGTTCCGATATGGGCATCATCCCAGGAAATGCTGTCATGGATTAAGCTTGTCCATGACCCTGCCAAACTTGCTCACATGCCGGATACCTCCTTGTGAATGGGTTAGAAACACCATGGAATTGAAAACTCCTGCTCCAGTCGTACACAAGAGAAGAAAAGCCATGACAGCCAATTTGAGAATTGAAGATCGAATTCTATTGATACAACAACAGGATTGGAAATCCCCAATTATGTTAGGGTGGTATCTAATATTTGAGAGAAAAAGATCTGGAAGGGAGAGAAGAATCTATAAAACTACTGAGGGTTTGCCCCAGCAGCACATGGCTGGATTTTCCAGAAGCAAAAAGAAAGGGCAGAGCGAAGGCCTCGGTTCAGAATTTACTTTAGCCTGTAGATGTTGATGCAAACTCAGTTTACTCTGATTTAACCTTCTCTTGTTAATTTATATCTGTTCAGCTTGCCAGCCTGTGGCTGCCAACTAAAGCATCCCAAATCAGCTGTCTTGCATTGAAAGGTTTCAGCTTTGGATGGAGGAAGGCAGACATTCGCTGAAGTTTCCCTCCATAACTGATATTGCTAATTGAAGTCTTTAAGCAATGACTTGGCTCCCCTCAAAAAATCATCCGGCAGGTGTAAGAAAGCAAAATGAAAGGCAGTCATTCAGTTATAGTGCCTTTTTTTCCCCTTTCCCCCCACCCTCAAGCAATAATCAAATTATGTTTTCTTTTACTAAAGGTTTCTGTGGATGGCAGCCTCACTCATTTATTTCCAAACCTATTAACAATAGCCGAGGTTGTATTTTTTCCCGGGCAACACCTGCATTCTGAACTAGCTGAAGGTCTCAGCCTTCAGTGGAACAATGAATTTGCCATGTTCAACCTACATTTCTCCCTACAACTTCATTTTTATTTTATTTTTTGTTAAAGAACATGCTGCTTATGATGGGAAGGGGGGGGAGGGAAAGTAAATATATAAACCAGCTGTAATAAGTGATTAAATTGTCCTCCAGGCACATTTTGCATAGGACTATAAAGTTCTGATTAATAGGTTATCTAATGTATTAACAAGGGCTCTAGCAAACACAGCACAATATTACCAGCCATTTCTATTTCAAATAGAGCTGTAAGCAAACAGGTCACCGGAGTTACAAATTCTGGCCAACAAGGCCATCAAAGCTTCTGAGATTGCTGCTTTCTACCCAGTAGGCTTTTTTTTTTCTTCATTGTAAGCTTAAATGCTCCCATCAGGCTCCCAATTAAGAATGACCATAAAAATAATATAGAAGGGGGGGACTGCAGAAAACAATGCCCAGCTTCGGAGAGAAATTGAAATAGCTCTATGAGCAGGCCACAATGCTCCTGACATAAAGGTGACATTTAGAACAGAAAGTCCCAGGGTTATGATGGTTATTCCAAAACTAATTTCCTTTACTGTTTGGAAAGAAAGACCGAGAGAGAAAACCATTCTGTTTCCGAATGAGTGAATGGATGCATCTCAAAGAACGGAGATTTGTGCAGCAGCTCCAATTGAGAAATCAAGAATTAAATCAGAAACTGAATATTCATTTAAGGCAAGAAGAGAAGTACCAAGAAATCACACTTTTTGGGGGGGGATGGGGGGCATCCTGCAACTCAGTGCCATTTACTTAAATGGACTGGATGTCCAAAAGATTCAGGTAATTAGAATTCTGGACAAATGTGAATATTTATTGACAAAAGAAGTGAAGCACCACCTCACGCCTACCGAAAAGTAAGTCCTATTAAGTTCAGTGGGACTTGCTCCCAAGAAAGTATGTATGCATTGGGTTGCTGTTGTTATTTATTATATTTATTAAAAATACAAGATAAAAACACAAAATACAGAAGAAGAAGAAGAATACAGAAGAAGAAGAAGAGGAGGGGGAGGAGGAGGAGGGAGGAAGGGGAGGAGTTTGGACTTGATATCCCGGCTTTCACTCCCCTTAAGGAATCTCAAAGCGGCTAACAATCTCCTTTTCCCTTCCTCCCCCACAACAAACACTCTGTGAGGTGAGTGAGGCTGAGAGACTAGCCCAAGGTCACCCAGCAGCTGCATGTGGAGGAGCAGGGAAGCGAACCCGGTTCACTAGATTATGAGTCCACTGCTCTTACCCACTACACCACACTGGCAAGAACAAACCAAACCAATACCCCCCCCCCCTTCCCACAAACACATTTAAAAGGATATAGGGTCTTAATCAGCCAAAGGTCTAGTTGAAGAGGAACATTTTCACCTGGCATCTAAAGGTGTACAATGAAGGTGCCAGGCGAGCCTGCTTAACTCATGGATTAAGCTACGTGGAATAGGTACTGGGAGTAAGCTGGAATGGTAAGTATCTGGCTGCAAATTTATCTAGAAGGAGATAACTAGGAGTTTCATATCACACATATGTTGTCCCATATAGATAACCAAACTGCTCTAGGTGAGTTTTCTCACTCTGGGTCACTTACAGATCACTGATACAAATGACTAAGGCTAAACTAAGTTTTTAGCACCTGAGTTTTCAGCATCTGGAATCTGTATCCATGAAAGGGCCTGTGAACAACTACACAGCAGTAGCCAACGTACGCCCCCCCCCTAATTGTGGACTACAATTCAGTCCAACATCTCTCAGACCATTGGCAATACAAGCTGGGCCTGATGAGAGTTCAACACCACAACATCTGGAGAGTGCCACAATGGCTATCCCAGAGCTAGCAGGTCAGGAATGCTATTGAATAGCAAATCCTTGAATTATTCTACTAGTACAGTGGTACCTTGGTACTCGAACGGCTTGGCTCCTAAACAAATTGACTCCCAAACGCCACAAACCCAGAAGTGAGTGTTCCGGTTTGCGAACGTTTTGCAGAAGCTGAATGTCCAACATGGCTTCCACAGCTTCCGATTGAGTGCAGGAAGCTCCTGCAGCCAATCGGAAGCCGCGTCTTGGTTTTTGAGCCGTTTCGGGAGTCGAACGGACTCCCGGAACGGATTAAGTTCAAGAACCAAGGAACCGTTGTATAGACACTTAAGGCACTATGACTGTCCAAGCCATGCAAAAAATGAAGCATTACATGTTACTGAAGATAAGGACAAACCAAATCATTTGATATATCTTATTTTTGCTTCATTCTATTTGTTTCCAGCTCTGTCAAGTACCCTAAATGCACAGGCGTTGGGGCCTTACTTGAATCAAAGTCAGCTTGTCTTGAGAACTTGAAGAACTCCCCCCCCCCCCCTTTGAGCAGGCATGTTTGGCAAGCACGTTTTCTTCCCCAAGATCACCCAGCTTTAATTTTAAATTTCAAAAGCCTTGCATTTAATCCCTTGAGTTGGCCTGTTACCTTCCACCATCTGTTCAATGGTTTTGTTATACCAGTGTGCACCTGCAGAGTTTTTGCAACATTTCAAGCTGACTGCGGACCAAAAAAAATTTTTTAATCTAAATAATTATAATTTTCATAAACTAAAGACTTCCATTCAGACACCACAAACGGGCCTGATGCATTTGATTCATATATATTTAAAATGCCTGGATGGGGAATGTCTGTGTTTCTTAGAGACACAACGTACCTGGTGTTTTTGCTCTAACAGAAATCAACAACATGGCACAGCAAAAACAAGCAAGCAAACAAACAAACAAACAGGAAAGACTCAAAATACTGTTGTGTGAAATGACACAAAGTCAGCCGCCACGTCTTCAGCCAATCATGCCATGCAAGGTGCTATCACACAAGTGACTTTCTGGAAGGCCAAGGGAACAGATGACCAAAGGCAAATGAGTAGCTGAAACACACCTGCTGAGCACACAGGTGTGTTCTTGGAGATATCCAGACTACAGCATATGGCATAGTGGTCTGGGTGCTGGAACACAACCTGGGAGACCCAGGCAGGCTCAAATCCTCACTCTGCCATGAAACTCATGAGGTGACCTTGGGCCCGTCACAGCCTGTCAACCTAACCTGCCTACCACACAGGGTTTTTATGAGGATAAATGGAGAGGGAAAGAACCATGTACACAACCCTGGGCTCCTTGGAGAAAAAGATAGGATATAAATGTAATAATAAATCCAGGAACATAACCCAGCACATCGGTGGAAGAAGAAGAAGAAAAAGAAGAGTTTGGATTTGATACCCTGCTTTATCACTACCCGAAGGAGTCTCAAAGCGGCTAACATTCTCCTTTCCCTTCCTCCCCCACAACAAACACTCTGTGAGGTGAGTGGGGCTGAGAGACTTCAAAGAAGTGTGACTAGCCCAAGGTCACCCAGCAGCTGCATGTGGAGGAGCAGAGACGCGAACCCAGTTCACCAGATTATGAGTCCACTGCTCTTACCCACTACACCACACTGGCTCCCAGTGTGGAGCACATGTTATGGCACTTTACGCCTCCAATTGGACATCCCCCAAATGGTTGTTGCCTGTAAATAAAGGGTAGGATTCAAAGTAGCTCTAGGATGATTTGCTCCATAAGTGCAAACATTTCTGCTCGCTGGATGAAACAATCTCCCCTTCCACCCCTTGCACGCTTCTCTGGGGATTTTTTTGCAACCCCTCAGAGTCAGTTTGGCACTGCCCCCTGCCACCCCACTCCCTTGTGCCGCCACACCACTGTGCAGCAGTGGCACCCACAAAGTACCAGCAGTGGTTGCCACCAAGATTTCAGTGAAGTCTCGCAAAATCTCGTGTGTTCTGTGAGATCTCGCAAGATCTCACCAGAAACAACTGCCAGCCCTGCTTCTCCACTTCCAGCGGAGACGGCGGGGCAGTGGCAGAGGCAAGGTAGGTGCCTCACCCTGCTTCATCAGTGGGCTTGTAGTTACTTCATTTGGGATATGTAATTTCTCTCTACTCCACTGCCCAATCAATCACTATTTACTGGTTCAGAATGTAAACCCATCTTCTAGGCATGTACAGATTAGCAAAGAGCGCTGGGAGTAGACTGCATTCAGGGCAGCTGAGTACAGTCAGCAGGATGGTCAGTATTTGCTCTTGCCACCTGGGATATTATTGTGAGCATGCACAGGGAACCCTGAGCTCCTGATGTACAGGCAACGTGTTTCCCAGAGTCCCTTTCACCTGGCACACTGCTGTTTCAGCATTCTTGGAACCAGGGAGAAGCAGAGACCTAGATCATCACAGCTGCTTCCACATACAGAAGAAGGAAACAGCAGAACAGAGCTCAGGGTTCATGGGTGGCCATGGGAGAGAAGGGCAATTTGTATGTGTGTGCGTGCGTGCGTGCGCACACACACACACTGGTGTCCTATCAAGCAGAATGAAGTCTCTGAATTTAGCCTAGGAAACAGATCAATTTCAAATTGTTTTGGAAAACAGCTCCTATTAACTAAGCCCAGTTCTGAATTGAGAAGAGATCACTCATCAGTAATGTAATTCCATCCCCAGTACAGCAGCTAGAGCCAAATAATGCCCTGCTATGCTTATGAATAGGGAACGGTTCCAAAACAGTGATGAGCCTTATAAAGACATTTAAAAGAGATGTCTGCAATGGGCATGAGCAGAACATACTGTATGAGCTGCCTTAAGTATTTCTAGTATATGCTGGTACAGGTGAACAAAGGTTAGGAAGTGGCCCAGGTTACTAGCTAAATCACAACTTGCATGTAATAATTCTTCACATAGCACCTTCTGTCTATGCAGGTACATTGGGCTGCAAGGAAGTATATGGGCAGCAAGCCACATCCTATAAAAACTCTCCGTGCCACACATCCTATCCTATGGAATACAGAACTGAGTCTTGCTTGCTGCAATCTACATATGGTGCAGAAGCGGCTGAACATAAACACTCACAGGTAATTAGCATTCAAATGGCCTCACAGTGCTTACAGTTCATTACATAATGGGATTTTTCTTTTCATAAAGACTGAATAGTTTTACTAAGGCTGCAGCCAAAGCAATATGTTTCATCCATTCACATTTAGATGCACAGCTTTATTGGGAAAAATTTGCAGTAAAATGCTGGCGAATTTTCGTGAGGATATTTTTTTAAAACACACACAGAGAGAGAGAGAGAGAGAGAGAGAGAGAGAGAGAGAGAAATTGATGTGGAAATGTGGAGGACTGAATTTAAAATGGAAAAAAATTAGAAACCCAAACTGACATATTCATCCATTCGTAATGCCAATACAGTGGTACCTCGGGTTAAGAACTTAATTCGTTCTGGAGATCCATTCTTAACCTGAAACTGCTCTTAACCTGAAGCACCACTTTAGCTAATGGGGCCTCCTGCTGCCGCCGCGCCACTGGAGCACGATTTTTGTTCTCATCCTGAAGCAAAGTTCTTAACCCAAGGTACTATTTCTGGGGTAGCAGAGTCTGTAACCTGAAGCGTATGTAACCTGAAGCATACGTAACCCGAGGTACCACTGTATTTGAAGTGAATTGCCTTTCCAACGTGGTTCTCAGTGAATCTTGGCCTGATAGAGTGTTTGTTGCCAGTCACCCACAGGTCAGTTTCGCCTGGCACCAGCCTTGCAGCGCTAGGTTACTGGCTTCTTGTAGGGTCCTTCATTTCCCCAGCTCATTCCTAAGCGGAAATATTTGTAGCAGGAAAACCCTGGCCCTCTACAAATGCTGTCCCAAGCAGGCATGGTCCAGGTCTGCCTAGGCCTAGTGGGCATGTTTCAATATGCCATGACACCCCACATTTCTGGGCTCAGAAATACAAACACCTGCGGCTTGCAATGCTAACTTCAAATGCAAGGTAAGCAGTATGGTCCCGTGAGTTGTTCTTTCTTTTGGGTTGGAATAGAAAGGAGTTCCTGCACATGTTTGGATTTTTCTATGAATCCTCCAAAAATATTCACAACTTCTCCAAACTGAGCTGATGAAGTTTGCCCATTTTTATCCAGAGCATTCCTATTACAAAGTAAGCAAAATGTATGCACATCTGAAGTTGGGATGTGTGCATGGGACCAGGCTAGATTGGAGGAGGAAAGTTAACAGCCACCTTGTCACTGGTCCCAATTCTGATCAAGGGCCCCCATAGCACCCATTTTGGGCAGGAGGGAGAATGCCTCATAGGCAATGAATGCCATTTAGAGGGTAAAATGAGTGGAGTGGAGGGTCATTTGAGAACGTCCATTCCTAGAGAGGAGGGACAGACGAAAGAGATACAAAGTGAACAGAGTGGCTAATGCAGACCAACTGTGCTATGGTTGATTGACACTCAGGAGATGACACAACTGTTCCATTGCTTAAAGGAGAAAAGCGGGCATTCTGAGCCCTGAAAGAAAAATGGGGAAAACACAGAAGGATGTTTGGGTGATGACATCATAAAGGTAAAGGTACCTCTGACGGTTAGGTCCAGTCGCAGACAATTCTGGGGTTGCGCGCTCATATCGCTCTATAGGCCGAGGGAGCCGGCATTTGTCCGCAGACAGCTTCTGGGTCATGTGGCCATCATGACTAAGCTGCTTCTGGTGAACCAGAGCAGCGCACGGAAACGCCGTTTACCTTCCCACCAGAGCGGTACCTATTTATCTACTTGCACTTTGATGTGCTTTTGAATTGCTAGGTTGGCAAGAGCAGGGACCGCGCAACCGGAGCTCATCGCGGGGATTTGAACCACCAACCTGCTGATTGGCAAGCCCTAAGCTCTGTGATTTAGACCACAGTGCCACCCATGTCATGCAGATCAGTAAATGCCCAGGGTAGAAGCACCCTTATTTTTCATTTTTGGTAGAATGTCTCAGGAGTGGCAGATAGCCCTTCCATACCTGGCTGTAGTTAAGATGTGTAAAGCTGTAGAGAAAAACCAAAACAACAATGTCATAAAAGCAAGTAAAGGGGTAAAGGGACCCCTGACCATTAGGTCCAGTCGTGGCGGACTCTGGGGTTGCGGCGCTCATCTCGCTTTATTGGCCAAGGGAGCCGGCGTACAGCTTCCGGGTCATGTGGCCAGCATGACTAAGCCGCTTCTGGCGAACCAGAGCAGCGCACGGAAACGCCGTTTCCCTTCCCGCTGGAGCGGTACCTATTTATCTACTTGCACTTTGATGTGCTTTCGAACTGCTAGGTGGGCAGGAGCAGGGACCGAGCAACGGGAGCTCACCCCGTCATTGCAGGGATTTGAACCGCCAACCTTCTGATCGGCAAGTCCTAGGCTCTCTGGTTTAACCCACAGCGCCACCCATGTCCCATAAAAGCAAGTGGTACATCCTATTGCAACCCAAGATGCAGCCCTGAGAGGGAGCCTCATCTGCCTGTTTGTTACTGTCACAACAGGTTAACCAACAAATGGGGACAGTGACACTTGTGTCCCCCCAAAAAACAGGTTACACAGTCTAGTGCTCTAAACTCAGTGCCTCAGCTGCCACTGTTTCCCATGGCATAAGCTACTTCCATGACATATGCTTGCCTGCCAAACTATACGATCACATAGAAAACTGAGAGCCAGTATGGTGTAGTGGTGAGAGTGTCAGACTAGGACCTGGGAAACCAGGGTTCAAATCCCCACTTGGCCATGAAACTCATGAATTGAGGAGAAGGGCAGAACCATGCACATTGAGCTCCTTAGAGGAAAAGGTGGGATAGAAATCCAGTAAATCCGGGTGAATTTGTGAAGGTGAAACTGAAATCTGTTATACATTGCGGTAAATCAATCAATACATAAAAGAATAATGATATGGAGAATAATTTTTCATTCATTTATTTAAAAATCTTTAATACCACTTAATGTAGCAAACCCCTCTAAGCAGCTTACAGAAAAACAACAGAAATACAAACAACATCCATAAAATGTCCTAAAAACTAAATGAAAGGGAACAAGTCAGCTATATATCACAAATAAAATTGAGCAGTTTACAAAACAAAAGTAAAAATTAAGAGTCAAGAGTCCAGGAAAGCTGGTTCAGAAGATAATAAAATACAGCGCAGATCTGGTTGGGGTTCTTTTTAAAGAGGTGCTAGCAGTGCAATGCGTTCCATTGATACTGCAGCTACATGTATGGGTGACACAAGGCAACAGTTTAGCAGGATTCTCTCTCCCCCCCCCCCCATCAAGTAATTGGCATCATTTTTGCAATCAAATGAAATTAAAGAGCTAAGATGTCACCTCATATGCTTCTTATGCAATTAATTAAAATAAATAGTTATCCATTTCTCTTGGTTAAATATTTTGGCATAGCTCATTGTTAAAAATGGCTTAGATCTAAATAACTGTCCTCCTGCTCCACAGGGAATTTAAAGATTCCACAGATGTGAATAATTAAAACATGCAGTTGGCATTAGGAAGGAAACTATTACTTCCCACCACCAGCAGACACTTGTTACATTTGCAACACGTGACGGCTAAATGCTTCATAATCTAGAAAAATCCAGCATATTGCATTTCCTTTATATTTATCATAGTTCAACAAGGAAACCCTTCCATTTGGGAAATGCTCCTTCAGCAAATTATTTTATTGCAAACTACTGGTGTGTTGTTGCTTTTAAGTTCTTGAGAGGGAACTGCTGCACTCAGTTAGAATTTTGTTTAAAAGGAAGGGAGGGATCTCCTTAAAAAAAAAAAAGGCCTACGCTTCAGTGTGTTATAATACCACTAAAAACCCACAGTATTTAATTTATCAAACCTTCTGATAGTGAATGAACAAAGGTAAAAATAACAGGCTAGTTATAAACTAGTACTATGATGATGACATTGTGAATTATTTAAAAAGGGCATATTCAATGTGACCATAGAGCCATCAATCATAATAGACATTGATGAGAAAAAGAGGTTTCAGTCACTTCCTATCTGCCACGAGAACAATTCTATCTCACAGGTAGCTATGAAGTGCCGGATGACCCGGTGTCACTTGTATTGTTGCTCTACCCTTTGAGCGGAGAGAGTAGATTCTCTCAATATTAGAATCGAATGAGTAAATAAATTCTCAGTTCACTGCCACACTCCTTCAGAGTGCACACTTCAATTTGTCTAACAATAGAGAGGACAGAGAGGCAGAAATCTCTTAAAGCAAGGATGAATTTTTTATGGAATGTTCAAATCCCGCTGCAAAGAATAGGGGTTTTAAATGGTAGCAACACTTCTTTTAGCCGAAGCCCCCAGAGACAAAATCTTCAGGAAATGTTTTGTGTTGGATTCACAGGGCCGCTTCGAATACTTCCTTTCCCGGGAAAGGCTCTGCTTCTTTTTGCTTTTTTTTTTTTTATGAAGCCTGCTCCATTGTATACCACTGATCTTTTAGGGCAGAAAATTAAAGTGCTATGTTTCTTTTATATAAAAAGAAGAAGAAATAAGCAGAGAGAGAGAGAGAGGGAGAGAGAGAGAGAGAGAGAGAGAGAGAGAGAGAGAGAGAGAAAGAAAGAAAGAAAGAAAGAAAGAAAGAAAGAAAGAAAGAAAGAAAGATTCTTACAATGGCAAAAGCCTATTGTATGATAGAACCATTTGAGTCAACCTTAACTTTGACGTTGCAAAAATAAAATCTATCACTGGCAAGGAGAAGATTATTGGTGAGGGAATTGCCAGTGCAATACACAGTGGTACCTCGCAAGACGAATGCCTCGCAAGACGAAAAACTCGCAAGACAAAAGAGTTTTTCGTTTTTTGAGTTGCTTCGCAAGACGAATTTCCCTATGGGCTTGCTTCGCAAGACGAAAAACGAAAACGTCTTGCAAGTTTGTTTCCTTTTTCTTAAAACCGTTAATACCCAGGGTGACTTTGAGGAGCAACTCATAGCACGCGGTGTGGTAGCCTTTTTTGAGGTTTTCGAAGACTGGTGATTTTGAAGACTTTGGGAAACCGTTCTTCACAAGACGAAAAATTCGCAAGACGAAAAAACTCGCAGAACGAATTAATTTCGTCTTGCGAGGCACCACTGTGTATATATATATATATATATATATATATATATATATATACACACAGTGGTACCTCAGGTTACATATGCTTCAGGTTACATACGCTTCAGGTTACAGACTCCGCTAACCCAGAAATAGTGCTTCAGGTTAAGAACTTTGCTTCAGAATGAGAACAGAAATCGTGCTCTGGCGGTGCAGCAGCAGCAGGAGACTCCATTAGCTAAAGTGGTGCTTCAGGTTAAGTACAGTTTCAGCTTAAGAACGGACCTCCGGAACGAATTAAGTACTTAACCTGAGGTACCACTGTATTTCTTAATGTTTTTTCTAGCTGCAAAAGATCAGAGTCCACCTGAAAAATAGTCCAGCTTCAATACATATGCAGAAAGTCCCCAGTCTGTTCCCAGACCTCTCCTGCTGAAGAAGCTCATGCAGATGTTTGATAGAGACCTCTTCCTGTCCAGGTAGGCAGAACAGAACTGATTGCACTACCCAGTCCGACTGGGTATAACGCAATATCACAACGCTCGTAGTACCTTCCGTTCCTTCCTTAGGAAACTGGGCATAGATGAGAAGGCACTGACAAACTTTTGAAAGTAAACAAAACTGCAGCATTGTGAAAGGAGGCTTGGCTGTCCCCCATCAATTCAGATTGGTACGGTACTCGTGTGTCCAATCTCAAGGTTGCAACATCGATTCCAGAGGCTGCCTCTCCAGTCATCTTTCTGCCCCTTTCTCTGAATCACAGCTGCACCCACCCACATCATTTATAGCTTTGAAATCTCCTCCGTAGCCTCGTACGGCACTCGGGGCAGGTGGGTGGGGTGGGGGGGAGAAGCGCGCCACCACTTTAATTGTTAATAACAGGTAAATCAAAGGTAAAAGGGAAACTAATTAATTTTCCCGCTCACTTTTGTTTTACTGTTAGTGTTTTGAGGAAATATAACAAAACCCCATTAGTGTTAAGGTAGGACCATGAAACAACATAATATAATGCAAGGAAGACATTTAGTAGTGTAGAGGCATGTTAAATTACTAATTAACTCCAAGTTACTGTATAAGAAAGCATAGTAATTTACAGGATTATTGCAACATGAAACAGAGATTGCCACAAGGGTCAGCTAGGGAGCGTTTCCTTCTATACACTCCCCCCCCCCCCAAATGGTGGTTACTGTAAAATTTCTTCTCACATTAAAATGGACTGTCCTTACCCACAGTTCATTGCTACTAATTAGCTACAGTTGAGGTTTTTTCTTGCAGTCATGCCCCACCCCCACCACCCAGGATTAAACTGGCAAATGTTACCAACTGATCAAAATTCTCCCTGCACGAAAGATCAAGCTGTCCTTCTAAGGTGTTGCCATTCAAGTGGCTGCCTCCAAACTCAAACACCTGTGCAAAGGAGTTACTAATAAAACAACCTGTCTTCTATTTTCATTACAATTTTCGATAAAGTTTAAAAAAAATGAGAAAAGAAAATGCTCACTTCTGCACCTCATCGTACAATTAATGGAACATTTTTATTCTAAAGCATACACATTCCAAACTTAAAAAAAAATATTGAGGGAGGGGGGAGTTCTGAAATTCTTATGCCGATATATATATATATATATATATAATCAAAAACCAGTATTTCTAAAATCTGATTAAACATTTATTTAAACAAGAAAGCAAGGAGAAGCTAGCATCTTTTAGTTTTACCTAAATATATAAGAAGAATGCCATAACTTTGATTAATAATTGATTAAATAAACCATCCTCACATCAAAGACAGGAAGGAGAGCTGTTCTACAGAAGAGCCAGACTATCAAATACCACTTTGTTGTCTTAAATGGAGCTCAGATCTGCAGCGTTCCATAGTGCTCTGCACATGAAAGTTTGAGGTTATAAGTAAGAGGGACATTTTTCTAAAAGAAATTAGCTCTTTTCCTCCCCCCCACCCCCACCCTCTACCTTCTTTAATTAAACAAACACGGAAAGGATTAAAAAAAAAAACCGTTGGAAAATTTGAGATCATCTCACAACCTTCCAGTTTCGCCAGCTTTATGACTAATTTATGTTTAACCTTCTTGAGAATTTACGATCAAAATACACTTTTACTGTAAAATTCAAAGCCAGGACAACTGGCACCCAAAGAGCTCTGGGAGTTTTAAAAGTCTTTTAAACATGAAAGAGGCTATGGGATATTCTTTTAGCACATGCTAACAGCAAAAGTGCTCACTGAATGCTCACTGGAAGGACAGATTGTTAAGCTGAGGATCCAATACTTTGGCCACCTCATGAGAAGAGAAGACTCCCTGGAAAAGACCCTGATGTTGGGAAAGATGGAGGGCACAAGGAGAAGGGGACGACAGAGGACGAGATGGTTGGACAGTGTTCTCGAAGCTACCAGCATGAGTTTGACCAAACTGCGGGAGGCGGTGGAAGACAGGAGTGCCTGGCGTGCTCTGGTCCATGGGGTCATGAAGAGTCGGACACGACTAAACGACTAAACAACAACAACAAATACTTTGCTCTTGAGTGCAAAGCATACCTAGTAAATTCCACTCACGATTTTCTTAAATCTGTGTTTATACCAGAGATACAAAAAGCAATTTGAACAGCGTGAAGAAGGCAAAGGATAAACTTTATTTCCCAGGCTGCAATTAGTCTAAATAAATATATATCTAAAATCTGATTTAATTTGTTTTCTCCAAAAGGAGATATCTATAGTAATAAGGTACATTATTCAACACTTACAAGAATCTTATCACTTTGGCATAAAGGAATCTGTATTTAGTGTTCCTACCTGTATAACTAATGTCGAGTGGGTAAATATTTATGCATTTGAATTCTTAGTTTATTGGGCTTCAACCTCAGAAGCCAGATTAAGAAAGTGAGCTATGGCACAATGTAAGGAACTGTCCAGACAGGGAAGTCTGCTGTGGTGTAATTATTTGGGAGATTCCAGTGGCCGTTTTGATAAAGAATAGAGTGTGGACAGGGATTCAGGCAGGGCTGATCATAGACATTTTTCGGCCTGAGGTAAATTACAAAATGGTATCCACCCTGTTTCATGTTCAGGAGCTGACTAGACTGGCTGCTGAATCTTACTTTAATACTATCAATGGGACAGAAACCTCCATCTTACCCAGGGCAGCAGTGTAATTTAAAAGTCAAAGAACAAGTGGCACTCAGTTCTGTGCACCTAGCCATTGCTTTCTGCTCTGCATCTGCCACTTGAGGCAGACACCTCACTCTGCCCAATGGTAGAGCTGGCCCTCGATTCAAGGGCTCAATCAATGAATCTGTCTTCAGAGGGCTAGCTTTAGATGCAGGTACTGCATTAGCACATAACACCAAGCCACAGTTAACGAAAACCAAGGTTTGCAAGTCAACAACAAACCATGACTTTAGATTGTGGTTTGTTGGCAGTAAACTAACCATAGTTAAGTTGCTGGGCAAGGTTCACACATAATGCTAAGCCATGATTTAATAAACCATAGTTTAATAAACCATGGTTTGGAGTCATGTGACAAGTAGGCCAGAGGCTTGGATCCTAAGTAACACACACAGAAGGGCGCTTGACTAAGAGGACTTTTTCATCCCCTTCTCTCCATTTTAGCAAGAAAATGTTATGTGTGCATTGGATACAGATATATTTAAATATAATCTTGTTCGCTATTGCATCGTTGTACCTTTAAAGTGATCAAACATTTTGCTGTACACAGAGCACAGCAACTCGGAGAACCAAGAAATGGGCAGTCGGCGCAGCAGACACGGCGTTTGGTTTACAGATATTGATTGGATCAATGTCTTCAGCAAAGCTCCTAGGCTTCTGCTTAACTCTGGGCACATTTTAAGCACATCCCTATTGAGCTGCTGCTTAAAAGCCCATCTCAGTGTGGCGTCTCTGGATCGGAAGCACAACATGAGAGCAACTTAAAGATCATGTGTCCCAGATTCTCTCTCTCTCTCTCTCTCTCTCTCTCTCTCTCTCTCTCTCTTAATTTAAAACTCTTATCCTTAAAAATAATAGTGATGATAATGGAATGGCTCTGCTTTGGTTTGCACCACAACTAAGTGTTGCCACCTTTGGAAAGGCTTCTGAGTGACAGCTCAGGTGCTCTGAGTGAACCTCACCCTGACACCTTTACCAGCAGGAGACCTGTGCCACTGGGCTTGTAGGACTTTCCCCTGCTGAGTAGGCCCTGCTCGGATTTTCTCTGTCTTATTTGACCACTGCCATGCTGTGCTGGCGCCCGTTCAAATAAGAATATAAAAGTGCAGATACATCCTAAGTAAGCCATTGGGTCATAATTGAAGTGGCAGGGACATCACCATCAATCTATAGCCTCCTGTCTTCTTTGCAGGAAGTCTCATACAGATAACTCACCAAATAATCATACTGATGCCGCACACTGTTGCGAGTCAATTAGATCCCAGAGATGAAAATCTGCGCATTTTGCAAATAATCTCAAGAAGATACCCGGGCTTGGCGTATTTATCTGCTCCGACACATACACAACAATTTTCCAGTTCACATATGGGGAAATGATAACATAGGAAGGAGAAAATAGTGAGCCTCCCGAATCATTTGTATTAATAACATATTCACAACGCTCAGCGTTAATTTTGCAGTTGGCAAAAGTCCTCAAGTTGTTGGTTTCCAAGAAGATTTGGCGCTCTCCATTTCCTTTATCTTCGAGGACCATCTTCGCTTCGGCACATAATTGCAAGCGCCCCACGGGATCAAGTGTTTGATAATTAATGTGGCTAGTTAAATAAATAATGGCACCCATGCATTAAAATACTGTATAACAATATTGTTGCATTTAGTTTTTTTTATATATATGCAGGGCCTTTTACTATCTTCTATGTCACTCTCTTGGTCTTTAATGAAATGAGCGATAATAGAACAGAAGGTATGAAGTGTGAGCTTGTGTGATCATTATGGAATTACAGTCTATACCAATTAAAATTCAAATTAAAGAATGCCGTTAAATTAGCAGCAAATTCCTCTGACAGTCTAAGGTCACAATAGCCATTGGCAGACCCAGATACACACCACACCACAAGATTTTCACTCTGTCAACAGTATTGCAATTTTATATTGTGAACAACCCTGAAATCCCCTGGTATATGGCGGTATACAAATAATAATAATAATAATAATAATAATAATAATAGTCTGAAAGCTGCTGACAGTAAAGGCAGAATTGGCATTTAGGGTTGCATGGTGGCACTGTCAAGATATTTGGAAAGTAACAGAAGTTGGACATAAAGATCATTCTGACTTTCACTGTTATCTAGATTTTATTTTTTTTAAAAAATGTTCCAGGCAAAAATAGTTATTTATTTTTCTTGCACCCTACCATTTCTTCCAAGGGAGCCCAGCCAGGATGACTAATAACCTTCATAAACTATAGCACAACTAGAATCGCAATTCTCTCATCACAAAAAAACCATTAAAATAACAGCAATAAAAGAGACAGCTTAAAACCGTACCCACTATGTTCCAGTGGTATAGTGTCTTAGCCTTGCTGCCAAAACAATGGAGGCAACTGAGGGTGACACACATTGTCCATCAATGGCTATCCTGTGGTCCTCTAGATATTGCTGAACTACAGCTCACATTATCCCAGACCATTGGCCATAATAGCTGGAGCTGATGGGAGCTGTAGTCCAGTCACTTCTGGAGAGCACCACACTGGCCAGGTATAGGCAAACTCGGCCCTCCAGATGTTTTGGGACTACAACTCCCATCATCCCTAGCTAACAGGACCAGTGGTCAGGGATGATGGGGACTGTAGTCCCAAAACATCTGGAGGGCCGAGTTTGCCTATGCCTGACACTGGCTATTCCTGGTTTAGTGAGTCCTTGCCTCTCTCTAGGAAATCGGAAATGCTAGGTTCTACTTTGGCAATGCCACCTCCACTCCAGGCTTGCACAGCAATAAATGCAGAGTGTGGCATCCACTGTGGCACGTGGCATTCATCATTTTTATCATTGTCATCCTAGGAGGACATTCACCCTGAACCAGAGCCTCCTCAATTCCTGTCAGCCTTCCCCCGTCAATCAATTTAAAAGCTGCTCTGCCATCTTTTTTATTCTAAGCACCAACAGTCTTGTTCCATCCTGGTTCAGGTGGAGCCCCTTCCTTTTATACAGGCCCAGCTTGCCCAGAATGTTCCCCTGTGTCGAATAAATTCAAAACCCTTCCTAATGACACATTCATGGCATCCATTGATACTAGAAATCTGCGCCTGTCTAGCTGGCCCTGTGGGTAGAACCAGTATCATCTCAATGATGGCTACCTTGGAGGTTCTGGCTTTCAGCATCCTACCCCACAACCTAAATTTGTATTCCCGGACCTCACACCTACAAACAACTTTCTTATGCAGGACTCCTAAACAGCATCCTTCAGCTATTCAGCGACTAAGTTTTTAACATGATTTGTGCATATTTCTGGTGTATAGTGAACATCTTGTGATATGCTAGAGATTATAATTACATTAATTGGTATAACCTAATTTTGGTTCTAAGTTCATTTTGTTGCAGGCATACAGATGAAGAATAATGCTATCAAACTAAACAGAGTATAAAAATCCCTATTTTTCTCCAAGCTATAGATAAAGAATTTTTTCCTTTATGTTCCCCCACATCTCAGCTGCACATCATGAATGGAACATTGAGCCGTCCTCTTAATATTATGACATGGAGAAAATCACATTGTGGTTTAACCTATCAACAATGGAACAAAGCAATTATAGTGCTAAACAGAGTCCGGGAAGACCCAATAAAGAGAAATCCAAGAAAATTTGGTGAAAATTCTTAAGGGGCCTTTCAATGTTTAATCATGCTTCGGGCCTAAATTAATATTCTGATTCCAATTCAAAAGACTGAACCACAAAGGTATATCTTTTGGGTGTTTTTAATAACCATAGTACAACACTCAGTGAATTAACAGCTGGTCTGACTGGTATTTTACTTCTTCTTTGCTTACTCAAGTAAAGCAGTTAATATCAAGATAATCATCAAACCAACATTAGTCAGACAGAGGGAGAAATTTATTTATTTTTTAGCAGTGCAATGTAGATTTTTTTAAAAAGATGATTTTCAAAGTCCTTTGTGCATTTACTGAAGTCCTTTTGGTTGTGCATCCCCAGAACAAAGAAGATATGCTTAGCTGGACTTTGTTAAGCATCCAGGGGAGTATCCAACCAAGGCAGTTTCAGAGCAGACTCACTGAAATCAATAGATGTGGCTCCCTTGCTGATTTCACCTGCTGATTCAGGAATGGGGAACCTGTGTACAGCCATATGTTTTTTTGAACCACAATTCCCATCATCACTGACCATTGGCCATGCTGGCTGGGGCTGATGGGAGTTGTAGTCAAACAACAACCGGAGGGCCACATGTTTGCCATCCTATATATTGTGTTACCTAAATAAATACAGGCAACAAAGTGCACAACATGCACACCCAATAATGCAGAAGGCAGTGGTGTGCTGTGAAATTTTTCCAGTGGACTAGGGGGACGTGGCTAGTTCCTTACATGTTCCTGGTAAATCAGAGCATTATAGCCTGGTTTCTCCTTCCCAAAGCCCAGGAAGCTTCTGCCCAGCTTAAGGAGGGAGACGAGACATGATGCTCATGCACAGGACATCAAGACAACACGTGTGCAATCTGTCCCCTTGCCCCACCACCCTCACAAGCTGGTACCCCTGGCACAAACTGTTCCCTTAAGGAAAGAAATCGCTGCACACCACTGATATGAATAGTAGTTTTCTCGCTTAGGTGCCAGTGGCACTCAAATTTTGAACACCCTGATTAGGAGCCGTTTTATGCCTAGAAAACATCCAGAATTTTGCATCTTGTAAAGCCAGGGAATATTCATCTATTTGCACAGAAATGTTTTGGAATTAGAAAGCCCTAAGAATAATTGCCTTTCATCATGTACATGTTAAGTACATGTTAAGTGCTCTAGTAATAATAAACGATGAATCACTTTGCAGTTTTTAGGCCTGCACAAGCAGATAATCCTGTAAAATATTGGCTGCTAATTTTCCACATTGAAGACAGAACTTTCTGATTTCAGTAGATAATTTCTGGATGGCTGGAGATCCTCTGGTTTGCAAACTGGGCTTGGGTTGGCATGTTATTTAGAGTAAGACAGCTGATGTAAGTAGAATGGAGGTGAACTTGAAAATACTTTGAGATTCACTCTTCACTACTTATCAATTAATATTGGGAGATCTGAAAACATTTTCTTCCTGGAAACAACATACACAAATAAACTTATACAAGCTTTTATATCAATTGGAAAATTGGGAAGGTATTCTTTCCTGTTCCAAGTAATTTAAGAAACCCAGTGTAATATAAGTGTAAGAAAAGTAACATGGTACCTTTTGACTACCTTAGTCAGCTTTATTTAATAGGAAGCTCGAAAAATGGCTTGATAGCATGGGCTCTATTGATCATCATCATGTCAGGGTAAAAAGGGAAATAAAAAATTGTGCCTAAGCTTTCTTTTTTCTTTCCCCCTCCCCCTCCCAGTCCCTTTTCCTTATGTGTCGTGTCTTTAGGTTGTAAGCCTGAGGGCAGGGACTGTCACATCAGTTGACATCCGTAAGCCACTCTGGAAAAACCTTTTGGTCAAAAAAGTGGGATAAAAATCCTTTAAATACATAAATAATAAATGGGGAGCAGGACGAGTATATGCTACTTTGTGAGGTGTGTTCACATATTTGCAAATGTGTGTTATATGGTTTCTCATCAGTGCTATTTTCAAGAAAAAGAAGGGCCAGAATTCACCATGAACACCTCCCTTGTTCTCTTATAATGGCAATGGTGCCCACCTGAGAGGTGCTGGAACTGAGTTCCAGTGAGTTCCAGCTGCAACAAAGCCCTGCTTCTCATAATACTATACACAGATCTACACACACACACACACAATTGCATGTACAGTGGTACCTTGGGTTAAGTACTTAATTCGTTCTGGAGGTCCGTACTTAACCTGAAACTGTTCTTAACCTGAAGCACCACTTTAGCTAATGGGGCCTCCCGCTGCCGCCGCGCCGCCAGAGCACGATTTCTGTCCTCATCCTGAAGCAAAGTTCTTAACCTGAAGCACTATTTCTGGGTTAGCGGAGTCTGTAACCTGAAGCGTATGTAACCTGAAGCGTATGTAACCCAAGGTACCACTGTACGTATACACAGACTTTGTATTTATATAGACTCACTGTGTATTTGTGCTATATATTATGCAATATGCTATATGTGATATAGGTAAAGGTAAAGGACCCCGGACGGTTAACTCCAACCAAAGGTGACCATCGGGTGCAGTGCTCATCTCGCTTCAGCCTGAGGAAGCTGGCGTTTGTCCACAGACAGCTTTCTGGGTCATGTGGCCAGCATGACTAAACCATTATATATATTAATACATACATACTTCTGTAAAGGTGTATATAGATACAGATATACGTTCTCTCACACACCGTTATGTATCCAACCCCAAGGTAATTATCTTCAAATATTGCTTTACGAAGCAGTGTTACAGTGCTAAAAGTAGTTGAAAAGGAAAAGCCCTAGTCTGTAGTATCAGTTAGTGGCTACTGCTGGAGGCAGAACATGGGATTAGATGGACTAGCAGTCTAATCTGGTATGGCAAATCCCATTGGTTTACATAATATTTGAAGACATTATCATTTAAGGTGTCTCTTCCATTATTCAAGCGCATAATCACTACAAAGAAAGAAAATATAGCACGGACAATGGAATGCATTTTCTGTCTTTGAAGTGATTACACGGAATATAGAACAGCTCAACAATCTTTCAGTTTGCACTAAAAAAAAACCCACAAGTATCTTTAATTATATAAAGTGGTGTTGTTGTTTTTTTAAGTGATATATAAATATTACAAATAAGTACTGCCAGAGTTTCCTCTGTGTGTTTAATCCTTGGTATTTCTGTTTCCTTAGTATACAGAACAATGCTTAGGGATTTGTTTGTTATGTTTGCAACCTGGCCTGACTTCTTGCTTGCTAAGCTACAGAAATACTGAGGACACAACAGTGCAAAATCCTTTAGTACCTTATTCAGGCAAAAACAGTTAACTATGCACTCTCCCTTAACTTAGGCACAGCATCCTGTCTCCCTCCTCCCTTTCTCTGCCCTTGTTCTGGGAGGAACCTTTCGGGAGTGGTGTGTGTGTGTGTGTGTGTGTGACCTTGCAAATAAAAATTTGACCCTCCAGATGTTTCTGAACAACAACTTCCACAAGTTTTGACCACTTTCCAGGTGGTCTAAGGCTGAGGTGAGACGTAGTTCAAACAACCGGAACCCACTGCTGCCACCCTTAAATTCTACCTGGGGGGGGGGGACAGGTGGGTGATGTTTGCAATGAGGAATTTAAGTGTGCCTGGCTGAGTAGGCTTTCGGTCAACTGTGCAGGGCTCCTGACTGTGAGGAGAAAGTAGTCAAATATACTTCAAATGCCCCTTCACACCTCCCCACTCAGCGCATGAAGGTCTGGGGTGGGAGGGGTTCATACACAGTCTTACACTCCTCCACGAACAGAGATCATGTACACTGAGCACTGTAGCTATTCAGCAGAAGGCATTTGTAAAATTTCATGCAACCATAAAGGCATGATCCTACCCACCTCTCTTCAGATGGCAACATCCTTTGCACAAGGAACAGGCCACTGCTTTTCTTCGAGAAAAAAAGGTGCCGGTGCTGCATAACCTTGAGGACCTCCAGAAAAGAAAAGAAAAAACCCGGAGTAGGCACTCTTTCAGATACCCAGGTCCCCAGAACCATAGGGCTTTAAAGAGAAAAACCAGTACTTTAATTTTAATCTCTTTTAGCAATCTCTCTTTTAACCTCTTTTAATTATTGTATGTGAATTCTTCTTATTTTGCTATTTTATCTTTTGTAAACCACTTTGAGGGGTTTTTAAAAATGAAAATAGATAGCTAGTTAGCTTGTTAGCTAGCAAGATAGCAAGATGATTGATAGATAGATGATAGATATAGATGATAGAGATAGATAGATGATAGATTGATATAGTGAGAGATGATAGATAGATGATAGATAGATAGATGATAGATAGATAGATAGATAGATAGATAGATGATAGATAGATAGATAGATAGATAGATAGATAGATAGATAGATGATAGATAGATAGATAGATGATAGATAGATAGAGAAAGATAGATGATAGATAGATAGATATAGATAGATAGATAGATAGATAGATAGATAGATAGATGATAGATAGATAGATAGATGATAGATAGATAGATAGATAGATAGATATAGATAGATAGATGATAGATATAGTGAGAGATGATAGATAGATGATAGATAGATAGATGATAGATAGATAGATAGAGAGAGAGATAGATAGATAGATAGATAGATAGATAGATAGATAGATGATAGATAGATAGATAGACAGATATAGATAGATGATAGATAGATAATAGATAGATGATAGATAGATAGATAGATAGATAGATAGATAGATGATAGATAGATAGACAGATATAGATAGATGATAGATAGATAGATAATAGATAGATAGATAGATAGATAGATAGATAGATAGATAGTCTAGAAATGGAGCAGAAACCAGGTTTCCTAGGTGCTCCAATTTCTGAAGAAACTTGGAAGAAAACCATGATCATGCCTTTCAACAGTTTTCAACAGTTTGCTAAGCACCTTTCTCTTCACATCTGAGAACAAAGTAAAGATTGAGTAATTATGAAAATCCCTAATACCAAAGGTCAGTGGTACACATGAGCATGGGCATCTCAAAGTGGTGGGGAAAACCCCTACAGTGTTACATGCAACAGGCACGCACCTGACCATTTCCACCAACACACTTTGCAGGCTGTGGATAATCACCAGATAGCAGACCGAGGGGGTGCAGGATTACCGGTGGTTGCTAACTGTCCACATGCCTTGTAAAACTCCCCATAGCCTGATAAGCTTTTTGTGGGTTGCTACACATTTCATTCATCCTGGTGAATGCTTACACAAAATATTCTGGCAAAATAAACAGCCGGATTTGAAATTTGTTAAAAATAGCCCATACAAAACGACTAAAGTAGTATTAAGCAAAAATTATCTGTCCTGGGTAAATTCAGGATTTCCTAAACACAGGACTTTTTATTTGCGCCACAGGCAAGGGAACAGCATGTGTAGCTCTTTGAATTACATGGGACTGGAGCACGGGACCATATATTTCGATTCCGTTGATTTCAAGATGCTCCGTTGTCTCAGGACAGCAGGAGATCTAATCTTTAAAAAACGGAAACAAAACAGCCCCGCCACTGAGGGCAGCTGGGTGCCTTCTAAGCTGAAATGTGTAAACAAGTTATCATATTGGTATGCTTAATATAAAAGGGGGTGGGGGCATTTGCATGTCTCTGTTGGGTTGTACACTACAGTGGTACCTCAGGTTACATACGCTTCGGGTTACATACGCTTCAGGTTACAGACTCCGCTAACCCAGAAATAGTGCTTCAAGTTAAGAACTTTGCTTCAGGATGAGAACAGAAATCGGGCTCCAGCGGCGCGGCAGCAGCAGGAGGCCCCATTAGCTAAAGTGGTGCTTCAGGTTAAGAACAGTTTCAGGTTAAGTACTTAACCTGAGGTACCACTCTATAAACAGAGTCGAGAGACTATACAGTAGAGAAGGCTGTTTTAAAAAGGCACCACCTCCTTCTGCCTTGCAGCGCAGGATTTAATGAGTTAAAGAAAACATGCCTTTTGTCACTGGAGGGAAGAGATGCTTTGACAACACTGAAGCCCAGGCTCAGCCCTGGTTGGAGAAACTGAAGCATCTAGCAATAGTCTCCCTCTGCCCCCCACCTCCCACCTCTCCCTTTGGTATTTCTACTTCTCTCTTTGATGCTTGCAGGGGGGGAGGGTGGAAGTGTGACACTGTTAAGTACAATATCCAAAGTGCTTAATCTAATTATGCCTATTTTGTAAGATTAATTATAATTAATAATTTAACATATTTTATCGTTTAAGTCAGTATCCGTTCTGATCTTTAACTTTAGAGAGCGCACTGTATACGTACCACATAATTAGGGCTTATGTATCACATAATTAGGGCTAAATACTAGGAAATCAGGCTAATTAGACCAAATCAAACTGAATTATTTAAGGTTTTTTTTCCCCTTTCCTATTTTAGAGGTAGACTGTTTTGTAATTAAAGACTGATTCCATTTTCTTGTTCTCCTCACACGTCTCACTTGTCTTTGAGATGCCTATTATAATGAAGCATTATAAAAGTGTTTGTCACGGAAGTGCCGCTATAGGCCAGCCTAACAAGCAGGCCAGTGACAGCATTTCCAAAGGACTGCAGAGTGTGACTAAAGTGTCCGCAGCGTATTGTTAAGGATCTGAGCAAAGTGGACCGGAGGGAGCAAAGGCCACACCTCCACCTGCACTTCAGCCAAAAAGCTTTACATACGATATATATTCCCTTTGGAACCAGAAATGGGCAATGAGCCAACAATGCACAGGAATGGGAAATCATGCTTTTGTTTTGTTTTGTTTTGTTTTGTTTTGTTTTGTTTTGTTTTGTTTTTAATCTAAGCTTCAGCTTCACATCCACACTCTCGTTGGAATTTGCATGCAGTTTCTAACAATTCACCAGGGGAGGGGAAGGAAATCCCTCACATTAATTCACGTGCTCCTGCCAAGCTATTTTCATCCTTCAGGAAAAGCCTATCTATGCTTTACATTAAAACAAAAACCATTCAGTCCCTGCAGACCCTTCCTATTTTCCAGCGACACAGTCCCTTATATACAGAAGCCATCCCAGTTTCTGATTTGATCCCAGAATGTCCCTCTTTTCCTTAGAGAGAGAGAGAGCGGCGGTGGAAAGAGAGAGAAACAGAAAGGTGGGCTAGCAAAAGAAAAGGGAGTGACTCTGGCCCTACTCACTTTTGGTTCTGACTCCACCAACTTCTGGCATTTGGGACTACAGGCCACAACACTTTCTCGACATTTCAAATATCCGCACTGGCCCAGTATGGCTGATGCCCCTTGAACTAATAGCATGCTGAACTGAACAATTGGTAGAAGAATGCAGACTTCTTCATAGGCTGTGAGGTGATCCAAAGCTATGTGGCTCAAAAAGCTTTTATGCATGTATTTTAACCAGCTTTTAAAAAGCTGCTCATTGGCAGAGACTTTTAGTTATATTGCTAAAGCACTATTAATACCGATGAAAACTATCTCAATAATAAAAGGAGCAGACACGCCAAATAAAAATGAGGAGATGCTCCAAATAATTATTATAACAACAAATGTGGGAAGCGGCACTACCGCACCGAAGCCTGCAGTCCTCCACTTTCTTGCTCAAAAGTAAACCCTACTGGGCTTACTCCCAGATAAATTGGTATCAGAATCCCAGCCTTAGGAGCAAATTTCAGTTCTACTGTCTCTTCCCCCCTCCCCCCCCCAAAAAAATGGAGTTCAAAGTGCTTAGCTTTGGTTGGATTGTTGTTTAGCTTTGAGTAAAAAACAAAAGCCAGCAAGAGATTTCTGAGGAAGATTCCTAGTAAGTAAGTAAGTAAGTAAGTAAGTACCGTAAGTAAGTAAATATCACACCAACTCCTTCACAGAGTTTCTAGCCCGACAGCTCAGAGTAATCATCTGAATACACAGTTGCTAAGGATTGGTTCAGAGGAAGCCCAGCTCCAAGCATAGCAATTTTCAAGCTTTCCCAAATAAAACGCATCAGCTGCCATTTAAAATTCAGGTAGCTAACCATTTTATCAGTGCACATATTTAATCTATTAGAAATATAATTAGAAAAATTAAAGCAGGCTTAATGTAGATTCTAATTCCAGCAACACGGGCCTTATCATTATGCCATTTCTGTAGCAAATTATAAAGAATGTCTAAATGGTGCCAGTTGGCTGCTGACTGATAGCTGAACCCAGATAATTAAGCCGTTAACCATGTACTTCAGTGGTCAACACGGTTATATATCTTTGTCCCAGCTCTGCCCCTCCTTCTTGCTTCCACAGATCTCAGGGGAACCAGATGAATGGCCCTTGACACTACCAGGCAATACAGACGACTGATTAGACATAGACCTGGACCACAGGTATACTCAATTATTCACTTTTCTGAGATCCAGGCATTTTCTGATTCAAGAAAAGGGTCAGGGCTGTGGATTTCATACGTTCTGTATTTTGAGGGGAAATGTGTTTAGGCTTGTTAAAGAACTTACAGCATTCTGTTAATTGAAAACACAGTCGTTTTTATTGGTAAATAAAGCAAAGATTTTGTTCTTTCCATTGCAAAAGCATCACCATGGTGTGTTTTTTTGCAGTACAGAGCTTACTAAAAAGTGAATTTTATTTAGTGCCATTATAGTGTTGCTATGACTATGATTAGTCATTTTTAACATTTCAGAAAAGGCATCAATTTTGCAAAAAAAAATATACAGCATCAGCCATATGAGCTATAGAAAAGTCCCCAACAGCTCTTCAGGTTGCACTTCAAGGGACACATGTAAATGCCTGTTAAATTTCAAGTCCTTATGTGACACCAAAAACAGATGTCCTAATTGTGCAAAGACATTTTTTTACGCAGGGCTTCTGAAGTTGCTATACATCCATGTGAGGTTTCCCATACACAGCTCCCCATCTTTGCACTGCAGGAAATCAGAGGAAATAATTGCTGAGGTGGACAAGTTGCTCACTTGCAACTGAAGTTCCTTGAGTGGCGATCTGTGTGGTAACACACAGAGAAAAGTTTGCACCTGTGCCATGGATAATTGTAACAAGCTCGACTACATGGGTGTCTTGGCAATGATGTCCACCCCTTCAGCTCGACTCCATGTTTAATTATTGCACAGCATTATAGCGCCACTGCCCCAATAATCCATTCATGTTCACAGAACTATAGAGTTGGAACGAACCTTGAGGATCATCTAGTCTAACCCCCTGAAATGCAGGGCCATGCAGCTGTTTCCATATGGGAATCAAACCTGCAACCTTGGCTTTATCAGCGTCACGCTCTAACCAACCAAGCTATGACAGATTACAAAGTTTTAAAACATTAATACATGCACACTGAATAAATAAAGGTAAAGGGACCCCTGACCATTAGGTCCAGTCGTGACCGACTCTGGGGTTGCGGCGCTCATCTCACTTTATTGGCCGAGGGAGCTGGCGTACAGCTTCCGGGTCATGTGGCCAGCATGACTAAGCCGCTTCTGGAAAACCAGAGCAGTGCACGGAAACGCCGTTTACCTTCCCGCCGGAGCGGTACCTATTTATCTACTTGTACTTTAACGTGCTTTCGAACTGCTAGGTTGGCAGGAGCTGAGACCAAGCAACGGGAGCACACCCCGTCGCAGGGATTCAAACTGCCGACCTTCTGATCGGCAAGTCCTAGGCTCTGTGGTTTAACCCACAGCGCCACCTGCGTCCCACTGAATAAATAAGAGCAGGTAAAAATACAGAGTTAAGGTTGCCAACATAAAACCTAACAGCAGACTACTATCGCGCAAATGCCCAGGTAAAATACAGTGGTACCTCGGCTTACATATGCTTCAGGTTACATGCGCTTCAGGTTACAGACTCCGCTAACCCAGAAATAGTACCTCGGGTTAAGAACTTTGCTTCAGGATGAGAACAGAAATTGTGCTCCGGCGGTACGGCGGCAACAGGAGGCCCCATTAGCTAAAGTGGTGCTTCAGGTTAAGAACAGTTTCAGGTTAAGAACGGACCTCCGGAACAAATTAAGTACTTAACCCGAGGTACCACTGTAAACAGGTCTGAGACAGGTGGCAAAATGCCAAAAGCGCTGGCACTTCAATGGGGCTTAGCCAAAGGAGATCCCAAGCTTGCCCACTCACAGAGAGATGCCCTAATGTCAAGGCATTTTGTCTGCATGGGTCCTGAAGCGAGCATTAAATCATTGCAGGTGGATTTCCGGTTCTTTGTTGCCATCAACAGAAAAGGCCATACTTGCCAAAATCTATGGGTGTAATCTCTGAACTAACATGAGAGAAAAGTTTTCCAAGTTGCATTAGATGCAAAGCCCACACTGCTTAACACAAGCTATTCCTACACACTGGAATTCTCAGGACTTGCTTTTTGACTGTTCAGTTGAACTCCTACTAGATCAAAGTTCAAAATGCTCCCAGACACGTGCTCTCTTCATGGGCTTTATCTTTCATTCTCTTCTTACACAAAAGAAGAAGCAGGAAAGGCTTTCAGCACACACAGAAAACCAGCACTTTCAGTGGTGCAGTCAAGTAATTTTGGGCAGTGGATTTAATGTTCTTGAGCCAGGGAGGGTTAGGTGGCAATATGTATTTCTTGACTTCAAAATAATTTGACAAGTTCTGCTGTGTTTAGGGGCTCTCCTGTTCATTCTGCTGAACGGGTCCCTGGATTTCTGCCTCAAAGTGCTGCCCCAATGGCACTATGTAGCACTGCAGACCCTCCAAGTGGCCCTATTTTCCAGGGACAATCCTGGATTTCTAGAAGCCATCCCCGTTTCTGATCTGATCCTGGAATGTCCTGCTTTTCCTTAGGACGTCCTTATTTTCACGAAGACAGGAGTGCCTGGCATGCTCTGGTCCATGGGGTCATGAAGAGTCGGACACGACTAAACGACAACAATTTTCATCAGAGAAAAGTTGGAGGGAATGAGCACTGTTATTTCTGGGAGCTATTCCTTGGCCTTCCTTGGGTTCAGTCTTCCTCCATACAGACAACCTGGTCCTTTGCATGCCAGCCAAACTATGTGCTTGCCTCTGTTTTCAGCTCTGGTAAGATCTGCCTGAAACAATATCCCTTTACAAAGCCTGATCCTGCAGAATGTCTTGATCTGCAACAGCTATAGCCATGCTCCCAAATAACTACAGATGTGTCAATAGCTCACTGTTTCCTTTGTTTTTGGTTTCTTCTCCCTAGGCACAGATTTTATGTAGAACAGTTGTAATGCATTCTTCCACTCTCTCCTAAAATCTAGCCTGTGGTCAGCAGACTTTTCCAGCAGGGGGCCGGTCCACTGTCCCTCAGACCTTGTGGGGGGCCGGACTATATTTTGAAAAGAAAAAAAAATGAACAAATTCCTATGCCCCACAAATAACCCAAAGATGCATTTTAAATAAAAGGACACATTCTACTCATGTAAAAACATGCTGATTCCTGGACTGTCCGTGGGCCGGATTGAGAAGGTGATTGGGCTGCATCCGGGCCCCGGGTCTTAGGTTGCCTACCCTGATCTAGCCCTTTTCTGAGTAGTAGTAGTAGTTGTTGTTTTACCTCAGAAAGAGTACCTTAAATAATATTCTCTTGTTGCGTGTCGAGGTCCCCAAGCCACCCCCCAAATAACTCACAACGCACACTTAATTTTTGTTTAAGGTTTTTGGCATAATTTTGGCCACAACTTTATTTAAATACAAAACCGTGAGTGGTTGTTTAGGCATTGGTTAAGACTATCTGTCCCCCCGCCTGGGGACAGAACTGACTTCCGGGCACCACCGAAAGACAGTGTGGGGGAAAGTAAGTCGGGGAGAAATGGAGCTGAGTCACAGACCCTCAATTCTCATCCGCATGCTCCCCGAAGGCTTGCCGGCCCTAGTCCCATTCCAGGGATTGGACGAAAAGATGGCAAGCCCCAGGATTCCTTTAACGGAATTCCCTTTCCGCAGCAACCATGGAGGGGCAGGCCCAGCCTATCCTAACCCCTCCTCCACCAATTTATAACCAATGCCTAACCGCAACCTTACAAGTTGTGACGATTTGCTACGCAGTAGGCAAAAACCAAATGGCCCAGCCAATCAGCCAGATGGACAAAATTCCTACCAGACCCCTGCCCCAACGGCAGACGATCCCATGACAGGCATAGCAAGGTCAATGCAACAACCCCTTACTCAAGGGCGGGTGGGCGGGTGATCCGTTGCACGCAGCAAAGAGAAAGCTCCAGGCTGCGTGCAGAGTATTTAAACATTTTACCCCTCCCACCAAAATTGCAACATAACTTTTACCCCAGCAACCCAGTGAACCAATCACTGCCCCAGGCCATCTTTAGAGACCCTGCCTGGTAACAGAGGGGTGGCTCAGCAGACCCCACCGCAACACGTGCTCTCCATGAAGGAGAACACGCTTTACTTGGAAGAAAAGCAGGGAACAGATTTGAGGATGCTTCTCCTCAACCATATAAGTTATATAAGACAGAAAGTTGGGGGGGGGGGAGGAGAGATAAGCATTAAGAAAATGTGGGTGAAGTCTGTACAAAATAAGCACGTTTTGAATTGTATTGCATAGGAGAAAAGTTGTGGTCTCTACAACACCACTACAGAGGGCAGCAACAGACAGCACAGGCAAGGGCATATATTTCTACAAAGCGAAGGAGTTGGGTGTAGCCTAATAGTTTAGCCAGAGTAGGGAATTTTCTAGAATGCAACAAATGCTTGCTTATCATAAATTTAATCCTTCTTTCTATATTAGTAATCAAAAGAGTTAAGAGCAACCAGACCCACTTTAAAAAGTTAAGCTAGCTCATTCTTTCAATGTATAAATCCCAGGTTTCAAAAATAAGAAGCACAAAATATGAGTCATGTACCAGGCCATATGGCAGTGCAATAATGTCTACTTACACTTTACCATACTTCTTTTTAAAAAGAACTTTTTGTAACACATGCACAGAAGCCTGAACAAATATTTCTTTCCTGTGTGACTTCCGGGCACTCGCCTTCTTGTACTCAGTGTGAAGAAGGGGAAAGTTACAGTATATAAGTTGTGGGATTTTAAAGGCATATTAATAATTTTATTTTCCCAGTAAAAAAGGGGGGGGAGGATTGCTACATTTTGTTCTTACTCTGGTTCCATGCAAAGGAAGGCAGGAAAGGCAAGAAAATGACTGACAAAAACTGAAGCAGTTCAAAGAAACTAATGGAATAATTAGTCCTAAAAAAAGACTAAAAAGGCTGAAGAATTCATGATGTCATAAAAAAAGCAGAGCCACTTAAATTGGATTAGAAAATAAAAATGACATGAACATTGTAAATATTCACAGATCACATCATTGACGTGTAATGTGCCGTTAAATGATGTCAAATTAAAGGGGAAATTACATGTGTAAGGACTAGGAAGAATAAAGGGAGACATTTTAAAGATGCTCAATCCTTCAAGTGAAACCCCCCTCGTGAATCAGAACTCATCACTGCATGGACTGGGGATAAAGCATAAAATAAAATGCAGGAAAGAAAACATAAGGTTAAAGCATTCCAATTTAAAATTGGCAATGAATGGCAGTTAACTCCACTACAGCAAAGCCTCTCTAAAAGATATGATTCATCGATATGATTCTGTGTGGTTCTAAGTGTTGCCCTGATTTGTTCATTAAATCCCTCTTCCCAATTAGTCAGATTTTGTGTGTGTGTTTTTCTGTCATGAAACTGCGCAGAAAAAAAATATATACTTTCCCCAAAGAGATGCTACACAGAAAAGGAATTTTGCTCCCATGGTCATTTAAATTTGACTAGGTTTATCTCAATTAATATGCCGGTACATGATTCAGTAGGAATGTTAAGGTGGCATTTAGAAATCCCAGCGCTGCTATGCTGGTAAAAGTCATAAGGGAAAGCTTAGTGGTCTAAGGCATCAAGTTTGAAATATCTACTTTCTCTGGAATCACAGGTTCAAGTCCCAGTTGGGAAGGCACAGCCTTTCGTTCTTTTAAGACAGGTAAATTCATCACTATATAGTTTACTGTCTTGGGGGTCTGTGGGGGGGGGAGTGCAGTGGAAGCAGGAGGAAGAAAGTACGGATATACAGACAGATTGACTTCCTAAATACAGGCATGTTTCCATTCTGAATTAGTTATTCCCTGTTTTATGTCCACACTGTTCCATTCACATGTAGAAAAGGGTTCATACATGGTGAGCTCTACCTTTAACGAAGGGAGATAAAGAACTGGGGCTGGAGGGGACACAGTCATAGGATAAAATAACTAAATACATGCTCTGAACAAGAAATTTTCACTTGCCAGGCTATACAAAAAGCAGGAGGACATCCACAATGGTAACACGGCAAGCAGGCATGTTTTCCAAGAAAGCCAGTGGTCTATTTCACGTTATGTATGTATTTATTTAAAATATCTATAGTTTGTGGTTCTTTTTTTTAACTTGATAATGTGCCTCCACGTTGGCATGTTGATGGTATATTTATGTCTTTCCTGTGCTGGTCAACATTTTATGAAGCTATTATTAATAATAATTCCACAGATTAGGGGCCGTCACAGAAAAGGCCCTCTCCCAGGCTGCCAACCCCATTAAACTTCTGAAGGCAATAGAACAACCACAAGCGCCCCCTCAGTTGATTTTTACACCAAAAAAAATATGTTGAGAACAAGGTTTTTAATTGGGTTTTGTGTATTTATTTAGGAACTTATACCCTTCTTTTCAAAGCAAAACAAAAAGAAAATGAAAAAAACCAGTCCTCACAAAGCTGTTTGCATTATCAAACATTCTTAAATACCATAAATAGAGTTAAAAACAAATTTTAAAAATCAATTATCGGAAACGGTACGCTAATAAAATACTGTAAAACAGATTGATTCATTGTTATTTGGAAAACAACTGCCAACAAATTCCTATATATGGCCAATGGTTGGGAATTATGGGCAGTATAGTCCAGTAACATCTGGAGGGCACCATGTTGGCTACCCTTGCTCATGGCCGGGGTCAGCAAACTTTTTCAGCAGAGGGCCGGTCCACTGTTCCTCAGACCATGTGGGGGGGCTGGACTATATTTGGGGGCGAGGAAATGATGCAAGAGCACCACGAGCCCCAGTGGCTGCTTACCTGTGTCTTGCGAGCAGCAGGGGTTGGCGGCGGCAGCAGCGGGATGATGAGCGGTGCGTGAAAGGGCTACGGAGAGGGGCTGCTTAAAATGGCAGCTGCTTGAGTGCAGCTGCTGCTGGCACCAGCAAAGCCCAGCCCCCTTCCTCCTCTAGGCAGGGCAGGTAGAAGCCAGGAGGAGGGAGCCACCGGCACCGCCACCGTATGAGGGAGAGGGAAAGAACTGCCGATCCACGTGGCAATTCCTGGACCATCCGCAGGCCAGATCCAGAAGGCAATTGGACCTGATCAGGCCCACAGCCATGATCTATGGTATTAAGGTGCCTTATTCTAAGTTGTTTGTATACTTAACTAATGTTCTCGTCAGTCATGAACATGTTCAGAAAGTGCAAAGTGTGTGGCCCTCACCCCAACATTTGTGTCCCTGCCAGTTCTGCTCCAAATCTTCCTGAATTTAGCAATAGTTCTGAAAGAGAGTTGTAGGTTCCTCCAGGTAAACCCCTCACCTGCTTGTATGACGGAGCCTATGGGCATCCCAGTGTGTATTCATAGTGCCCACCTTCAGAACTAAGGATGAATGTGCAGAGATGAGGCAGAGGCAACAGGCATACAGGTCCAGCCCTGCTTCTCCCTCTCCACATATTCTCTCTTCATTTGTTAGTCCTCATTTTCCAGAACACGTCCTCTTTTCCATGGGCATGTAAAACGAGAGTCGTCAAAGCGATCCATCGTTAAAAGTAGGAGTCAGAAAATGTGGCCCCCTTTTTGCTTTTCAAAATATGGCAACCCTAATATGCATATGTTCTTATCCTGCACCCCCTCTCCCCACCTCACAAAACATAGTGTAGCGTAGTAATCTACAGTCTACATGTTCAAATTTCCTGCAGCCGCTTCCTTGAACTGCTTCTCTCCATGTGCCCAGACTCTGCTTCACTCTATCATTTAAAAGGAAGTTAAAGGAGTGAGCTATTTGGTGAGCTACCCAGAAGAATCCTTTCAGATTTCATTTCATGGTGGCTCCATGAGGAATAAAGGCTGAACCTAGAGGCAAGCTCTACCATTAGGCAGAGTGAGACAACCATCTCAGACAGCAGATTTTGGTTGTCGTAAAAGGGCAAGAAGCTGTTCATTGTTTAATTTAGTATTAGTGGGTTGTTTAGTTTTGGTTTGGGGGGGTTACAGCTGGGGTGGAGTGGAAGAGGGGCTTATGGGAATCTCAGCCTCAGATGCTTAAATAACTTGCCTGGCGTTGGATGCCACATATATTGGCAGAGAGGGGACACACCATTTGGTGCTCTGCCTCAAAGCAGAAAGATGCCTTGGGCCAGCTCTAGCTGGACTACAGCTGCTCATTGGATGACACAAGTAACTAGAGATGCCAAAGATTGAACTTGAAGCCTTCTGCACGATAAGCATATGTTCTACCCCTGAGCTATGGTCCCTCACCCAGAAGGAATAGTTATAGCTTGATGTTTCATCATCAAACGATTGGAATTAAATGTATTAATTTATTTATCCATCTATTCATACAAAATATTTATATACTGCTGTATCACAAAAAAATCACAGGGATATAAAAATATAAACCCAGACAATAAAAGCGTAAAAAGTTTAAAACAAGTTAAAAGCAAAAGAAATTGAAAACAAACATAAATAGGCTATTGGGGAGAATGTACTCTTTAACTGCCTGCATAGGCCTGGTGGAATAGAAAAGTTTTCAGGGGGTGTTTAAATGTTGGCACAGAAAGCGCCCTCTGAATCTCTATTGAGAGGGTGTTCCGCAGGACTGAGCCGATAACACGAAAGGCTTGGTTTCTCCTTGTTGTCAAATGAGCCTCACCAACTTGGGGAATGAACCAAGGCGCACCTGCCGATGGTCTCAGTGACTGAGCTAGAATATACACTGGAATACCTCAGGCAATCCCTGTGGTACGGTTGCCATATGTCCTCTTTTTCCAGGACACGTCCTCTTTTTCATGGGCAGAGTCGTCATAGTAATCCATAGTTAAAATTAGAAGTCAGCAAATGTGCTCTTCAAAATATGGCATCCCTACACTTATCCTGGACCCAAGTTGTTCAGGGCTTTGCAAATCAATACAAGAACTTTGAACCTGGCGTGGCAGCAAATTCCACCCATCTTGCAGGAATGGAAGGAAACTGATCCACAGAGCAGAAAAGTGAAAGGGGCCTTCTTCTTGAAAGGACTCCGTAAGTCCCAAGCAGGTGGATAAAAGCTGTGGTATCAGCAGATTGTCTCTGCTAGCGCAGCACTTCAGCAGCAGCCAACTTTGGCCTCAGACCAAGTAAACTCTTGAACATCACTGTTCTGTTTTGAGTGCTGATTTCAGCTGAGGCAAAGGTATAAAGGACATCTCAATGAAGGCTCAGCCTAGCGTCTCCATGAAAGCAGAGCTCGGATGGTGCTTCAGCAGCAGCCATCCTCAAACCAAGTCTTAAATGGGAGCTGTAACTCAGTGGCCAACTTGCCTTTGATGAAAGAAGACTCTTCACTTAAAGGGGGCCAGGCTGCTTTAGCAGTCATTGCTGCCAATGGAGTGGTGGAGACACCCATGTATGCCACCAAAGAACTCAAAGGTGATCTAATTGTGTTATGCTGTTTTATCTTCAGAGCAACCATGCACTGTCTGATTAGGTGAAGACAGGCATGGGAAACCTGCAGCCCTTCAGATGTTGTTGGACTCCGCCTCCAAAAACTATAGTGCAACAGTATCTGGGGGAGGGGTGCAGGTTTCCCATCACCACCTTAACTTAATCAGCTGTGCATGGTTGCTCCGAAGACAAACAGAATAACACCATGAGGCCATCTTTGAGTTCTCTGGTGGAACACAGAATCACAGAACAGGAGAGTTGGAAGGGACCATGAATGTTCTCTTGTCCAACCGCCTGCAATGCAGGAATGATTTGCCCATTATGGGGCTCACGTGTCTCTAATAAATACAGATTCCTTCAGAGACGCTTTTCTAGTTCTGAAATATAACTATAACACCTGTGTTCCTAGAACTAAATAAGCTGCCACAATCTTTGAGAAAACTGTGATCATGGTTTAGAATGCATAGACATTTGAAGAGGGTGCGTATATTCCATTTCCATGTGTTCCGTATCCTTGTAAACCGAGAATGCAAAATTAACTTCCCAAATAAGCATTGTTAGGCACTGTGTATCACACATAGCACAAAGAATAATTCATCAAGTGCTAGGTCACAACCTGCAGAAACTCCTCTTAAAGATTGATCCTGATTCGCTACTCTTGGATTTAATTGCTGTGGGTGACTGAGTGGCAGTATCAATGTTGAATCACAAGAGTTAGTACAACAGTCGCTGCCTCCTTCATTACATCAGAGAAGAGTATATTTTGAGAGTGAAAACCTAGGCTCCTTTTCTGCATCTCTAAGATAAGCAAATCAGTACATTAGGAACTGGAAACCCCTTAAAAAAAGACTACAAGTAAATAATTTTCTCTGTCTTATGTAGGAAATAAATAAGTAATTGTAACCTCTTTTGCATGCTTGTTATAAAGTACTGTGGATTACAATTCTAGATTGGGTCTTGTTCAACTTAATATATTGTAGTGTAATTGCCAAATGCAAATGAGATACTGTACAGCTTTCCAGTAGAGTTAAGGCAAGCATTTTACATGTTACAATGAAGTGCTATTAAGAAACAAATCACAACAAGGCTTAATTTAGTTGGGAGACACAATACTGGAGCCCTATCATAGGTGACAACATAATATGCTGTCTTCTTGTTCTATTACACCAATGGATGTATACCTCATAGAAAGAGGCTTAAGTGATGGAATTGAGCCCTTCGTTTTTAAAAGTGATCCCATTACAGAGTCAAGTAAATTCTCTAAAATCACTTGCATTTCAAATATGCTTGAGTAATCATGACAAACAACCACAATGTACAAAACAACGAAAATTTAGCTGATTAGTATTATAATAATGCATACTGAGGTTTAGGCACAGTTATGAGGAGGACTGGTTGAAAGTGGCCAACATGATTGCCCTAAATCCCTGGTTTATGCAATATTGCAGAATGTATGGCACCAGGTGTAGGTCTCAGGCATAGAAAATATATTTGCTGAGCTGCAGCTGCCACCCTATAATGGTTAGAGATAGTTCTAGGGAATTCTTACTCCTGCCAAATCTGGTCCCCCCAGGAACCAATAGGTGCTTTGTCAGCTCTGTATAACTGTTGCTTTTTTAAACTTGGTACCTCAGTCTGAGCAACTCATCTGCGACAGAATTGTCCTGCTTTTTCTCCAGAATTTGATCTGCATCCCACCTTAGACATCATCCATCTTGGGTCCTTGCCTGATCCTTTTCTTCCTGTTGTCGACTCTGAGCACCAACTTTTTAAATCCATGCTTGTTTGCCTCTGACTGGCCCTGGTGGGCCTGAACACAGAATTTTCACCCAGCCAAATGAAGTCATTTTTTACCTAAATGTATACCTGAAGGAGCATCTCCACCCCCATCGTTCAGCCCGGACACTGAGGTCCAGCTCCGAGGGTCTTCTAGCTGTTTCCTCATTGTGAGAAGTGAAGTTACAGGGAACCAGGCAGAGGGCCTTCTCAGTAGTTGCGCCCTCCCTGTGGAATGCTCAGATGTCAAAGAGATAAACAATTATACAACCTTCCGTAGCCATCTGAAGGCAGTACTGTATAGGGATGCTTTAAATGTGCAATGTTCTATTGGGCTGTTGTTATTGTGTTTTTGTATACCCTGTTGGAAGCTGCCCAGAGTGGCTGGGGCAACCCAGTCAAATGGGCAAGGTATATATATATTAAAAAATCACCATCATTGCTTTTACTTGTAAATCAGATTAATTAGTCCGTGCTGCATATTTGTTTGAAACATAAAAACTGGTACATTTTTTTTAGAAATCAAATGCCACTGTTCACTTCACTTCCATGTGTAAGAGATGACGTCATCATGTGATGCTTTTCCATACATCCTGCCTCACATCACCAGCAGGGCAGGAGTAGCAGAAAACAAAGCAGACAAACATCACATCATTTGTTGTGCTGTATCAGACGTGATAAGGAGGAGAGAACAAAGAGATCCTGAGCAGTTGTGTCTCTTAAAATGTCCACTTCTGCCTGAAACAAAATCTTCCCATCACCATACAAACCAGTTGTCGTCTTTTTTTCCGCCAACATTCCAGGCCCAGGATGAATGGATGGGTGGAGGGATGGAGGGATGGATGGAGGGATAAATAAATAAATAAATAAATAAATAAATACAAGGAGAGGCGCACACCAATAGGTTAGCTGCAGTGCAAAAGAGAACCCAGCTCGAAAGCAATTCATTATTAATGTCTGAATATTCTTGCTAAACAGTTCTGATTATTTCACAAGAAAGAGGTCAAGGTAGTGGAGAAAGGGATTTAATCAAATAAACTCTCAATCTCTCTCCAAATAGCATTTTCATCCGGCTGCGTGTAAATTCATCAGATGACTAGCTTCCAAAAGCACAGGCAAGGTTAATCTGCTATGACTGTTAAAAGTTCTGGGATGCGCTTACTGAATGAAGAATCAAAAACAGGACTGAAGCAACCAAGTTGCTCCAAATCTCTCTTTTGTCTTCCCTTCACTCAAAAGAGACCCAACACTTCACTTTATTTAAAATCAAATGGAGATCTCAGATCTAGCTAAACAGCTGTTTCGCTAACTTCACAAAGAATTGTTTATTCTGGGATGAGCCTGTCATTTAACCATCAGAGGTATCAACAGGCCATTGCCAGTGAATTATCACATGAGTTTTAGAATCTTAAATGATTAGAAATTCCTAGCATAACTGAAGCAGTCACACTAAAAGGAGATGCTTTGAGGTTCTTCTAACAGCAATCATATATGTGTCTACTCGGAAGTAAGTCCCATTAAGTTCAATGGAACTTACTCATGGGCAAGTGTGTATGGGACTGAAGCCAAAACCTCTGGATTAATAATACACTTCTCTTATTAAGAAGCTGTGACCTATGAAATTCACTACATTCTTGTGGTGAATATTTTGTGCTGATACTGTGAGATCTGCATGGGAAGATGGTCCTTATTAAACAAGACTTATGTCAGCTTGCCTTCTTCTAGGCCTGATTAATCAAATTTGTTAGGGTGCCATAATGCAATATTTTAATTTAGGCTCACTCACAATGAAACTCTTTATTATTATTTAATAATAAAATAAAGGCAACCACATATTCCGAGTATTCTACTATAAGCTGATAGATGCATAAACAAATAAGATAATAGGAATAGGATCATTTAACCCTGTTCCGCTTAGAGTGCCTGCAGGTATTAAAAAAAGAATGTGCTATAGATTAGAGAACTAAAATCAGGCTGTGACAGATTGTCAAGGGTTTTATTTGAAAACACATCCTTTTCAGATATGCCAATACCTGAAGTACAATCAGCGATTAGCTAATAAACTCTGAAACGGCAATCTCAAGAACACTTATTATCAAATAAGTCAGAGGTGCTTTCTTCCAACTAAGCATGCTTAGTTTTATACTGCTGGAAATGTTTATGAGTAGCCTCATTCCTTTAAAATATCCAGGAAAAACAGAAGTAAACGTTGTGAATCTAAGTGGTTACTTGGCAAAACCCTTGCTCACTTGAGTCTCTACAATATTTCCTCTGATCTAATTTGAAGAGGTTGTCCTCGATAATATAGAATGCATATGCATTCACTAATTAGACACACAAGCAGTTAAAAAGTCTGCCTGTTTCCTTTATGCACAATATGCCTTTCTGGAACCTTAGATATCATCTTACATGGGGAATGCTTTCTAAAAAAGCAAAAGGGAAAAAGAGAGAGAAAAGTAACTGTCTAATTAGGAGCAGAATGATTGGCTAGTTCATGGACCCTGTGACAGTTATGACAAATACATATATTGGCATCGCCCTAACCTCACTTCACAGTTTGCAACACAAAGATGGTATTTTCAGAGATGTGCGGAACACCCTGCTACAGAGCTTCACCTTGTCTAGTGCTATTCCATTTAATTTTTTATTAACTGCCTGAACATATGCCATTCTACAAGAGGGTAATAGTTACAAAATGTCAGCAGAAACATTTAAACTGCTAAAATGTAAATGATTTTATAAATTTGTAATGAAATGTAATTGTCGTGTGTGTGTGCGCGCACGCGCGCAAGAGGGAAAAGAACAGAAAAACAGATATGTGTAAGCACACAAACTGGTTAAAAATGCACCTTATTGGTCAAAAGCAGGAAAGCTGTAAGCATACTTTAATGAGCACTACAGGCTGTGCTGAAATAAAATTAGATTCATAAGTCGAAAATGTGAATTCTATAATATTTTATTTTCCACCATTAGGAAAGTTCACTATTCGCCGAAAAGACCTCGTGGAACTTTTTGTGTATTTTAATTCATTACCGCGGCAAGGGTAGTAAAATTCATCACCCTCTTTAAAAATACATGCACACACAAATAAATCACGGATAATATAAATAGAAAGGCATCTGTGCACATCAGGGCAGCTGAGCTTTAAAAGAACAATATTAGAATGTGGTTAGTTAGTTGCTTTACTTTCCACTAAAATGAAAAACAATTTGGTGATTAATCCCTTCAGCAGTAAATTGCTGGGTCAATGATCTCAGATATGTCAAGAAGGAGAAGACTACAGCAAAAGGATTGAGCCTTTCGCCCGCCCCCCCCCCCTCCCTGAGCCACCACACAGAGCAACCACCTTCCAGTTAGGTTTGCGGGCAACCATCTTTAAATGCTTGAGCTGTTCTGCGTGGCCATGACAAGATTTGCAATTCTCTACGTTTATTTACACACCATCACCCCAACTAGACATCACATCGAAGTGGCATGGTCGCAGCTGACCCCAGGGTAGTCCTTGTCTCTGCCGATCCAATTTTATCCTGCTCTGCAATTGAACTGCAGTCATACAACCCACGATGTATGCACACTACTCCACGCCACAATAAAATTAGCAGAAGCTTGTCAGGGTATATTTTCTAGTTTTACTGTGACAGACACTGGACAAATATGTCTGCTTTTCAGAAATCCACAGAGGTTTATACTCTCCTGAAACACTTACGATCCTACCGTATTTGCAGGTCAGTGTTATTCCGATATGGTTTTTTAAAAACAAAGAAACAAAAAAAGCAGTTCCAGGGTAATGTTAAAACTGCAGTGTGCTTTTTTAAAAAATGTTTTGTCCTGTGCTGCACAGACGATTCAAATTAGTTCCCCTTTATGTTTTTAATTGACTGGCTCTGCAAATGTCCCTGTTTAAGAATGAAGAGGAGGAGGGTTTTTTTTTTCCTTTACACAGGAGACTAATATAATATAAATCCATCACATTCAGAATGCAAAAGTGAAGGAGACAAATTCTTATTTGTAGTTTGCCAAAAAAAAGAAAAAGAAAAAGTGGGGGGGGGGGGACAACAAATTAAGAAGAGCTGTTAGAAAGTCCCAGGTTATTGCTTTGCAGTATGTAAGGAATAAAATATTTTTAATGGTCATTTTTTCCAATATATATATATATATTTTAAGATTGCAACAAATACAAGTATGATTATTTCATAGACCCTCACAAATAAATAAATGTTTCCAATTGTCAGTGGAATATTTGCATATATCACATAATGTTCTGTAATCTGCTCCGGTGTAATTTTATTCATTTTTGTGTGTGTGTGTGTGCAGCCCTTGCATCAAACAGCCTCAGAAGCACTAGGATCATTTTATATTCACTGGAAGACAGAAAGAAATCCAAAACCTAGTTAAATAAATTGTTCATTTATTCCTTTCCTTTTATGCATGAAGATCTACATGTGGTCATTAATTATAAAGAGACTATTATAGCACCATATTTTCATTCAATACGATGTCCTGGTATATATCAAAGAAGTCCCATAATTAAAACAGAAGGGCCACAATGACAATTAAAATTACAATCTATATGGGGAAAGAAAGTACAGTTCTGCAATTTTTCACCCTGTCACTGTCAGCGCGGTGGGATATTCCAGTCACGTCTCTTGTAAAGCAGCCTAAATGCTTCCTCACCAATGCAACCTCGAAAGCATTATCAGCACCTAAGCAAAAGCCTATGCAAGTATAATTTAATACCAAGCCACAGTTTGCAAGTAATAGCGTATAAAGTGATATTTAAGTGGTGTTTTAAGCACACTTCTGATGGCTACAGCCGCTTTTTACTGGTAAATGCATTTTCCTTTGAGTAGTGATTATGAGTCCTGGGTGAAGAGGTCCTGTGTGCAGGTCTGCCTGTAAGCCTTACTTCCAGCTGCCAATCTTTACTTCACAGTGAAGAAAAAGCCACATAGCACCTTGTTCTTACTCTTGTACGCTGTCATCCCCTGAGCCTGATAACTGCAAAATCATTTCCACCTAACACTTCCCTGCCTCTGCCTCTTAAACCCCGAGACCTTCGCATTGTGAATACCCTTGCACCCTTGGCAACCGGCTCCCTAGAAGCGACTTCCTTTTGAACCGTCTCCTAGCCTGCCCTCCCTAGCCTATTTTAACACTTATCTTGGTAAACATCTGCCTTAATGGCATGCAAAGCCTTTTGGGGGTGGGGGAGAAAGGGGGGTCTGCGAGGAGAGGGGGGGTTAGCAATATGTATTTGCTACAATTTATTGTCTATAAAAGTCACAAGGAGTGAATTATTACAGTTAAAACTGTGTTTTCCCCTTTATAATAACTTTAAACCGAGCACTCACCATCTGAAGCATGCAATGGAGATGGAGAAGGTTTTTTTGTATAATAAAAACTGTGACATGGTCATTTTTTCCAGTTTTGCATTACACAAGCACACTCATGCATGGTGCTTTTTAAATTCTTATTATATGTGAGGTCAGGGGGTCGAATGTCAGAAAGTACTGTTAATTTCACGGGGTTAGGGGAAAGTAAATTCAGAGGGAATACAGATCACTTAGCACAGAAAAGCAGCTCCTCTGAAGTTTGGTTTTTACATTTGTTAGCCGTATCCTTCAGCTGACGAACCATTGAGACCATGGTGACATTCTGGTCCCTCCTATAATGGTTTGACATGCTGCAGCGGGAAAGCACTATTCCGGCACCCTCCTGGACGTGCCAGCTATAGGCTCCCTTGGAATCAATGAAGCACTAAAACTTCACACAACTGGAACTGAACAAAGCATGTTGCCATTTGGGCTGTGATGTTTAAATTATAGAGAAAGCAGTCAAGATGTCTTAAAGTTCAATCTGACAAGAAATGTAAAATATATTTCTGTCTTCATTCTCTGGGAAGGTAGCATCTTGCAGCGTACAAGATTGTTAGACAGAGGCATTTTTTTTAAAGGGGTACATAATGTAAAATCAAGGCTCAACTATAGTAAAGGAGATCTCTGAAGGGTCTTATATTTTCCTGCCAATCAAGCATCTTAATATTAACACCGGGGTGGGGTCAGGTGAGGAGGGGAGGATTTGAGGAAAGACACCAATCTTTGAAAAAATCATTCTGATTTCAGCACTAATATTCAAGGAAAGAGACAGAAACAGTGATATGTTTCTATAGAGGAAGTCTATACGTTGCAGGCTGGCTAAATAGCATTCTGTTTAAAGGCAGAGACACACAACCAGGGTGTCCATTTCACCCTTGTGTTTTTCACAGCTTTCATTACAATTTTAAACTGAGACTTCTTTGTATGACACTTTTCTTTGTGTGTGTGTTTTTTTAAAAAAAGCCCACACATTTGGTTTAAAGAATTTCTGATGCTGGGGGGATGGGTATCTTGCATTTCTGAAAATATTATTTCAATGACTATGCAACTGGCTGGGTTGTCATGGATAGCTGGTTCCAGGTTTGGCGGGGCAATTTCAGTTTTATGTGTTTGTATTCTCTCCTTTGTGGTTCCTGAATCAAAACCTCATATTGGGCTCAGCTGCCCCTTTATAATTAAATGTTAATGACTTAGGCTGAATGTTTGGGTTTTGGCGCACATTTAATAGTGTTAGCATTTAAATGGTCTCAAGTAGCCTCCGAAGGAAGAAGACATTGTATTAACACGGGGGGAGGGGCATTTGCTCTGCCAATGATGTTTATGTTTGTCACATGGTTTCAGCAACAAGAAGGAGCTACCTAGTGGAAGACCTTCAGGATTAAAACCAGCCCTTGCTATGAATTTACACACCAGTGGAACCTATGGATCTTGCATAGAAATGGATCTAGTGGGGGAACCGTTCCCACCAGTTCTGTTCTCATATTCCACATCTGTTGTTGTTTTGTAGTCTTTGTCAAAATTCAGATCTTGAACACTTAAGGAACTCCTAGTACAAGGTGCGATGAAGCCAAGAGGCACACCTGGTATGCTTGCAGCACTCCAAATGTTCCTGAAAGCATGGATACCCAAGTTATCACATAGCCCAATCCTGAATATGTCTAATCAGAAGTAAATCCTACAGCTCCAGGTAAGTGTGCATAGGATATCGCTCAAATAGGGCGGGTGCCAAGTACCCCAATCCTGCATTGTAGGTTTTGTAAGCCATGGGTTAGATACAGAGGTGCCTGGCCATATGTGGAAACTTGTCTTCTCCTTGTGGAAGGGCTGTTTTACATTGTGTGCTAGGCTAGGGATAGAAAACCTGTGGCCAACCAGATGTTATTGAAATCAACTCCCATCAGCTCCAAATAACATAGCAAATATGTTGCTCCCCAACATCTGGCAGACCATAGGTTAGCCATGTTTACGCTAGAGAACTGGGCAAGAGCATTAAATCATACAAGTTCTTGCTCAAGCAGGAGCTTCAGAACTGCAGTACAATCCATATCTAACTCCTGTACTTAAGGACCACCTGCTCCTGCATGAAGTTCCCATGTGAAAACCATGGGAGGGGAGAGTGCTCTGCCATGGCCTGACTTGAACCACCACCACCCGCAGCAGCAGAAGCCCAGGGAGCAGCACCTGAGTGATCCCGAGCATCCCCATTTCCACATTCTCCAGCTCCTTGGACCACTTTCACATCTCATCCTCCACCCTGCCAGTTGACGCCCTCCACTTCACCCCTCTGAGTCACTGGCTGCAAGCTCATCCAGAGCACCAGGATCTAACTGAGGATCCCTCAGCATCTTCATTGCAGCCTCTTCCTCCTACTGCCCTCAGAGGCCTCCTCTTCCTCCGTCACCATGTTGGCCAAGCTAAAGAAGTTGGTGTTGGATGGGCCATGGCATGGTGAGAGCATCCTGAGTATGGAGGCACTGCTGGACTTCCTGGTTGGCCTCTACACCGAGTGCAGTGGCGACTCACAGCTCCTGAGGAACAGGCTCATCTCGAGCTTCCTCAAGTGGGAATGGACCTCCTGATTATCGAGATTCTTATTATTATCAAGAGCAAATGGGTGTGTTCCTGGGCAGGCTACCCAGAGTCAACATCCACCTTACCAATGGGTGTAAGCCTGAGTGCCCCACCATCTCCACTATGACCCACTACTTGAGCACCCTAGCCAATGTAGCATCTGGCTGAGTTGGCTTAACAATGGGCATTATGTGTATTTTGTGTGTATTTTATTGAACTGAATAGAATGAAAGATTATGAGTCACAGGGCCACCAAGAGTGTGTCTTAACAGTGCTTAGCTTATGTTTTTTTAGTTGCTATTCTGCTAATGTTGTTAACATTGTTTTATAAATACCGTATTGCTTTGTTAAACATATACTATGACTTTTGCTGTAATTGTGATGTTTCGCTTATTTTTTAGTTGCTGCTTTGTTAATTGTGATTTATAGATTGTAATTGTTTTATTGAGGATTTGTTAATTATTTTATATGATTTATGCTGCATTGTGGTGTTCTATTATGTTCTGTTTTGCTGTTGTTATTTACTGTTTGTAAGCTGCTTTGAGATTCATTCGAATGAAAAGCGGCGTAGCAATACAATAAATTTGATCAGAAACTTCTGTATGAAAGCCATCGTCTGATGTCCTGCTCAGAGAACACACTCCCCACCTTGGTGTGTGAGAGCCAGTGTGGTGTAGTGGTTAAGAGCAGTAGACTCGTAATCTGGTGAACCGGGTTCGCGTCTCCGCTCCTCCATATGCAGCTGATGGGTGACCTTGGGCCAGTCACGCTTCTTTGAAGTCTCTCAGCCCCACTCACCTCACAGAGTGTTTGTTGTGGGGAAGGAAGGGAAAGGAGAATGTTAGCCGCTTTGAGACTCCTTCGGGTAGTGATAAAGTGGGATATGAAATCCAAACTCTTCTTCTTCTTCTTCTTCTTTGAAGTCTCTTACTGTTCCTCGTCCTGTATCTTCCTTAGAAAGCAGTCAAAAACACTGTTTTTAGTGTGAACGATAACACAATCCTGTACATGCCTACTCTGAAATACATGCCCCAAGATTTCAAAGAGGCTCAGTCACAGGTAAGTGGGCATAGGATTGCAGCCTCTGTCATCTTTGCCATCCTACCAAGAGTTAACGAGAAATTAACAATAGATCTGGTACAGATGTGGTGGAATGCATGTAGGCATCTTAATTAGATGTCAGGATAAAAAGAGTTGAAGTCAAGGGCTTCGTGTGGGCCCTTAGTGACTGCCCAGAGAGCAGCAGATGATGGGGTCAGTCGGTGAATGTGGCAAACTGGATCCACTGCGGCATGGGCATCCCCATCCAGGGGTCACTAGGGCTGATACGGATTATCACAGCATCCTTTCTTTCTTTTTCTTTTTTAAGAAAACATTTAATAGCCAGGCAGAAGACAGGCATGATATACGGTTATAGGTGCTCGTTTTATTGGGTGGTATTCAGTGCTAGTCCTACTCAGAGCACAACCATTGAAGTCAATGACATAGAATTATAGAATTGTAGAGCTGGAAGGGACCTCAAGGGTCATTTAGTCCAACCCGCTAATTTAGGCTCACTAATTTCAATGGGGTAAGAAGCAATATGTTCACACTGCACTTAAGTTGAAGTACTGTTCCTTCCTTCCTTCCTTCCTTCCTTCCTTCCTTCCTTCCTTCCTTCCACTGTAGCCAAATAAGAAGCAGGTTACGTCTCTACCAAATATTCTCGATTTCCCCATCTTCATTTGAGGAGCTTCATCAAGACTTCTCTAACTTAAATCTGGGTTTTAGTCCGAACATGAATTGCACAACAGTGGAATTCTTCTTGCAACCTGAGAAATTTCAGGACATCCCCTATGCCAAGATAACACACGTCTCCTTTGTAGGTGAGTGGATCTCTCTGTGTGTGTATAGAAGGATTTATTTTTACCACAGTTAGCAGCATATTTTACCAGCTGCCTTTTATAATTAAAAACTTTTCCCTCAGATCCCCTTTCCTGTAAGTATCCTGTTGCCTGAAGTTTTAATCCTTCATTGCCAGTTAAAACAAAATCACCAATTAGGCACATGAGCACGTCTGTATTAATCTCATTAAGGTGATGGCACCAAATAAATTGGAACTATTTTTGTGCTTTTACTGTGTTCCTATGGCTTTATCAGGCCCTGTGGTCATATACAAAGACCTTACAGCTTAGTCATTTAGAGTCATTCGGTTGTGGACTAAATGTGGCATTACCATCTATGGCTGAAAATTGCTTTCAGCTTTTAAACTGCACTGACTAGTCTGTAGTTAATCTTAGATCATTCACTCGCAAAATTAAATGAGCCAGAACGATGGTCTCTCTTCTTTCTTTCGTTCTTCCTTTTGCCTTTTCTCTTTTTTTTCCTTGTAAAATAATACATCACAAAACACTTATTTGCCCTGCCCAAAAGAGAGATCAAATTCATTTGAAATCCCATAAACCAGAGTTGTGAATTTTTAATTTTATTTAGTAGCACAGAAATATAGGGTAAGCTGTTTTTTCTGAGCACATCATTGCTGTAAATTTACATATGGAATATAGTATGATGTGTAACCAATCTTTAATCTACCTTTGATGTACACTTCTACTTCAATGGAAATCACATGACACTCATTATTACAAATCAAAGGAAGACTGTTTGAGCTCACTTATGTAATTAATCTTAAACAATATTTTAAAATATAAATGCATTTGTCACTGGAGCTGCCTATATAGCCTTTCTGTATGTGCTCATCACAGATGGATAACCTTAAGAAACTGAACAATTTCACAGATTCCTGTATCATCTGAACAAGGACTTTTTGATGTATATTATACTGCAGGTAGCAATAACCTAGGTCAGGTTGTTAAATACGTTTCAAAGGAAATTTCATATCAGTAATCCATTATTCCTGCCATACTTTCATTTAGCATAGCATGGTTTCAGCTGACTAAAGTAAGTGCAAAGGGAAGTGTGGATCAAGTAAATGTGCCCCCATATCCAAACAAGGTACGGCAGGCAGCTACTGAATTGAGGGCCTTTTCAGTGGTGGCACCCCAGTTGCAGATTTTCTTCCCCACAGAGGATCACCTGGTGTCTTCATTGAGACTTTCTCTGCGCCAATTGAACAGACCTTTCAATCTTACAAATTTGAACACTCCTTTTAAAAATTCTTTGGGCCACATCTAACGCTGCAGTTCCTCTGGCCCAGGGAACTTCTGTGCATGTTACGGAGCTTCCTTTTCCTCTTCTGTCTCCTCCACCCACAACACATGCCTTCAAAATCAACCCCTGAGGATTGGGTGACATTTTCAGGCAGATATTTTGGGTAGGGAAGGAAACAAGCGAAACAGAAGTCCCATTTCACACAGAGCACTAGATGCAACCCTTATCACTAATGTTATCTTCTGTGGCTGGTTTGATTTTTGGTTTCACACTGTTGCTGTGTTTATTCTTTTTTCGGATCTCATGTCTGTATTTTACTTTTTTTTCTTATGGTTTTGCCTTTCCTTTTTTCTTTTACTCCAAATGGTCTAGGGAACCCATGCTCCACACATGTTTCTACTGCATTGCTCCTTGGGCTTTCGCCAAACTGCTTTCTTTCTTCGTGGAAATACAGAAAACCACGAGAGCATGAGAGATGACTTCATCTCCAAATGTCACCAGGATATAGCCAAGTGAGAACATTTTGCAGATTGGTTCAATGATTCCTATGGTGGCCTACTGTGAGCTTTAGGGTCACCTATCGGAAATTAGAAGCGTGATCTCTGGTCAGAGGGCCATGGTCGATGGCAGAAGAGGGGCGTGTATGGTTTTGGGAAGGAAAGGGAAGAGAGTAGGAAGAGCTAGTCAAGTCAAAAATATCTTTGTCTGCCGTCAAAAAGATGAAGCTGACATTTGTTGAATGGAACCTTTTAAAAAACGCCTTTAAAACTCATGATCTCTCATTTTATCATCAACACCGGGAGAAGAGATTTGACCCCAAAACATGCAATTCCTCAACTGAAAAGTAAACATACCTGAGACAGGTCCTGCTCTTGATGAATGGGCAATTTGGCTTGTTCACAGTGCTATGTCATGGTACACATAACGTTGCCAGTTATGGGCACAGGAGCTGGCCAAGATACCAGAGGGGAAGGGGCAGGAAAGAGACAAAATAGTTCAGTCTACAGTAATGTCTTTGTAACAGTCTCCTCAAAACTTTCTTTGCATAAACCACCTGTCAAGCAATCCACTAAATTGATACCTATCTGTGCTTCAGGTATGTTTTTATTCCTGCAAGATGTTGCAGGGATAGGTTTGTTGTGGCTTATTCTACTTATTCAAATCTATCTTCCTCAATCTCAACATCTTTTCTGGAAGCTCCTGCCTATTTTGTTTTGTTTTTTGTTTTGTTTTCTGGCTATATAAAAGATTAGCGTAAATCTCCTTGTTATCCAAAATGCAGGCTTTAAGATTACATTCTTCCATTTGGCACACACAACTTTGAGGAATCAAAAAATCTGTTCCAGTTACATTGCTCTCTAGCACTGTAGGTATGTTGTGAGGAATAGGAGGGGGGTGGAAAGAGAGAGGCATATTCTTCAGTCACATTTTAAAACAAAAGTAAATATTCAACCATTTAATGAATACTGATCTGTTAGTTGCTCTTCCCATTTTTTTTGTGTGTGGGGGGGATCTCCATATTTTGTTTATTCTGTAAAATATTCTCTCCCTTTTTTTTAATAGCCTGAACCAAATAATTTCTCATTTTTACAGGCTTCACTTCCCTTTTCTCACAGTGAATAAATTGCAACTTATTTCCATGAAATTCACAGATGACACAGATCTTTATTTTGCATAAAGGCATAAAGAAGTGTCTAATATCTTCAATATTCATCTGCTAAGTGGACATTTGCATTGGGTTAAAACGGGGGGGGGAAGAGCCACAACCCTCCCGCAGTGACAGCTGTACAAAGGGATGACATCTGACAGCTGTGACAGTGCTGAAGGGAGACTCAGATGACTCGCTGCATCCATGATCCAATTACAGCACACATCCCTCTGACAGACCCAGCAGCTTGACTCCAGCATTTGGAAGGACAGTATTGATCTCTTGTCAGAGACCAGTTGCCTGCCTGCAATTGTGCATTGCTGAACTTTGAAAAGCTACAGTACCCTCTTAAATGATAGGGGCAGGCAGGTTATAGGATTCAGGTACAAAGAGAGGTGCAAAGGGTATCTGCTAAATGCTCTAAACTTGAACAAATCATAACAATATGACAGTCCAATCATACCCAAGTAGCCTAGCTGATCTGGCTAGCTTACCGCCCGTACTAATGGAGAGACAGCTCTTTGTGGTTAGCTGGATGATCTTACTTGATGAAAAGGCCACTGCAATTAGTGTATGCTGGTTGGTTGTGCAGTGTGACAGCATACAGGATGCTGTAATGGCACCTGCCAATAACTCAAACTTCTAGAAAACAGACAATTAGGCCTTTGATCCTGACACGGCGATGCCTTCCGTTCCAGACCTCTCTGCTCTCTCCTTACTGTAGAGCCCACAAGGTCAGCATGCTACAAATCCCACCAGACAAACACAACCTGGGCAAAAGGCCAATTATTATTATTACCACTATTACTACTGCTTCCCCGCTGCAGTACAGGATGGTGTATTCTTGCGGCCCACATCTGGACTCAGGTTTAGTACACGGGATACAAAAGGAAGGTGCCAGTACTTAGCATTCAATATTGAAAAGCAACTAATAATCACAATAATTTCTTTATTTGTACCGCCCGCCCATCGGAGTGTGTTGCCCCAGCCACTCTGGGCAGCTTCCGATGTTTATAAAAACATAACAAAACATTACACATTAAAAAGCTTCCCTATACAGGGAAAAACAAAAGAGTCAAAGGCAAGAGAATTAACCACAAAGTAATAGATTCAGTATGTTATGGGGGGGCGTCTAGCAAATGTGTATATATACACAGACGCACATACACATATATTCACATAAACTGGCACACACACTTCACTGTAATTAAAATCCACCACTTAACAATGGAAATGCATTTATTATACTCTGGTACAATAATCATGTCTAAAAGCCATTTGTCAGATACAAAGCGGAATAGCATGGACTACTATCCCACTGATTTGGTATTCTAATGGGTCCCGATTGTCTCTTTCTTGTACATACAAAACTTCCATTGAAGTCAAGTACCCTTGACATGCATCTGAAGGATAAGATGACTGCACACCAAAATATAAAGGACGGAAAAGCTCAATGGAGGATTCAGAGTGCTGTTAGAAGGCTACTTCTGAAAGCACAGCACTGAGGTTGCTTCCTAAAAGTTGTTTGAATGTTTGTGTGTTTGCCTTTTAAACATTCAAAGTGAACATGAATGCGCAAGAATGGCAACAGAAAGAACAGTGAAAGTGAAGTCAGTTTTCTATGCTAGACAGATATACATTGGGAGATGTTAGCCAAAAAGCATGCATATTGTTTTATTTATATGTCCAGAAAGCAGTGCCTAAGCATTCCAACTCACTAATGATGGATCTAGCTGCCAGGCACCTAAGAAAGGCCATCGCCTACAGCATGTGTGGGAAACCTTTGGCCATCCAGATCTTGTTGAACTACAACTCCCACTATCCCTGGCCATTGGCCATGCTTGCTGGGGCTGATGGGAGCTGTAGTTCAACATCTGGGAGCCAATGGTTTCCCACTCAGGGACTACAGAATGGTCCATAGTGCTACTCCATTATTATCTGAATAACATCATTTAAGAGCACCACTGGCAGGTGGTTTAACTGAAGATGAAAGAGGCCTTACCAAGAAATGAAAATACGTACAACATTTTTTTTTAACATGCTTCATTAATACCTCATTAATTTGTTCTGAACTGAAGACTTCTTTCAATTGTGTTACTCCTTACTGGCAATTCTTAATTGTTGACATTAAAAAAAATTGCTGAGCTGAGCAAAGAGGAACGTTGGCTACAGTGCACACTTTACTTCTGAGTCTCAAAAATTAAGCATAACTGGCACAGTAGCTTAATAACCTCTCTCAAGAACCATAGTTCAATCCCTAGTGCCATCAGAAAGGTTAGGCATTTAAATCTTGGCAAATAGGCAGTTTATGAATCTCTCTGCACACAGGCAATGGAGTCAATACAGAAAATCTAGAAGAGGACAAAAGCTATTCTTCTTACTAAAAGGCAAGAGTTATCTCCAGACAGTCTTTCTCTTGTATATGGACTGTGTGCATTATTCATATGCTATATTTATTTCTGCCCGCCTCCCCCAAAAAACTCCAGTCTTCGAAAAAGGTTTCCTAATGCATGGACTCCTGAAATCGACCTTAACATATGCTGCCGGTGCTCACCAAGTTGCTGTTTGGTGAGGAAGAAAAGAGCCTAAGGCAAAAGGGTCTTATATCAACCTAGCCTGCCCCCTCTGCCAGCTCTTTGACTCCTCTCTCCTCAGCGAGTTTGATGCCACAATGCCAGTCTGACTCCCCATGAGCAAAGCAGGGGTAAGTGACAAGATTATGTGATGGAACCCCTTCTTTGGAAACACCTCCCCTCATATCTGTTTGCCTCGCCCCTGTTCCGTTGAGATTTAGACATCAGTGAAGAAACTTTTAATGCATATTCAGGCACTTGCTGAAATTTCAGACAGCTGGTGTGGGTAACTAGAAAATCAGTTTTTTCATGTTTAAAGTTAACAATGATAGTAGTTTGGATCCAAACTACAAGAAAGAAGATTCCACCTAAACATTAGGAAGAACTTCCTGACAGTAAGAGCTGTTCGACAGTGGAATTTGCTGCCAAGGAGTGTGGTGGAGTCTCCTTCTTTGGAGGTCTTTAAGCAGAGGCTTGACAACCATATGTCAGGAGTGCTCTGATGGTGTTTCCTGCTTGGCAGGGGGTTGGACTCGATGGCCCTTGTGGTCTCTTCCAACTCTATGACTCTATGATTCTATGAGTAGTAATAGTAGTAGTCAGTGCTTTTTCTAAAAAAATGTTTAGGGGTACTCTCATTTTCCTACTCATATTGAAATACTGCCCCTAAATGAGATCAAACTTAGATTCACAAAATGTTCAGGGGCATGTGTACCCCTGCATACCTCCAGAAAAAAGCACTGGTAGTAGTATTAGTACCCCACCCATCTGACTGGGTTGCCCCAGCCCCTCGGGCCACTTCCAAAAAATATAAAAGCATAATAAAACATCAAACATTAGAAACTTCCCTATACCAGGCTGTCTTCAGGTGTCTTCTAAAAGCTATATAGTTATTTATCTCCTTGACATCTGATGAGAGGGCATTCCACAGGGCGGGCACCACTACTGAGAATGCTCTCTACCTGGTTCCCTGTAACTTCACTTCTCACCATGAGGGAACCGCCGGAAGGCCCTTGGAGCTGGACATCAGTGTCCAGGCTGAACGGTGGGGATGGAGACGCTCCTTCAGGTATACCGGGCCAAGGCTTTCAAGGTTAGCACCAACACTTTGAATTGTGCTCAGAAACGTACTGGGAGCCATTGTAGATCCTTTAGATCCCGTTATATGGTCCTGGCAGCTGCTCCCAGTCACCAGTCTAGCTGCCGCATTCTGGATTAGTTGTAGTCTCTGGTTTTGTAAACTAATCCTTCATTGTGCTATGTTGCATGTTATCTTGCATGTTGCAAGCCACCTTGGGAAACTCTGGCTACCAAGCGCCAAAAATACGTTCAATATATAATTTCTAGTAAATGAGCAGCACCTCGACCTAAAACCACTAAGAAATGCAGTTTGGAAATCACGTTAAGCTATTTTGCTCTTTGGTTTCAAACCACAGTCATGCACTGTGAAAACAGAGTTTATGTTTTACTCTTTCCCTTCATAAGCGCCATTAAAAAAAAAAATCCAACTGTTCTTATTATCACGTTGGGAAACAAGCATAATCTACGGCCCCTTATCTGAGCCTCTTGCAAACAGTTTAGCATATACATTTTTGCATTGATTTCCTCCCCAGTGCCCTCTCTCTTTCCCTCTTAGTCTTTTTATAGACTCCTTGACATCAATACACTAGAACGAACATTAATGTTATCTGCCAGAACCATTGTATCTGGGAATTGCTGTGCCTGGTTACGCTAAAGCTTTTTCAGTCTCTTCCTAATGCCATGTGAAATTAGAAGTTATTTAGACTGTAGAAGGATGCAGATGAAATGTTGCACAAATAATAAACTGTTTTAGACCATGTCCGACGAACCAGAGCCCATGGAGTTTGGGAGATGCTATTTGGATCTTTCCTTTATACTGCAAACTGTGCCAGAATTGCTCAGAAGTCAATCTAATGGAAGAAACCATGTTTTCTCTTCAAATTATTCACTTTCAACACATTAATATCTGAAGAAAAGTTCTGATCATTATTCACCATGGAAGGCTGAATTTGTGATTTTCAGCCAGGCTTAGTCTCAAATGAGGATCTTTATTATAACGAAGTGACTGCAAGGAGCTTTGCCCACAACAAAATATTTTTTTAAAAAAAATGTATGCAAAAATATTGTGCGCAGTTGAAGAAAATAGAATCGGTATGGAAATAAACACCTAGAGTTGGTACAATAAAAGATATCATCTATCTATTACATGGCTCTCCATCAGTTTATTCATGCACATTAAAAACCCTCTCACCACATGATCTGGAAAGTTCATTCTGCAAAATTCATTTTAAAAGCACTCAGCAGACCATAATGATGCAGCATGAAGTCCATAGTGTACTCTCCACATCCCAGGTCTGACTGAAGACATGCTGCAATTCCAAAGAGGTAGAATATGGGGTTCCTTGCACTGTCTCAAACAGAGCTGCAGAACACACACTTGCTGCGTCAAGGGGACCTTCCGATGCTCCTGTTCCCACTTGTACAATTAAGCAAATTCTAGGACATAAGAGCTACCTTATACTGAATCAGATCCATTTGGTCCATCCAGCTCATTTACTGGATGTTACACAGAGAGACAGCAGCACTACTGGGCAGTGGACCTTCCCAGCCCTACCTGGGGATAGAATCATAGAATTGTAGAGTTGGAAGAGACCACGAGACCAACCCCCGCAATGCAAGAATATGCAGCCATCCCATACAGGAATCAAACCTGCAACCTTGGTGTTATTAGCACCACGCTCTAACCAACTGAGCTATCCAGGCAAATGTCAAGGCTTGAACCTGGGACCTGGGACATGCCATGCTACACCCTTTCTCCAATCTCCATGCCCCATTGCCCTGCAATTATTGTCCAACGAAAAGCCCTGCCATAGCCAAGGGAGGTCTGCCCACCCTGTCTTTTTGTATTCACCCTGCCATCAACACTCCCTACGCACTCTCCCTCCAATGTGCTTTTGATATATGGAAAGGAAGGCTAGTCAAAGTCTCTGCCTCCTTCTCCAAACCCTTTTTGTCTCACTAATCAACCCATTTGTCTTCCACCATCGCCCCTTCTTTTTTTCCTGTATGTCGGTGACTTGCTGTCTTCTCCCTCTACTCACTTTCTCATCCTGCTCGGGACAGACTTTGCAAATAACTTGTGACTTGTCTTTTACTTTTGCTTTCTCAATAAGCCCTTTTTGTGTGTGTGGGGGGGGAGCCTTGATCTCATCTCTGTTAGTCCCCCTAGGTATCTTTCAAGAAGAGCCCTCCAGTACCTAGACCAAAGTTTCTAACATTGCCCATGCTGTGCTGCTGTTGATTTGGTTAAATCGTACCAGACTATGTACCAGCAGCCTGTCATCCAGCAGAAACAGAGCTAGGATCATAGAAGGAAGAATGTTCCCTGGCATTTGAATGGAAATCCCCCGTTCATGTTCCAAGAAGGGCTTACTCCCCAAGCATGGAAAGGTAGGTTTCAAGCATGTATACGTTCCAAGCAAGCATGGTAACAAAGTCAATTCAACAAGTCGTCTCAACAACTTGGTTCTTATGACAGGTGGACAGCATAATAGGAAAATGCTTTTCTCTGTTTAAAACTGTAAGCCACACTGTTTGAAAGCCTTGGGCAAAAGGAAAAGTTTAAATAAACATAATCCTCCTACACAAACTAAAATATGATATTTTGGTGACATTTAGTCAAACAGATTTCTAAACGGAGACAACTTCTGTGTTAAAGACCCGTTAATGTGAATTTGAGGTTTTTACTCAGATCCTGAACTTGTGCTGAACCATTTGCAATGAGCCCACCAGGTTCCTGTCAGCGCAACACAGCTAAGCTCTGAAAAGATATACAGTCCCCATCACTAATCTCTGCAAATGTCATTCTGGTCATACACACACATGTGATGAAACGCAGAAATTTATTTTTGTCCTCATGCAACCCCTAGATGTTTATTTTTGGACTTAAAAAAATAAAAATGAAAATAATAAAAATGAAAAAACACATATTTACAGGAAATCAATATCACATGGTCAGATAGATACAAATATTTTAGAATAAAAGGTGTGTGTGTGTGTGTGTGTGTGTGTGTGTGTCAGAGACATATATCTAGCTTCTGGCAGGGATGGCTGACAAATTCCACAATCTTGCTAAACGCTGCAGTGTAAGAAGTAGCTACATGGACAATTACTGTACAGGGTGGAAGCTGCAGTTCTCTCATCTCACGTACTCAAAAGTACACAGAATTTAAAGAACAGTAAAATAAAAAGGCCTGGAGGGACTCAAACCTTAATTTTATCCCTAGGCTAGATACACAGTGGCAAGGCACTGCCATATCCCCATTCTTCTCTGCTAATACACCTCAGCCCTGACCTTCTTGGGAAACCAAGCCCTCCTGGGCAATATGGTAATGTAACAGGAACATTCATATGTTGCATTCTGTGGGGCGGGCGGGCGGGCGGGCTTTGTGAAATATGATGCAGTTTACTTTTAAGTAGAACTCAGCTGAGGCCCAGAATGGAGCAGGAGAACAGGCCTCCAATGGAGAGAGATAAATACTTAATTTACTGTCCCACTTAATCCAGCACTTTTTTTCTTCCTTAAGTCATTATCCCCCAGTTCTCATTATTGTGGCAGTGCAGGGATGAAAGACAAGTGCAGTGAAACCATGATTTCAGCACTTCTGTTTACAATAGACACAGTCTATGCAATTTATCATTAAGGGGGAGGGAGGGGAAAATCTGAGCAGCTGACTTGTTACATGGGAAATTAAAGGCAAATATAATAAGGGATAGTAATCCCTTGACTGGCTCAAAAACCTTCTTATGTGTGTGGGGTGGGGAGGAATCATGCACAACTATGGTTAAATAATAGTAATAGTAATAAGAAATGTATTAATAATCATAATCATCTGTGGAAAGGCATTCATTTACACAATCCAGTGACTAGGATTCTGCAAATGCTTAAGGGTGTGTAGGGGGTGTGTGTGTGTGTGTGTGTGTTTGTTTGTTTGTTTGTGTGGGTGGGTGAGAGAAAGAGAGAGATTGAATGTCTATTGTTATTTCCCTGTTTTCACTTAACATTGACTTGATTTTTCTAGTAGGCCTATGAAAACTAGTTAACATGGATCAAAAGCACATTGTTCTATGCGGTCCGGTGGGCTAATTGTCATCAATGGGAGCTTCCTTCCCACACTTTGCAGGGGGTTGAACTAGATGGCCCTTGGGGTCACTTCCAACTCTACAATTCTATGATCCTATGCTAAATAGCTGCATTGGGGCAGGGGGGTTTTAATTGGAACATTGGCATAGGAGGGGAGCTTTTTTTAATTAAAAAAACCCCTCCCCATATGCCATGGTCCTCATTCTGATCAGGCCCTCTAGCAGCTAATACATTCCCTCTTGAACAGTGTTTTACCAACTTGGGTCTCCCAACTGTTTTTGGACTACAACTCCTATCATCCCTAGCTGGCAAGACTGGTGCTCAGGGATGATGTGAAGTGTAGTCCAAAAACAGCCGGAGACCCAAATGTGGGAAATACTGCTCTCCAAGAAAGTAATGTGCAACATTAAGCTATGAAGTTAATGTTACACACAGTGGCGTAGCTAGCTGCTTGGGTGCCTGGGGCGGCTCAAATGCCCTGCGCCCAAGGGGCAGGGAAAGCCGGGACAGAGCATGCTGCGCAGAACCTTCACAGAGTCTGCAAGCCGCACGTTGCCATTTCGGGCAGCATGGAGCCTGCAGGTGCCCAAGCCACCGCGTCACTCCCCAGGAGTGATGTGTGGCTCAGGCGCATTGCGGGCCAGGCCCCGTGGTCACCCTCCCTCAGTAATGACACCCGGAGTGGCCTGCATCCACCGCACCCCCCTTCCTACACCACCGGTTACACATACATTTTGGTTCTTAAAGTGGAATGTAAGGAACATGAGTCCAAGCCTCACCTCTGCTGTGGATTCATACGGATTTTGCCAAGTCACTTTCAACAAAACGCTCTTTGATTTATTTGGGGCGTGGGTAGCCAACGAGGTGCTTTCCAGATGTTTTTTAACTTCACCTCCCATCAGGCCCAGTTACCATGGCCAGGATTGATAGGAAAAGTAGTCCAAAAACTCCAGAAGAGCCACAGCATTGACTATCGTGTCTTGCATAGCTTGCCTCAAATGATGCTTGAGTTGGCTTACAAAGCCATATGAAAATATAACATTGGCAACTGCATTTACTACATCTGTTAGGACTCTGGCCAACAGGAAAGTGATGGTAGATGTACAAGGTTACCCAAGACATGCTGCGCAGAACCTTCACAGAGTCCGCAAGCCCCACGTTGCCATTTCGGGCAGCACGGAACCTGCAATGGTAAATAATTTACCATTATTGCAGTCCCTGAAAACAAGCATCATATCTGATGCCAGCTTTATGAAGCCAAAACTACATTTAAAGCTCTCAAGTGGTGTGAGAAAAAGGAAAGGGGAAGATTATGTGTTTGTCTGTCTGCTTTATCAATCACTGATTCAGGTAGGCAGAGCTATAATGCTTCAAAGAGAAGAAGAGGAAATTGCAGCAAAGATACAATAGCAAGGATAAAGAACGCAAGATTCTGCCTATCCAATGAATCATTTGAATCTAGTGTTTTCTATTGCCTGATAAATCCAATATACTTTCCTCCAGTACTTAATACAGTCACCTCACAGGGACTCTGGAGCCTGAACTAGGAACCTCATCGGCTGAGGCTGGGACAGGCTTGGGAGCTACTTGGAACGATGGGTGCTCCAGGCCTCAGAATCCATTTCAGACACAGAATGTCAGTCCATGATTGGCAAGCCCCTAAGACAGTAGGAAGCTTCTAAAATACCAGGAATCTTCTGCCCTAGCTCAGTGAGAGAACACATGCTTTGGTTCAATCCTCAGCATCTCCACGTAGATCTGGGAAAGACTCTTGTCTGAAACTCTGAAAATCTGCTGCCAGTAGTGCATTCCAGTTGTCCACAACCTGTGGTAATGGGAGTTCGAGTCCAAAATATTGGGTGGCACCAGGTTGGGGAAAGATGATTAGCCAATCCTGAGCTAGACTGACCCATAATACTGACCTAACCCTACCACCGTGTCACAAGCAAGCATACCATCACCATCAGGCATAGAGGTCTACCATAACAAAATCATTTATCAAAATCATTTATTAACCAAATGTATTTATCCTGCTCTTTTTGGATGCAGAGCAGTTAACAACAAACACATAAAACAAAAAACCAATGCAAGTAACGTTTTTTTTAAAAAGCCAGACTATCATACAGCAGGGATATGGGAGGGGGGATCTACTGGGGATCTGATCCTGACAAAATTGCTTGTTGTTGTTGTTGTTGTTGTCCCACCCATCAGGCTGGTTTTCCCCAGCCACTCTGGGCGGCTTCCAGCACATATAAAAACACAATAAAACAGCAAACATTAAAAACTTCCCTAAACAGGGCTGCCTTCAGATGTCTTCTAAAAGTCAGATACTGTAGTTGTTGATCTGTTTGACATGGGATGGGATGGCGTTCCACAGGGCAGGCGCCACTGCTGAGAAGGCCCTCTGCCTGGTTCCCTGTAACTTCACTTCTCGCAGTTAGGGAACCCCCAGAAGGCTCTCAGAACTGGATCTCAGTGTCCAGGCTGAATGCTGTGGGTGGAGATGCTCCTTCAGACACACACTCCCTGAGTAGGACAGAATCTGATGAGCATGGGAACAGGGTCATAATCTTTACTGAGGCATGGGAAGCTACCTTATACAGAGTCAAACCATTGGTCCGTCTAACTCAGCACTGTCTGCTCTGACTAGAGCAGCTCTCCAGGGTTTTTAGACAGGGGTCCCCCCTAGTCCTACCAGGAAAAGCCAGGGACTGGAGGTAGGACCTTCTGTATGCAGAGCACAGGTTCTCCATCTGAACCACAAGCCACCTGAGCTTTACTGACTTTTCAAGTCTCGAAACTAGTTACTTGCCTTTTAATAGTCACAGCAGTAAAATACTGAATTATCTGAAACTTTAAAGTTTTGATGTATTTACCCACAACTGTAAATGCTTGGGAATGTTGATGTGAGAAAGGCAATTTGGAATCCTGCAGGAGAAACGAATAAGAATAATGGCAATACTTTATCTAAATAAGATTATTATTCCCTAGTGGGGAATATTCCTATTTAGATAACTAGATCCGTCAGCGCCGGCTCCTAACAGCCCATTGCTATGCAGGCAAAGAAGCACTTCGGACGAGGGGATCCAACTGCCACCAGTGATGTTGTTATGATGGTTCTGGAGGCAGATAATGCTGTTGCAAAGGTTTGAAAGATAAGGTAAGCATTTAAAAACAAACCTTTGCATGTTTCTTCCACGTGCAAAGAATATAATATAGTAACACACATGAATGTAACTTGAGATACCCAACATCTTCAGCGATCTGATAACTTCTAGACTGGATTACTGCCATGTGCTGTGCGTTGGGCTGCCCTTGAAAATGGTTCAGAATGAAACTGGCACATCTTAAAAGAGACACTTCATGCAATCCCAGTTTCTAGGCTTCAGTTATAATTATTTCCTCCTGCTGCCCTTTCCCCTGCAAATCAACAAATAAACAGTTTTTATCCATTGCCCTAAAGCTCTTTGGCCCCAGATATCTGAAAGACTGCCTCCTTTCCTACAGACCTTCTTGAGTGCAAAGTTCCTCTTGGTGGTCCCTCTTGGTGGTTTCACCACTAACAGAGATTCAGGGGTTTCTGAGACCTAAAAAGGGCATTCTCTGTGGTAACCCCTAACTTGTACAATTCGCTTCCAAAAGAGATGTGTCTGGCATCTTCAATGTACAGCTTTTGTTGTATGCTGAAGACACATCTGTTTACCCTGGTTTTTGATACTTGAGATATATAGATAGATATAGCTATAGATATTAAAAGACCCATTGTAGCTATGATTCTTATTTGTTTTAAACTGTTTTTAGTGCTCTATTTACACTGCTGCATCCCACCCTGGGACCTTCTGGTATCGGGCAGGTATAAATCTAATAGCAGTAGCAGTAATAATATTAATAAATAATAGCAGCAGAAGCAAAAACCACACACCAGGTTCCATAGCATGTTAATTGGTATTACAGAACATACAAGCAAAGGAAAGCTTCCAGTCATCTTGGTGAAGCAAACCAGCCAATCCTAATCTGTTGTTGTTGTTGTTGTTGTTGTTGTTGTTGTTGTTGTTTAGTCGTTTAGTCGTGTCCGACTCTTCGTGACCCCATGGACCAGAGCACGCCAGGCACTCTTGTCTTCCACCCCCCCCCCCCCAGTTTGGTCAAACTCATGCTGGTAGCTTCGAGAACACTATCCAACCATCTCGTCCTCTGTCGTCCCCTTCTCCTTGTGCCCTCAATCTTTCCCAATATCAGGGTCTTTTCCAGGGAGTCTTCTCTTCTCATGAGCTTCAGGATCTGTCCTTCCAGTGAGCACTCAGGGCTGATTTCCTTAAGAATGGATACGTTTGATCTTCTTGCAGTCCATGGGACTCTCAAGAGTCTCCTCCAGCACCATAATTCAAAAGCATCAATTCTTCGGCGATCAGCCTTCTTTATGGTCCAGCTCTCACTACTGGGAAAACCATGGCTTTAACTATACGGACCTTTGTTGGCAAGGTGATGTCTCTATATACATTGTTAAATTTATTTACACAGTTTATAAATGCACCATTACCTAACTGATTAAACTGGGGGCAAGAACGTAAAACTGCTAAGCCACCCCCCAGGAAAAAAATAGGCCAATCTACCTGGGGGGGGGGGGGAATACTGCCGGTCCAATTCAGAAACTGAGGGCAAAATGGGGGAAAACTTATCAATAGTGCTGATTTGATAAAATTTCTGCTATAACTATTTTTTGAACTTTATGTAAATAATATTCCGACAATTTTTTAGAAATCCTACAGTTGTGAAATTCAAGGGGGATACCGTGTACAGATCCTCTTGCATTCTGATTACCTTCTGCAAATGCAAGTCTCCCCAACACAGTAGAGAAAAATCCAAGCTCCCTCTCTACTGAGGAAAATATTTAGCTGACTGTCTGCTGAACCTTTCCCTAGAATGCGAAGACATACTTGCTCTCATCAATCATTCCAAGGGACTCTGGTGATTCATGATACCTGTCCAAATTAACAGACTTCCTTGTTCACTCCCTCAACCATGCTTCCTTGTTCCAGCCCTATTACACCACCACATCCATTACTGTGTCTTCAGTTCAGGAATTTCCCACCTGTAACTCCATAGTGTCAACAGAGCAGTTTCCACAGACTTCTGCAATCACTTAAACCTTAGCATGATCTTTGTTTATAAATCTATACTGATACAGTCTGCTTTGTACCTTCAGAGCTTACTGGTATTTACCAGCAGAAGTAGCTACTACTAAACTGAGATAATTTTTTTTTATGTGCATTTCATCTCCATTACCAAAATATATTATTCCTGTAAGTGTAGCCAAGTTCAAACTATGCTTTGAGTACAACCTCTTTAGAGGATCTCCACTTCTGCTGAGGCTGTTCATAACTGTCACTAATGGCCCCATCCAGACAGTACCATGTTCCATTTCCTTGTGTAGAGTCCCCTGCCCTCGTTGAAACATCTACGATATTCACACTGTGAAAGCTTTCCTTCCCCCACTCCACAGAATGTGTTTGGGGCAGGAAAAAAGGGGCAGCTTGATGGAGCCACATCACATGCCAAACATTTGGAAGTACACATAAGGAAGCTGGTATGGGGAAGATAAAGAAATGCTGAGAACCAGATATAAAAGAAGCCTTCAGTGTCAATACCACTCAAGTGTCCCCATAAAACTGGGGCATTCCTTTTTTTCGCATGAGAGCACAGCAGCCATTTTTGACACCGCAATCTCGCCCTGAAAGATGAACTTTTTCGGGGCCACATTCTCATGTACTGCCCCAAAATGTGAGTTTTGGGACGACGGCCCTGAAAAAGCACGTCTTTCAGGGCAGTGATTGTGTGGGGGTCACTTGACTTGCATGGGAGCATGGCCCCAGAAGCCATCATCCCGATTTTTTGTCTCAACGTGTAGGAGGGTATGCAGTGCTATTAAAAAATAAATAAACAAAGCAGGAAGAGAGGGAGTTAGTGGCACGCTCCATTTCCTTGGCCGCTTAGAATGTCTGCAGCCCACTCCCCTTCCAGATGCAGAGATGGCCACTTATGTCTTCCTCACATGGAAATGCTATACAAACATGATAAAAGGAAGCCCAATTCAAAACATAATCCAACTGCCTCCATTATTGTAAATGGAGATGTCCACAGGCATGCTGTAACACACATGGGAGTTCTGGATCAGAATGAAGATACAATTCAATATATCTGGGCAGGACATTAGACACACTTAAATATGGAAAGTGGGTTTTGTTTTTATCCTTTAAGTAGGAGCCCCGGGGGAAGGGGGAGAGAATCAGGTTTTGCACATGGTGGGGTGGGGCTGAACCCTGTCCCCACGTACTATGGCCCCATAAGGAATCCACACCTAAAGCTACTGTACTGAATTTATTTTATTTTTTAAGAATATGCTGCCTGAATAAGCAGGAACACATTCAAAGTTAATTAAAGGTTTTTAATTGATTGGTCCAACCAATTAATCATTTAAAAGCTAATCAGTAAATCTGCATACAATTTGAAAAGAAGACATATTTTTGCGGTTGTAAGTTGTTTGAAACTGTTTTTAATATTGTGTTTTAATATTGTAACCTGCCCTGGGACCTTAGCAGGTAATTATTAATAATAATATCAATTGCATGTTTGTTTCTCATAATCCGCATGCAAAAGAGATCATCAGTACTGCCAACCTCTGACAACACTACACAGCTGTTGGAGGGACAATGGTGTCTAGATTCAGCTCATCCTCTCCCAGCCGATCAGCACTGACATTACTAATGATTTGCTCCTCTAACCTGAGATGCAGAACCTCTCTTTGTATAAATGGAAATATCTAGAGCAGCTTTATCCAACCTGGTACCCTCCATATCTTGCTGGACTACAACTTCCATCATCACTGACCATTATCCATGTCGACTATGGTTGATGAGTGATGATCATCCATCTGTAGAAAGTTAGCCTACAGTGAAATCTGTGCACAGATAGGTATCTTCCTCCACACACATATTGCATTGGGGGACATTGTGGCTATATATGGGTATTACCGTATTTAAATCAACTCCCCACCCTCACCCCACTGGACATATGTTTTTAATATTCTAAAACCTATCCCACAACTTCGGCAGCCAAGAGCTTTCAGCAAAGCGCTGAAGTCAACTTTAAGTAAAACACTGCATTGTGGGGTGTCCTACCCACACAAACTCCCCTTCCCAGAATTCAGATTTCCAATTCCTACCTCTCCAATTCCTCTTAACTAATAATACAGGCAGTGAGACCATAGCAAAAGAGAGACATGGTGTACATAAAACAAACTGAAAGTGAACACAGACACAATAAAGAAACATTCGCAAAAGCCAGCTGAAGAAAGCCGGTCACTTCTATTTAAATAGCGACGGCAGGCATCAAAAACGATGATCTGTGTTCACACGTGCCAATGGTATAGGTGTCACCTTACAATACTGGTATATGAATATCAAAAACCCATAGTATAGGCATGCCTAGATAAAAATATCATCATCATTAACAAATAAATTGTGAAAAATAAAATATCAGAATGCCATTAGGAAAAAAGCTACAAATGAAAATAAACTGCAAACATTTGAATAACATCACAGCAGGGATAATATACCTAAGGAAATCTATTGAAATATGCTACTGAATTCATCCTCTTCTCTCCCATTAAAACGGCAATTGACTGTAAACCTCCTACCCCTCTCCACTGAGACTTTAATTGTAAAGATTCCTGTTACATATCATATTAGAATTTAGTTAAAATTGTAGAACACATTATTTCCAATCAGACAGCCAACCATCACTCACAAAGATTTTTAAAAAGGTGATTAATAATTCATCTCAGATAAGGAAAAGATCTATATTTATACCATCTTCTCAGCCACCATAAACTACCTGACAATTGTTCAGTAATGATGCCCAGTAAATTCTTTAAAATGGTAATTTGTCATTCTGTCACTTCATTTGTGACCTAAAATTCCTCACTTGAGGCATCATCAAATAAATTAATCACTTTCCAGGATCCATTTCTCTGTTCTGCACGTTATTATGCCCAGGCTCCCGTGTGTTTCTGTTCATTTACATATATTTAATGGCTCAGCAGTGGTTCACTATGGCACATAGCACACACATCTCATTACAGGTGAAATATTCTAACTGCCACTATCACTGGGAAAGAAAATAACTCTCCCAATTTAATTTTCCTGATGTAACAAAACCATGATTCTTCACTATGAAATGTTGATGCCATCCATCAGTCACAATCAATAAAATCATCATAGAAATACGCCTTCTTTAGCATCATTCCTTCACACACAGGGTATTATTTGAGGGAGGTAATTAAACTCATAATATGTAATGAATGTAAATGAAGAAAAAATCCTCATGTCCCCTTCTAACTATGCTTATTTTACTGCTTTGATTTAAAGTATTTTTACATCTTACAATCTATGAAATACACAAGGCCCTGAAGGAGAGCCATCAGAAGTACAGTAGGCAATCAATCAATATGTATAATGACTAATTAAAAAGGAATACACACACACACACACACACACACACACACACACACACCAAAAGGCTATTATTTATACTTTTTTTCACTTAAAACGAAACGTTCCTTTTGGGTCTTCTTTGTTTCTTGCAGAAATTTCATATTTCATTGCCTTAGTTTTATAGATACTGTTGCACCCATATGTTTTTATGGACAACAGAACAACGAGGGGTGGAGTGGGGGCGCAGAGACAATTTCTGTTCATACTGCATGTCCCTATGCTATGTGTACAGGAAGACAGTTTGTTACAGGTGCTAACTTTTATGTTTAATTCTAAGAAAATCATTCAAGATTATGCAGTAGCTCAATATGCATTTTCATAAACGCAAAAAGACATTAACTCTTTTCATTGTACCCACCTGCCACAATTATACACACAAAATTGCTTTCTTCCTCTGTTTAGAAAGGTCAACAGGGAGGTGTTGGGGCTTGGTTAGGTAAACCAGTGTGACATAAATATTGTCCATATGTTTCGGCTTTGTAACCTACAGACTACCTTCCAGCCTCTTCCAGCATCTTGATTGATACCTTATTCACAGAGATCCAAGACTATTATTGCCAGCTGCTATAATACATGTATACAAAGGGCAGCAAGTTCTTGTTCTGTGAATGTAGAGAAAAGTATTCCCCTGTAAAGCCACTTTTCGCTAAATGAAAAATGATCCTTATTAACCATTCCAAATTAGCAACTTCAGTTTAATTGTTTGAAAGAGGCACACTAAATATGAACACAGGATTTTAAGGTGGGGGGGTGGAATCATGAATTAACCATTTATAACTCTTACCTGATAAATTACCGTAGTTTCTCTTCTTCTTCTTTTAAAGGGCATTTATTTTAGAAAGACTACAGGCGTACCTTTCATCTGAAATTCAGCTGGCTATTAATTGGAAGCCAACATATTCCACAAGCAAGTTCTGTGCTGTCTTCCCTAATATATCAATGTCCAATACATTTTGCACAAGGTCTAAATTTTGAAGCTTACTTTTAAATGTGGGGGGGAGGGAGAAAAGGGTGTTGATATTATACCTGCATGCGAAGATTGTTCTGATCTTGTATTGCTGTGACTTTGGTTAAAGTAGAAAAGGAAAGGAAGTTGGTTTATTTATTTCCAATATATTTCAGGCAGGCAGGGGGGTGTACACGAGGAACAGAAGAAAAGCAGGCAGGAGGTGCTACTGTTTTGAGATGGGAGAATGGACCAAACCCTTCAGAATGACCTGTGTGTGTGATTAGCACCTAGACAGCAGTCTAAAGTATAATCCTTTCTCTCAACGCAGAACTCTACCACTTCATTCACACCTTTCTGCTGTTCCACATGTACAGCAAGTTTAAAACCCACTGCCTGAAACTGCTGATGGGGAACATCAAGGTGTCCCTGTTCTCCCTTCTTATCTTTATAGCAGACTAGCAGTTTGTGCACACCTGAGTTTGCCCAGCTTTGCAGCTGTTTGCATTCCCATTTCATGTGTGTAGCCCACAAGATGTTACCTGCAAACCGCACCAATTTCAATGCTTCCCGCCTGTAAATCTGTGTTTATGCAATACAGAGATAACCCAGGAAGTTGGGCTCCAAATTACTATTTCTCCTAGTTTCTCATCTCCCAGTCTTAAGTTCAGTTCTCCATTCTTGCACATCAGTGTGCTTTGAATAAAAGTCCTTGTGAAAATTCACCTGCATTTTAGTGTGAATTTCTCCTAATTCGCACATTTTTATGCAATCTTGCCTAATATGCACATTGTTGCAAAGCAATTTCCCAGTGTAGCATTAATGCTTAGGGTGTTGGACTAGGAGCCGGGAGAGAAGGGTTTGAATCCCCACTTAGTCATGAAGCTCACTGCCTCTCAGCCTAACCTACCTCACAGGATTGTTGTGAGAAGTACCATGTGCACCACCTTGAAATCCTTGGAAGATAAAAGTGGTATATAAATGTAATAAATAAAATTTTATTCACACTTTACCTTAGTGCTTGCATGCATTTTTGTACCCATTGCCTGGAGAAGTGCACTGAAAAAATTCAGAAAATTGTGGATTTTGAAGGGTGACTGTGGTTTGGTTGCCATATTGTTTGGTAGGTTTGCCTTTAAGTGCAAGCTGAATTGCTATCCAATCCCGGCTGGACACAGTATCAAGAAGCATTTTAAAGCAAACCCACAGCAACACCTATTTAACTGTTTATTCTATTCAGTTTATAAACCCATATTACATCGTCATGACCCCAGGGCGGGTCACAACATAAAAACCAACGCAAAACAGTCGAACAAATCAAGCTAATGCAAATCACATTCAGCAGTGCCATAACAACAATTTTTAAACCATCACATAAAGTCACTGAAAACATTTGTCATAATGCAGCAGGTGGTAAACTCAACCTGAAACCAGCCAGATCGCCACCGCCCTCCAGAAGCTTGGCCAAAGAGGTGTATCCTTAACTGGCGCCAAAAGAAAAGAATCAGCGTTGGCATCGCCATCAAGGCAAGGGTGCCCAAAAGCAGAGGCATCCCACTAAGTGGGCACCCTACAATCCCCTCCACTGAGCCATCTGAAATGTATACTGCTTCTTATGTTCTTTGGCAGGTGTGCCATCAAGTTAATGGAAAACACACACACATGCAAAATGAAAACCATTACCGGTACTTTATTAATCCTGGCATAGCTATGACACTACCACATTCCAAGCAGAGTGGCCACTTACCCATCACCAGAAAGGAGAAAAGCATCAGAGGATACAAATTTGCATATAATATAGATATGCTAATTTATATGTATACATGCAAATTTAAAAACAATAACTGTAAATTGGAAATACAGCAGGTCTCGCCATAGTGGGGAGGGCTGTGTGTGCTCACTTAGTCTGCTGTCCGGCTGCTGTTGTTTGGGCAACTTGAAGGCCAGTGCCACCCCTTCTTACACTTCTTTAACTTTAAACTAGACTTGGAAAAGTCTAGAATTTTAACCAGAGTATTTGATCGAACACAGGACTGCCTTCTGACAGCCCTTTATACAGATGAGCCCAATTCAAGGTGCAGCTGGTGCTTACCTTTAAAACCCTAAACGGCTTGGGACCCAAATACCTGAGGGAGTGCCTCTTTGCATCCCAGCCTGCCCATGTTTTAAGATTTCTTGTAGAGGTTCTTCTCCAAGTATTTTCCTGAAGATGCATGTACTATGGAAAATATCTTTTCTGTGGTGGCACCCCAACTTTGAAACCATCACAAAGAGGCCTATTTGACACTGGCACTACATTCTTTTCTTGCCTGGTTAAATCTCACCTATTTGCCCAAAACATTTTAAATGCAATTTGAAGTCAGAGGTGTTTTGGTTTCATGATTCTGTGTGTTTCATTTCATTGTTTGTTGCATTTCTTTTTAAATATTGTTTTTGCATTTATGTGGCATGAATTCTTTTCATGTTTTTGCATAACTGGTGAAGACCATTATGCTTACCTACGCCTTCCAAACAACATACGCTGTTCAGTTTTTAATTGCCTATTTTTAATCTTGCAATGTATGCTGTTTGGGTTGTATTTATATTGTTTTGACGTTATGCTTTGATGTTTGCTTTTATAATTACACAGGGAAATAGATAGATAGGTGATAGATAGATGATAGATAGATAAATAGATAGATGATAGATAGATAGTAAACTGCCCAGAGAATTTTGTGTTATGGGCTGAGATGCAGATGTTGAAAATAATAAAATACTGCCCTGATGAAGGGCAGGTAAGAAACGTTTTAATAAATAAATAAAAACAAATAATAGGTGCAGGACTGTTCTAAGCAAAATAGGACAACATGGCCACCTCATTTCAAGGCTAATTTCTATCTTTCTAATTCATGGGGCAGAAAAAGTGCTGATTTATCTCAAGCCCTCTTTGTGCAAATTCAGAAAAAGAAAGCAATTGTCTGCTGTGAGTAATGCTTTTCTAGTTGGTCTGGTCAGTGGCTGTGTACTCTTCAGCATTTTTCTTCTGAATGTCCTGTAAATAAATGAGCCGAGTACCACCTCTGTATATTTTGCTCCAAACAGATTGATTGGAACTGACCATCACAACTAACTCATTCTCTATATTGTCTGTTTATTATTACTAGCATTTGGGGGGTGGTAGAAGGGAGAGTTTTTAAATCCTATTTTGAAAAGCTTTTTTGGTTTTTTCTTTACTCCATATATGCTCATTTTAAAATGCTTGTCACACGTTTTTAGCTGAACCGAGAAATTTTGGGGTGACCTTTCAATATGAAGGCTTTGCATGCAGATCTGTGTGGGACCAAAGTATGCCTAGTTTGAGTTACTGATCCAAATTCTGAATTTTTTTTGCAGACATAATCAGCAAATGAAGATCAAAGTGCACGAGTCCCTCAGCCTGCCCACACATTGCTTATACTGCCAGCATAGGAGCCTGCATGACATATCCCCCTCATACAGGAATGGTGAATCTGTGGCATCTGGATATTGATGGACAGCTCCCCATTATCACTGGTCACACTGTCGGGGGCTGATAGAAGCTGGACTCCTGCAACAGCTAGAAAGCCACAGCCTCCCCAACCTACTCTAATGGCGCACTCAGGAAGTCAAATGTCTATCCGGTATGGAAGTGAAACAGGACCATAAAAAATAAGGCAGTGGTCCAACACAGAAGTATATATGTTTGTAAAATAAAATTTTAATCAACATATGGAGAAGACAGCGTGTTCTCACCTACCGTAGCCCTTCAGTATGCCTCATATCAACACAGTGTATTATAATTTTGGCATAGGAGCTTGTTTGCAATGGCATGAGTTCTACTCCATGCTATTCCACCTTGGAATGATTATAAGGGCCAAAATGTTCCTTTGTTCCCCCGTGTCAAAAGCTTACTTTGGTGGAAAGCTAGCACATCAGTGATATGGCTAAGCCTGAATCTTTGCCCTTTACGTTCTGGCTTTCCACTGGCGGAGTTTTTGATGTGGGGGCAATGCCTACTCATCTGTACTTGAAATGACATGTTTCCAGTAAGATTTTAACCTCATATTTACCCCCACACCCCTGTTTGTTTTAATTAGCTCTCAGATGTGTAATCCCTTTGAACAATTGCAGCTGCACAGTTACCATTCCCCAGATCGCCCTACGAGAGTTTGGAACGAGACACACTTTCTACTGACAACATGATGCCACCTGGTGAAAACAAAACGAAAAAAGCAAATACGTTTAGAAACCCAGATATACTTCGTATCTAAACAAACCAAATTGCAACAGATATGTATTGCTACTAAGGATCAACTAAGTGGTCATAGGTAACTTTGTAAGCCATTGTGTGAAATTTCACAAAACCTTCATGCACACAGGCATCCCTGTTCAGAGATCCTGCCCAAACGTCAGGGACGGAACTGTAGAACATAGTGGCATTGAATCAGGAGCCTGCAGGGTGTGGACCCTCCATACTTCCAGTGAATTCATGGAAGCACAAGTGAATTGGGCTTTAATCTCCATACAATGCACAGCACACTAATAATAATAATAATAATAATAATAATAATAATAATAATAATAATAATTTATTTATACCCCGCCCATCTGGCTGGGTTTCCCCAGCCACTCTGGGACGCTTCCAACAAAATATTAAAATACAATAACCTATTAAACATTAAAAGCTTCCCTAAACTGGGCTGCCTTCAGATGTCTTCTAAAAGTCTGGTAGTTGCTTTTCTCTTTGACATCTGATGGGAGGGCGTTCCACAGACAGGTGCCACTAAGCTACAGGGAACCCTCTGCCTGGTTCCCTGTAGCTTGGCTTCTAGCAGCGAGGGAACCGCCAGAAGGCCTCGGCACTGGACCTCAGTGTCCGGGCAGAACAATGGGGGTGGAGACGCTCCTTCAGGTATACTGGACCGAGGCCAGTATACTCTTAGCTCTTATACCAGTGTTTGAGAATATACAGCAACAGGTGACCCACAGCTATTACTCTTGGTTACTCGCAGTAGAGAAATCGAAAACAACGGTGACAGTCCCTGCTAGACACAACTGTGTCTCTTGATTCTTGGAGGGCAGCTTCATCTTCCTTAGCCTTATTTGGGTGTGATGCTCGTGGGTAGAGTGAACATGTCACCAGGTGCAGGTGTACTATGCTCTGGCCCAAATTCTCCAGTTGCTCCCCACAAGTTGGAGGGCAAAGTCTGAAGTGGGGAGCCTTTTCTGTTTGTGGAAGCTCCCTGTCTGGTTTGGAACCCTGTGAAACTGGGATTTAAAATCACACTGGAAGACTCCATGAGGAGCGGAGGCTCTGTGATTCAGACTTCGTTCTCCAACTCATGGAGAGCTATGGGAATATAGTAACATGTGGAAGGGCAGTGGGTGCATGGGTGTGCAGAACACGGGTACTTCTCCTTGCTGGTGTATAGCTTTGACACATGAGCAGCATGGTCAGATTGGGCTAGTCTACTCAGACAGCAGATGGGGGAAGAGAGGTAATTACCTTTCTCACAGAATTTTGGAATTTTCTTCTACGTTTTGCTGCAGCTCTCTGTAGGCCAACAAGCCACCTAGTGGGTGTGCAGTATGCTACAATTTGATTTGCAATGCTTCGAAGTGCGGGTTACATGTCTGAAATGGAGCTTTGCAGAAACAAAAGGAAACTGCCAATCTTATGTTTCCACAGTACAGTGGTACCTCGGGTTACATACGCTTCAGGTTACATATGCTTCAGGTTCCAGACTCCGCTAACTCTAAAGGATCTAGGGGTCTTGGTTGACCACAAACTTGACATGAGCCAACAGTGTGACGCGGCAGCTAAAAAAGCCAATGCAATTCTGGGCTGCATCAATAGGAGTATAGCATCTAGATCAAGGGAAGTAATAGTGCCACTGTATTCTGCTCTGGTCAGACCTCACCTGGAGTACTGTGTCCAGTTCTGGGCACCACAGTTCAAGAAGGACACTGACAAACTGGAACGTGGCCAGAGGAGGGCAACCAAAATGGTCAAAGGCCTGGAAACGATGCCTTATGAGGAACGGCTAAGGGAGCTGGGCATGTTTAGCCTGGAGAAGAGGAGGTTAAGGGGTGATATGATAGCCATGTTCAAATATATAAAAGGATGTCACATAGAGGAGGGAGAAAGGTTGTTTTCTGCTGCTCCAGAGAAGCGGACACGGAGCAATGGATCCAAACTACAAGAAAGAAGATTCCACCTAAACATTAGGAAGAACTTCCTGACAGTAAGAGCTGTTCGACAGTGGAATTTGCTGCCAAGGAATGTGATGGAGTCTCCTTTTTTGGAGGTCTTTAAGCAGAGGCTTGACAACCATATGTCAGGAGTGCTCTGATGGTGTTTCCTGCTTGGCAGGGGGTTGGACTCGATGGCCCTTGTGGTCTCTTCCAACTCTATGATTCTATGATTCTATTCTATGATTCTATGAACTCAGAAATAGTACCTCGGGTTAAGAACTTTGCTTCAGGATGAGAACAGAAATTGCGTGGTGGCAGTGGGAGGCCCCATTAGCTAAAGTGGCACCTCAGGTTAAGAACAGTTTCAGGTTAAGAACGGACCTCCGGAACAAATTAAGTACTTAACCCGAGGTACCACTGTACAGTGATATTTTTACCAGCAGCTAGTCTGGCACAAGTGACACTGTAAAACCCCAGGAACCTGGAGGAACTGGTCTGTTGATGCCACAACTGCCCCTTCCCCCTAACCAACCCCCCCCCCCCCCACAACACACCCACTCACCCTCAGCACTGCTTCTGAAAAGGAGATGTGTGTAGAGGCTAAGATGATAAATGAGGGTTGAGGCCACGGGCAGTGGAATAGAGCAGCAATGTCTTTTAAGATTTCTATTGATTTAATAACAATTTCTATGCAAAAAACCCCCCCAAAAACCTTAATAAGATTTGCAACCAAACACAATTAAAATATCAGCAAGTGAAAGACATTAAAAACTATAAAAACCACATTGCTGCAGGAAACAAATTGAAGCTAAAGCAGATTGCATTTATTTGTTTTTTCCAGAAATCTGTCAATAGAGGGAGCCAATAGAAGCTTTTGTTACTGGACCCAGGAATAAAGAGGCAAGGCGTAAGTGGTGGGTGGAACTAGGCCCACATTTTATTCAAAACTATTATCTACAGGGAAAATGAGAAGAGCAGAAAGCTATCTTTGACCTTAAGAGAGCCAAACCCTGCCCATTCCACGGACTGTGACAAGGCATAGCCCCAAAGCCTGGGCCCCACTGCATGGTGAGTAGGGAGACCTTCCTGCCCTATTTCCTCACAGGCCCCACAACTCTGGGTGGGCATGGCAGGCAAGCCTCAATAACCTTTTCCATTCAGGCCTCACAGCCCAGAACAGTTGGCCTCCGGAAACACTCTTCACCTTCAAAGGCACCCAAGCGCACTCGCCTGTTGCTTTATCTAACCTTGTCCTGTCCTGCACTGCCCTGCACGGCACCCAAAAACGCAGGTTTGGGGGCACCACACGAGATCGTGGACCCTAAAAAACACTTTTCCCGGGGTCAGATCTCACCCGAAATCAGGCTAGAGCAAGGCACCCCAAATGGCCACTGTACTCTTGTGGGGTGGGGGTGAGGAGACGCCATGTCCCGGTTTTCCCAGGGCAGTTGACAAGTATGGACACAGCATCGCATGGCTGACAGAAACAGACTTCCTAAAGGGAGTTCCATAACCTGAGTGCTGCTACCAGGAAAACTTTGCCGAGCACAACTCTTAAAATGGTGGCACATGGTGCAGAGTCTCAGGTGTTGGAGACTGTGCTCGAGAGGAAATTTCAGCACGTGTCACCTGTACTTGATGAAATTCCCCCTTCTGCAGTGCAGGTGCCCGTTCTGCTTTTCACCCAGCCAACCACCTGTACCTTATTTCAAAGCATGCTTCCTTGATCAAGAACACTACCTCGAAATATTAACTGTGGTGAGGCAATGATGGGATCTTTGTCCCTCATGAAAGGCAGACATCTACTTTCCAGTGCCGCCAGCTTTGCAGCACGTTGATTAACTCTTCCATTAAAATGAATGGGTCTTAACGCTTCTATTAAATTAAATAGGTATTCAAAGGTGCTTCGTTTTGCCTGCAACGCGTCCCTGGGGATGTCAAAGGTTGAGGGCAGCGTGGAGTATACAATTGCAAGTCTGAATGCAAGCGAAAACAAGGTAATAGCAAACTATGTTCACACACCTCAAGGATGAAACTGCATAAGGCTCCACTGGAAACAACCCTACATCATCAGAGCTGATAGGTGATAATTTTCATTATATTCCACATCTCCAGCAAAGAGACAACACAAGAGCATTATCCTCTAATATCGGCAGCTACACTATGGTAAAAGCCAAATGAGATGTAACACTAGATGTTTGTGATAAGGATTTCTGTGTTTTAGGGTTTGTTTGGTTTTTAAAAAATAAAAATAAAAAATAGAATAATAGCAGCCAGGGGGGAAATCAGGGCCATAACTTGCGAAGAAAGCCTTAACCCTTTCCTCTGCCCCACCACCAACTGTTTTCCTGATTAAAATCACATAGACACGCTTGTGATATGAAGCTGCTTATTTTCCCTACAGGGAAAAAAATGTATAGGTATGATATCAGTGCCTGTAAGGTACACACACAGGGCAGCTTGAATGGGAAAAATCAGGAAAATTGAGCAGATAGTGCCATGGTCCTGGAACAGATTACAACTCCTGCAACCGCTATCTTTCTTTTCTTTTCTTTTTTTAAGGGAAATACTAATCATGTACTTCCCACATCATATCTAGTTAAACCCTAAAAGAGAAAAACAAATAGTGTTAGTATCAGCTGGGTAATTACAGGCAAGCTCTCAAATACCTGCTTTTCATTATCCATTAATAAGGCATCCTTTACATTCTCCTCCTCACTTCTGTATCATTCTTGAACTGTGCCGATAAATAGACAGGGCTGTGTCTCTCTGCAAAGTGGACTCATCCCTCCTATGTAGCTGGAGCTACATAGAAACATACAACAGAAATCATGCAGTTTTAAAAGCAGATTGAACGGAGACAAAATGTGCGTCTCGCCTAACGCTGTATGTTTATTGTCCCAACGAACTCCTGTTCAGAAAATTGCTTGCATTCTGAACAGAAAGATATCTGCCCACCTCTGCAGCCCAGTTCACAGATACAGAGCTCAGTCTGTGATGCTGAGTTTCAGGTTTTGCAGAAGGCAACAAATGGTGATATCTAATACAAATGTATCTAAGAGAGGCTCTTTTCGGTATATACTGAATGCAATGTATATTGTATTTAAAAAATGCAAAGGAAAATGCACACATATTGCTATAGCTGAAAGGCACCTTTATTTATTTTTGAAATGTGTGGGTTGCCTTTCAGCATCACTTATACCCAGGGAATGCAGCAACATTAAAAGCAAAGAGCCAAAGCAAAAAATTAAAAAAGCATTAAAACAGCAGCTCTTTAAAAAAAAAAAAAAACCCTATAAAATTGCAGCAGTTGCATAACCACCTAAATATTCAGACAGAATATCCTGGAGAAATAAACAGGTTTTCATGTGAGGCATTCCAAAAGCAAGGTGCCACATGTGAAAAGGCATTTTCTATTTCTGGTACCTTTTTTTTACTCAATTGTAGAATGCTGACACTTCTCGTCTCCATTTTTCTACGCCCTGCCCTCCCTGCCCTCAACTGATGGCACTGGGCAGCCATAGCCACTGACTCAAAGATGCTGCATATCCAACTGCATACCGAAAAGTATGAAGGCTATTATAAAAAACATAAACACTTCATATTCTAAAAAGTCCTATTTCTGAAAGAAGTAGTAATTGCTATCCATTTTCAAATTGGAAGTTTGCAGTTTTATTGATTTTTTCAACACTTTGTTAATAGTCTCAAGGGATTCGGCCTAGTAGTCTAAAGTCTAATATACATCAAATTCTCAAGACTATGGCAGATTTTAGTGATCATAATTATGTTTTGTTTTCTAAAAACAATTAACGCCCAGTGAGCAAAGCTCTAGATGAGAGCTTGTCAAACCTGTTACGTTTTATTTTTCTAAAAACACAAATTAATGCCCAGTAATCAAAACTTTAGGTGTAAACTTGTCAAAAACTGCCTCTCCTAATGATGAGGGAAAGGGCCTTTGCTCAGCCATATAACCAATAGGAACAACAGAATCTGACTTATACCAACTGAGGCCATTGGTCCATGTTATCTTAGTGTTGTCTATACCAGAGGTTTTCAACCAGTGTGCCGTGGCACCCTGGGGTGCCTTGAATGATGGCTGCAGGCAACAATGACCTCTGTCCCTCTGTCCTTCCCTCCTCTTCTGATGCCTTCTTGTGTCTCTGCCTCCCAAAGGCTTGTAAAGCTACAGTGGTACCTTGGGTTACAAACACCTCAGGTTACAAACACTTCGGCTTACAGACTCTGCTAACCTCGGGTTAAGAACTTTACCTCAGGATGAGAACAGAAATCGCACGGCGGCAGTGGGAGGCCCCATTAGCTAAAGTGGTACCTCAGGTTAAGAACAGTTTCAGGTTAACAACGGACCTCCGGAACGAATTAAGTTTGTAACCAGAGGTACCACTGTACTTGTTGCGGAAGCCTTGGCTACTAACTCCACATATGAATGGTGCCTCTAGAGCTGGCCAGGGGGTGCTGGTTGCCAGGAGCTGAGGCAGCCTTGGGGAAGGAAAGCAAGCGGGTGAGGAAGCCCAGACAGCCAGTTTGCTGTTGGGAATGGACAGACAAGTCCCAGGCCCCTTGTGGGGCTGTGTGAGAAGGCACCTCTCTTTGGGGCAGGAGGGCAGCTCAAAGACAGGGGCTGCAGCAGTGGCTGCCCAGATGACTCCCAAGGAGAGGAGGCTGAGGGAACACTCCGCAAGGGAGGGTATTCAAAAAGGGTGAGAGGCTGCCAGCTCTGCAGGCAAGCCTGCATAACTGAGCTCCTGAGCTCCAGAGGGTTGCCACAGAAAGATACAGTGGTGCCTCGCAAGACGAAATTAATTCGTTCCGCAAGTCTCTTCGTCTTGCGGGTTTTTCGTCTTGCAATGCACGGTTTCCCATAGGAATGCATTGAAAATCAATTAATGCGTTCCTAGGGAAACCGCCTTCAGACCAGGTCCGGGGACAGTCTGTCCCCGGACCTCTTCTGAAGGCTGGGGGGGGGTAAGGGCTTTTCTTCCCACCCCCAGCATTTTAAAAAACCCCGGGACAGCGGAGGACTTCTCCGCTGTCCGGGCAATCTTAAAATGCTGGCGGGCGGCATTTTAAAATCGCCCCGGGACAGCGGAGGACTTCTCCGCTATCCAGGGCGATTTAAAAGCCCCTGGGAAGGCAGGCAGGGGGGACAAAGACTTTTGCCCCCCGCCAGCCTTCAGAAGGTGTTCCCACCCCCCCGCCCCGCTTCGGAGCACCGTTCCGAAGCGGGGCGGTGGGGGAAGGTGTTCCCACCCCCCCGCCCCGCTTCGGAGCACCGTTCCGAAGCCGGGCGGTGGGGGAACGTGTTCCCACCCCCCCGCCCCGCTTCGGAGCACCATTCCGAAGCCGGGCGGTGGGGGAAGGTGTTCCCACCCCCCCGCCCCGCTTCGGAGCACCGTTCCGAAGCCGGGCGGTGGGGGAAGGTGTTCCCGCCCCCCCGCCCCGCTTCGGAGCACCGGGAGAAGCGATCTCCCCGCAGCCCCTTGCTTCAAAAGAGGTCCGGGGGCAGCGGGGAAGAAGCGCTGCGCTTCGCGCTGCCCCCGGACCTCTTTTGAAGCAAGGGGCGCTTCTCCCTGCAGCCCCTTGCTTCAAAAGAGGTCCGGGGGAGCGGGAAGCGCTTCGCGCTGCCCCCGGACCTCTTTTGAAGCAAGGGGCTGCAGGGAGAAGCGATCTCCCCGCAAACCCTTGCTTCAAAAGAGGTCCGGGGGCAGCTTCCCGCTGCCCCTGGACCTCTTTTGAAGCAAGGGGCGCTTCTCCCTGCAGCCCCTTGCTTCAAAAGAGGTCCGGGGGCAGCGGGAAGCGCAGCGCTTCTTCCCCGCTGCCCCCGGACCTCTTTTGAAGCAAGGGGCTGCGGGGAGATCGCGATCTCCCCACCGCCCCTTGCTTCAAAAGAGGTCCGGGGGCAGCGGGAAGCGCTTCCCGCTGTCCCCGGACCTGGGGCTGCGGGGAGAAGATCGCTTCTCCCCGCCGCCCCTTGCTTCAAAAGAGAAGACCCGCTGTCCCCGGGGCAAGCTTCGTTTTGCGAAGCAAGCCCATAGGGAAATTCGTCTTGCGAGGCAACTCGAAAACGAAAAAACCTTTCATTTTGCGAGTTTTTTGTCTCGCGAGGCGTTCGTCTTGCGGGGTACCACTGTATACTGGTAGTTGGTCAAGGGAACCGTGGACTCAAAAAGGTTCAAAACCTCTGGCCTATACTGATTGGCAGCTGCTTTCCTTGGTTTCAAGTGTCTCCTAGCTCTGCCCAAATGCCAGGGATTGAACTGGGGACCTTTTGCATGCAAAGCACGTGCTCTACTACTGAAAAGCTTCATTTTTGCAAGCCTCAACACACGAGATCTACGGTAGCAAGACTGGGGGCAAAAACTCTGGCAGGGCTTTGGAAAGTTAGTGCCCTTAAAAGCAGACATTACTGATGAACCAATAGTTCAACTCTGTATAAGGTAGCTTCACCATAGACAATTTTAGAAGGGATGCATCCAAGTCTACCAATGGCTATTAGTATGCCCATTTGCAGTCTCCAACTGAATACCAACTGCTAGGGAGCAATAGCAAGGTGGACTGTTCCCTTTCTGACCCATTTCTGGGCTTCCTGGATACAGCGTGTAGACTAATTTGGGAAGAAGGTTACTCAATTCAGTGAGCCTTTGCTCTAATGTTCTCATGCTATGTTCTAAGTTGTGAGAGTCTTTCCCTCAAATATGGGTATACCCAAGGAGGACTACCTAAAACACCATCACTGCTGCAAATCTTGCATGCCTGATTCTCTCGCATCCTTTCACAGAAGCCTCTTTTTAATGTAACATGGCTAGCTTGGATGCATAACCATTTGCCCCAGGACTGTAAAGCATCTATTTGTCAGCACATTTGAAGCCGGCTGTCTCTCAAATGCTGGCAGCGGCCACAGATAATCGATATGCATATTCACCAGCAAAACTGACTAGTACATCTGTTCTGTGAAAAAACATACATTCCGCCTGTAGTACAATCAGTGTAATTAAAAATTAACATGCATTAATTGTTAGAGCTGATGTAAACAGCTGATGTTCCACTTAGGCTTGTCTTCTGTACATATCATTAGGCAAAGCCAAATATTGTTTAAGGCCACTCTTACAAAAAAGAAGAGAGATAGAAAACTAATTTCAACTATACCAATTTGCAAGGGAGTGCAAGGTACAATGAAACAGCCGAGGTAATTATTAGGCTAAAGGACTAACAGAAAGAAAAATTACTCAGAACACGTTTGTTTGAATCTCATTCTAGTAAATGTATTTAGGCACAGTATGAAATATAATTTGATCTACATGTGCGCAATGAACATTATGCTTCAAGGAATGGGATATGCAGAATGGCACAGCTGAACCAAAATTAGAACTCGTCATTTGAGATACAGGGAAGCAAATAACTTAGAAAATGCATCATTCCTAACGTTTGTGGTAGACAATACTCTCAAGAGAAATCAAGGTAGGATGTGCAATTCTAAAGGGTTTGTTAATGCCCCAGGTGTGTCTGCACAACTCCCATCGATGCCGACAGGAGAGACATCTCCAGCCGAGCTGGCAGGAAAATATGCTGCTTAAAAGTTTACTTCTTGTCATTTTAAATATATATATATATATATATATATATATATATATATATATATATATAATTGTTATTTAAATGTCATTGCAAAAATTATGTTTCTGCTTTGTGTAAAACAGCAAAACAACAACAGCACTCTAGCAAGTCTACCTTGTCCTGCATATTTCAGAATTCATGCCTCAGATCTGTGCGGCAAAGTTACAGATTGCCTGGGGGATGTCAGCTGCTTCTACCCGCAGGCTCTCCTCTGCTCGGAGATGCAATGCTACGGTAGGTGCCCACACTGTCAGTCTCACACCACTTTCTTGGTTTAAGTGAAAACTGGAGCTTAAGGATTCTGCCAGGTAAATGGAGAGCACTGTAAAAGTGTTCTGTGCAAGTGAAGCCACCCCTCCCGTGATGATGGTGTCTTTGCAAAGCATTTGTGCCTGGAGGAGCAGGGGACAGGGGACAATATCGTACGCCGTGACATTTATTACTTATAGTGAAACTAATAAGCACATTCCAACTTCTGCAAAGAGGGTACACTAAGCAACAGCCGTTGCATTTCTGAGGGACAGGAAGCACAAATAAACAGATAGTGATTACAAGTTAATGTGTATGTTCTTTATCAGTCTTGCTTTGTAAGTCTAACCTGATTTTTATAAATAAAGTGGTGATTTTGATACGATAGCTGCATCAGTAGCAAAAAAATACACTTGGTGATTTAATTTTAAATGGTAGGTAACCTTCTGTAAATAAACGAGACAACTTTTTATTTGGTTGTTTAAAATATATTTAATTGCATTTCTTTGCACCTGCAGCATTTATACAGGCCACCCAATAACTACTTTTTTTGAGAGGCTCCAACATAAATTTGTGAACACATACAAAAATTAAGGACTTGAAGGGAAATTGCAAATGGGCTAGAAATAGGCATCTCTCTCCCCCCCTCTCCCCAATCCAGTACACCAATTTTGAATGGGTCCAATTAAAATGGATTGATTGGGAAGGCCTCTGCTAGAGTTTTGGAATTAATCTAATTTTAAATCTGATCCATGCAGACCTGATGAAACCTCTAGAATCTGTCATGCTCCCAAATGTTTAGATTACTGTATTACTAGTATAGCGTACTGCCTATAGTGTGAGACTTACGCCTGGCGCGAGAGAGGTTCAAATTGGCATTCAGCCACAATGTTTAGTGGGCAGCCTTGGGAAAGTCACTCCCTATCTACTAGCCTTTACAAGGTTTTACAGGGCTTTTGTGAAGACAGAAGGATAGAACCACCCCAAAAAGAGGCACGAGAACATGAGAGAGCATGGCACCCAAAATGGTCACCATGATCTGACACAAAAAATGGGATGTCCCGTATTTTTCTGGCCACTTGGGAGGTTATGCATTTAACAGAGGGCCACAAAAATCAATGCAGAGAGTTCATTCCATTGGCATTCCAAAATCTAGACACTAGCCTTACAGGAATGCATTCCATGATCTTCACCCTTCTCCCAGTTCTGTGTCACAACACCCCAGCAATCATAAAACCACAAAGATGTCTCAAGATGACTGGTGTACTTATGGTCTTCACAGGTTTGTTTTTAATTAGACCGTTCATATCTGTCTAACTTTTCTTTAAATAAAAAGCAGCAGCAGAACCCCGATGGAAATGTTTCTATATGGCTCCCTACTCATTTTGAAATCACAGTAAATGCTCATGAGCACTGCTGCTGAGCTGTTTCATATCAATATCAATCTAGTAATGCAGCAAATGAGTTCTGATTTGTGCTATTTAATGTCCTAATGGCTTGACTAGTTAGGTAGATAATTACACTGTATGATTTATCCAACCCATTTATAAATATTTATAATAATGGATAGATTAACCTTTGGGATTTCTTTCTTGAAACCCTATTGGTTGCGTCAGGATCACTTGGCCAAAAGTAGAGTGAGTAGCTGCCTGCAAATGAGCAACAGTGCAGATACTGGGAAGGCTTTTCAGCACAACATCCTTCCTGTAGCATCCTGAAAGTTTACGCAAAGATGGCGTCACAGCACTTTACCTTTGGTGCGATTCAACAACCTCAATCTACTCTCTCTTCCCCCTGAAAGCCCCAAACACATTTTCAAAAAGGATGTGTAGCCACCATGTCCAGTTGTATGTGTGTTAATGTTTTTCACTCAGTCATTAATACTCCAAACAGCAGCATTCTAGATATACAAAGCAACTAATGTAGGACACTTTACTATTACTTAGGAAATGTTACATCAAATTGTAAGACCACCTTGCAATTTGAATTATTGGAAATACTTGAAGGTCCATGACATTGCTGCTGCTGCTGCTGCTGTTGTTGTTGTTGTTTGTACCCCAAACAGAATTAAAGCACAATAAAACATTACACATTAAACGCTTCCCTATACAGGGCTGCCTTCAGATGTCTTCTAAAGGTTATATAGTTACTCACCTCCTTGACATCTGATAGGAGGACGTTCCACAGGGAGGGTGCCACTACCGAGAAGGCCCTCTTATTTCATAGGTGGATAGACATGGGATAAGGCTGAACAATTACTGCTGGAAACTACCAATTTCTAAAGAGATGGGCAGGATCTATAGAAATGCCAAAGACACCAGCCTTGAAGGTCCATGCTAAAAAAGTATTGTCCATATTTATTTTTATGTTACCTTATCAGAAGCCACCCACCCCATGACCAGTGCTTGGAATGAACTAGTTCAGTTGAACAAAGTTCAAAATATTTCAAAATATTCAAAATATTCTGAACTATACCAAAAAGTAGTTCCCATAATTGTCAAATTTACTAAAGATGAACTACATTCAGATTGGGAGCAGTATTTTGAATAATTTTTAGTTCATATTCATATACATCCCACCCCACCCCACTCCCGGCACTGGCAACAAAAGGTCCAGACTCTCAGCTTTCATTTTTCAAAACAGCAACACAATCGGACATCAATAAAGAAAGCAAAATGTGGAGGCAATGTTCTAAGGCTAATTGGGCAGATATAGAGGTAGTGCTGCTGCTAAGGACGCTTAGTCACTTAATGACTGTTGCTAAGTGATCCGAAGGAAGGAATGTGAGGCTTTTCCAGTACATTCTCTGTTGAAGAGATTCACCCTCTTCCAACAGGAGCAGCTTGAAGTGAGAAGTACAGGTGTGGCTTTACTGGACCTTGATTACTGCTCAGACACAGTGGTGGACTGGAACAAGGGCCAACAAGTCAAAACTCAATCTTGACACCATTGTGGGTAGCACCATTCCTGGGTCTGGGAATTAGGCCGAATACCTGTTCTGGACCTCCTCTGAAGGAGCAGGAATGTAATCTGGGGGGGGGGTGATCTTGGGTGCATAACCATTGGTGAAGGCACAAATGACCTTAACAGCTAAGAGCATCTTTTACCAGCTTCAGCTAATGCCATTTCTGGGCAGGGATAATGCCATTTCTGGGTAGGGATAGCCTAACCATTGTGGCCCAGGCAATGGTAACTTAAGCTTGGATTATTGCAATGCACTGGTTTCCAATTTGCTTCTGAGCCAAATTTCAGATGCTTCTGTTGGCACATAATGCCCTACAGTGGAGGACCTACACCACTCAGGAATTAGCTATCTGAAGGAACACCTGCTCCCATATGTATATACCTGCCTGTTGGTATACCCATCTGTAAAAGGTTTTACTATCCTGCAGAGCTCAGACTGTAGGGGGAACTGAAGGAGATTACTGAGAGTTGTCCTGTCCTGTATAATACAGGATTGTCACATATTTCAATGTAAAAAACTGTATTCCGTATTTTGTCCCGTATTTCAGGTCCCACCCACACCCCTCTTTCTCTGCGCCAGGTTAGGAATCCTCTCCAAATGCATGTGTTTGAAAAGATGTATGAAAGGCCATGTATTTAAGTTCTGGTTAGCCAAGCACACAGATAGACTTACAAATTCATGTGTATGTGTGTGACAAATTCCAGAGGGGCTATCCTGTTAGGCTGAAATAGATTGTAATGGGTTAATTTGAAGTTGCTTCAGCACCAGATGGGGGAGGGAGGAATTGCCCCCCAACTCCCCTGCCCCACCCTGTCCTGTCCTGTATTTTGGCAGAACAAAGGTGGCAACCCTAATTACTCTGGTTTACTGACTAATTTTTAGAATTATTTAATTATACAATGTCTTCAGCTTAACAAGAAGGTCAAGGTGGATACAGTCTCCAACCACTTTATACAGAAGGCCACACATTTGGAAATGTTCCACCGCTGTGCTGTTCTTTCTCCTCAATACTTTCCACCCCCAAGAGTCATATTGCAACTGGCAATTCCAACTGCATTTACCTGCATGTGATGATTCAGCTGAAATTTTGCCAGCACTCAGTGATTAGTCTTTCTTGAAGGAATAATGAATCCCGTCAGACTCAGAAGGGTGGTTAAAACAACACGATGTCCACCCCATATATACATCTTACTCAGATACATACTCTCACACAAAGCCTAAACTTACAGTACAGTGGTACCTCAGGTTAAGTACTTAATTCGTTCTGGAGGTCCGTTCTTAACCTGAAACTGTTCTTAACCTGAAGCACCACTTTAGCTAATGGGGCCTCCTGCTGCCGCTGCACCGCCAGAGCACGATTTCTGTTCTCATCTTGAAGCAAAGTTCTTAACCCAACGTACTATTTCTGGGTTGGCGGAGTCTGTAACCTGAAGCGTATGTAACCTGAAGTGTATGTAACCTGAGGTACCACTGTACTAGGTTAGAGAGAATGCAAGGGTGCAAAAAAGACGCAAATTATGAATGCATTTATCATTTATTCTCAATGGATAAAAAGGAGCACGTGAAGACTAAGTGAGATTTGTGGTCTTTTAAAATAAATAAATCCTTGGGGAGCAAAAAGCATGCAATGTGGCTATATTTTCTGATAAACCATTTAATAAAATATGCCATTCCCAGTACAAATAATTACTTTTGACTTTCCCTCATCTTACTGCCTTGTACACTACCAGCAGGTCTTTCAGTGATGTGAGAATATTCTGATGTATAATCAGACAGTTCATAAAATCCTAATGGAAATTAAGATTTTGCTATTTGGAGTGGTAAAAATTCCATTTTCAAACACAACACACATCTTGAAACCAAGGCTGACATTTTGGTTTGCTCTGAGTTTTAGGAGAATAGCAAATTACACAGAAAATCTACTAATTCCCTGTCAAGTGAACTATTATTATTTTTTAAAAAAAACCCTATTAGTTCACAGTTCATCTAAAACAGAACCCTGAATAATAATTTTTGTTACATCATGAGAAACATTTTCAAATAGCTGTAATATCTGTTGATTTAAGAGTGTGTGTGTTATCAGTCTGCTTGGAGAATAACCCTCCCTTTTTATTTCAAATAACCCTTACGTCAAGTAAAGAGACAACAATAGAGTTCTAAGCCTCATATTGTGAACCACACACTTATGGCAGATGGAGTGAAAACTCTATCAGGTCAGTAGGAATATTATCATTGTTTTTACTGAAGACTAGATGTCAACCAGGGAGTCACGGAAGATATGACTAGCATAGATCAGATTGTGCAATGGTGTAAATCAAGATAACTCTACCCAAGTCAATGGAATCGCCAGAGCTAGAAATAAGAATTTCTTCTGGTGTCATTGCCATTCACATACTCTGAATATACTTAACTGCATTAATGTTAGCTGTAGAACTGAAACCAATCTGTTTTCATGTATAGAATGTCAGCCTGCAATTTTGAAAGCTGCAAAATCCTGATTCTAATTCTATAAGGCCGCTTCCTTATTTAATAATAATACTTAACATTTGTTTAGTGTTTTCAAGTATTCAAAGCACTAATTGTAATCCCTACGACAATCCTGTAAAGTTTAATAAATTCATACACTAAGGCTTCAGTCCTATAGTCCCCTGGAAGGGCATTCCAGAATCTGCGGGATTTATTCATCTGCTTCTCTGAGGGCAAGGTGATCTGACCTGCTAGGTCTCCTCCATGAGGCTGCAAAAAGGCAGCCAATGGCACTTCAACATCAAACAGGGGGGAAAGGTGAGGATCCTGTGGGTTTCAGGAGTACGCTGGGAGAGATTGTGCATTCATAGACCTTCTCCCCTCTGAAAGACACACAAAATGTGGGCACAAACTGCACCAACCATGGGGCTGCCTTAGTTTATCTTCCTGCATTGATTCCAATGAAAGGAACCTCAAAATCAAAGAAATGCAGAGCAGAAAGAGACGACCCAATTTCTCTCTCACACACATTCCTGCTATCCTCATAGCACAGCCACCCCCCGATTTGGATTGCTCCATAAATGTCATTTATATAGGTAATTAGGGATGCAATCCTAACTGCATTTAAATGAGATGTGTAAAATGACACTTGAGTTACCGTGGGGTGACTACTGCAGTAACAAAGTAACATGTAGGATCGATAACCAGATCGTCTTTCCATTTCACACTGAGGGCTAGTGACTTGGGTTTCCCCCCATTGTGAACAGCAGGTAGGGGGTGGGGGTCCAGTTCTCATTGGGACTGTGGCAGGGCGAAATGGTAAAAGCACGCAAAGGTCCCTGTCTGCTTTGTACTTATATGCAGATATACCACCAGCTAAAAACTTTTAAACAGATGCAACCATTGAGCCACATGTTCCATATTCTGGAAGGTGTATGTGAATTGATGCTTTTGAATTATGGTGTTGGAGGAGACTCTTGAGAGTCCCATGGACTGCAAGAAGCCCAGACCTATCCATTCTTAAGGAAATCAGCCCTGAGTGCTCACTGGAAGGACAGATCATAAAGCTGAGGCTCCAATGCTTTGGCCACCTCGTGAGAAGAGAAGACTCCCTGGAAAAGACCCTGATGTTGGGAAAGATGGAGGGCACAAGGAGAAGGGGATGACAGAGGACGAGATGGTTAGACAGTGTTCTCGAAGCTACCAGCATGAGTTTGACCAAACTGCAGGAGGCAGTGGAAGACAGAAGTGCCTGGCATGCTCTAGTCCATGGGGTCACGAAGAGTCAGACACGACTAATTGACTAAACAACAACAAATGTGGGTGAAGTATGTGAGAAATGTCACATCTAGTTTGGCCCTTGGGCGCGCCACATTGCTGCACATTGCTGGAGTGGCTGATGCAACCACTGAGCGATCCCACATGTTTCATATTCTGGAAGGTGTATGTGAAAGCTGAATAGATATGTGGGTGGTAATTTATGACACATCTGCTTCGAGAGAAGAAAATGTGTGGTTCTGTCTAATGTTAGGTATAATCAGGGCTTTTTTTCCGGCCAGAACTCATTGGAACTCAGATCCAGCACCTCTCAGATGGGCGCCATTGCCATTGTAATGTTCATGAGATGTTCACTGAGACCTTCATGGTGAGTTCTGGGACCTCTTTTTCTAGAAAAATAGCATTGGGCATAATATAAACAGCCAGTACCAAGAAAGCATGTGTTCTATCAATAATTGGAAGATCATAATGCCTACATCACAATAAAGAAACCTGCCCCAATATCCCAGGAAACAGTAACTACTTGCAGAAAATGTTTCCACCCAAAAATCCTAGCTGGTTGGTTTTTAATTCCTGACAAGCAGCAAAATCATGACAGACCAAACTAGCCTGACTGTGGACTTCTAGACAGCACAGAAGGCGCTCTTCATTGTCAAGGGAAGTTCAGTGTAGCTCCTTACACTGGGATGTAAGAACAGGTGCATAAATTAATGCACATCCCGACGTTCACAGTATTGATGCACAACCACTTCATGACATTCCTACCAGCAGTCCGATCATTTGAACATAAATGCTAAGCTTTTGGAGATGAGGCTTATATGTAAGGCAGCAGTCAAACATCTCTCCCTGGTATGATAGATGGCAGACATGATCAATGGGTTTGCCTCCTAGTATAATAGTAAACAAGATTGTTAATCCAGGGATTGGAAGGTATTTCTGCAGGAAGAAAAGCATTGGGATTTCCCTTGCTGCACCAGGTTTCCTAATACCTCACTACCAAAGTAAAGCATTTTGCTCTATTTCTGCCAGCCAGCCGTCTCATCCGTTCCCCTGTATTAGGGCATTCAGCTACTCTGCCTTCAGTGAGCTGTGTCACTGCTAGGCATTTTGCTGAATTTGGGGGCTTTGAAAGGTGCTAATGCTACCACTTACAAGGATAGCGTCCCAATTAGGAACAAAGTCGGTCATTGTGCTGTGCACTCTGCTCACCAAAAAAGGGAATTTCCCCCCAAAAGGTAGCATTCTAATCTCTTTTATGAAAATCGCCAGGTTTGCTTGGTAAAAGAAAATGAAAAGTTGCTCATTTCAAGCTTTACATCACACCCTTTAATCTTACACATTTGTTGATTTCGCTTTTTATCTGTGAACATTTCTATACTGCCTTGCAGCTGCAAAAAGGAGCCCCCAAGGCTGTTTAGAACAATAAAATAGCAAAATAAAAAAGACTTGAAAAGTATCATTGGCGTTCGTTTTCTAAATCCTCTATAGCATTGCTTGTATTTTTATACCAAGGTTCCTCCTTTATTCAAGTGAGACAAAGAAGATGCTGCTAGAGAAAAATGATGTTTAAATGCGCTTTTTGTTTTGCCTCCCCCACCCCAACAAATTCTGTTGTTTCCCTTTGCATTATATGTAATGATTTGTTTATAAAACATAACCATCATGTATACCATGGTATAACATTGCGTACTGAACTCTAGCATTGTGTACAGTGTAGAAACAAGAGTTAGCAATTGACTCTTATTTTATTAAACGCCAAAGAATTAGTTTTCACAAGTTGATTACAATGTAGGCAGATGATTCACACAAGATAGAATTCTGGGAGGGTGCCTTGTTAGTTAGTTAGTTCTTGTTAGTAATCACTGGGTTTCCCATGCCTCCTCTAGAGTCCTTTAATTACCTCCAGGCAACTAAAACAGAAATAATAATTGTTGTTGTTGTTGTTGTTGTTGTTGTTGTTGTTGTTATACCCCATCCATCTGAATGGGTTTCCCCAGCCACTCTGGGTGGCTTACAGCATAAATAAAAAGGTAAAGGTACCCCTGCCCGTACGGGCCAGTCTTGACAGACTCTAGGGTTGTGCACTCATCTCACTCTAGAGGCCGGGAGCCAGCGCTGTCCGCAGACACTTCCGGGTCACGTGGCCAGCGTGACAAGCTGCATCTGGCGAGCCAGCGCAGCACACGGAAACGCCGTTTACCTTCCCGCTAGTAAGCGGTCCCTATTTATCTACTTGCACTTTGACGTGCTTTCGAACTGCTAGGTTGGCAGGCGCTGGGACCGAGCGACGGGAGTGCACCCCGCCGCGGGGTTCCGAACCGCCGACCTTTCGATCAGCAAATCCTAGGCGCTGAGGCTTTAACCCACAGCGCCACCCCCACATATAAAACATAGTAAAACTTCAAACATTAAAAACTTCCCGATAAAGAGCTGCCTTCAGTTGTTTTCTAAAAGTTATGGAGTTCTTTATCTTCTTGACATTCGAAGGGAGGGCATTCCACAGGGAGGGCGCCAGCAACTGATCTTTTTTCTCTCAGACCATCAGAATGCCACAATATAGAAACATACATGGTCAAGCAAAATAAAAGGCAAATGCCTAGGCCATTAATGTTTGTGGATGACATGTTGCAAGAGTGGGCCATCGTGTTATGCAAGCTGTTTCTCTGGCTTCTTTCATTCCAGAGGTTGTGATATCTTAAGTGACTCGCTGCATTTTTAAATTTATTTTTCTTCTTCTTTTTTAACTAGACCAAAGCAGAGCTGAATATTGACATATATATATCTAAAACTCAACCATACCGCTTTGAGATTTCTTTCGCATTAAGCTACATTTAATATTCATTTCACATTTTTTTCCTATTAATTAAAAGTAAACCGTGTATTGTATGGTACATTATCCCTCTAACAGCCCCATGCGGTGATCATGAAGTGGAAGACTAATGGTGTAGACTTTAGCATTTAGTTTTAACCAGAATAATTTACATATCTGTAAGAAGAGTCCAAGGCATATGTAAATAAGCAAAAGTCTGATAGCAAGACCCTTGCCTGGTTTGCTATGGACAGGAGAGCCATGGACTGTGTATTTATTCCATCAGTCAGCTAATTTAATGAGACTTTGCATGGCATCTCTTTCTGCAGAAGAGACAAAACTTATTATTAAGGAGAGGCATGTGGCAGTAAGAAGAATGTGTTTGTTTGCTTTTTCTGTTCTATTACCCCAAGAAGCAAAGGTGATCCCATTCGCTCTTCATTAAAAGTTTACCTTTCTAATAGATCAACGAAGGCCCACAGTTTTATGCTGAGATTTAGAATTCTAAAGTGATTACATTCTTTGCTTTCTTTTTGAAAAGGGCCATATAGGTATTTTTGGGAGGGAGAGGCTAGGGTACCTTGCTCTACAACTTTCCTATATACATTACATTAATGCACTGCAGTATTATACTTTAACATGGAAAAAGTGAGGTGTAAATGAAATTAAATTAAATGGACTTGATTTCAACATTTGTGTGTGTTGTAATTATTGAATAACAACAACAACAGCCAAGGCTCATTCTACTTTAACCCTCTTCTAAGAGGTCTAAGACCTAAGTCTATGAGTTTTCATGTCCTGCTGCAAGATCTATTGTACCTTACCATGCTAGGCACAGACGTTCCTGGAGATGTCTAGTACTGGTATGAAAATTCTTCTCAAAAGTCACAGCAAGTTAATTTCACATTGCCATTTAAATAGAGAACATACATTGGTGCTGGTTTTTAATTTTGCTGATGGTTTTTAGTTTTGAAATTGTATTTTGTAGTTTATGTGTTTTGGGGTGTTTTTCTTTTTTTCAAAAGTAAGTCATTTTGTGAAGGCCATTTGCCCCGAAATGTGGAGCAGAGATACATTAAATAAATATAAACTGACCAAAAATTCCAAAGTTTAGTACTAAAGTTTGCTAGACTCTAAAGTGAAGAACATGCAAGAGGATAAAAGGGTTAGTTCACATAAGTCATCCCTTTACAGATGCAGAAACATCAGCTTCACAGCGCCCCATCCTTCAATAAAAACAGCTCTTCAAAGATCAGAAGAATATTATGAATCTTCACATGTTTTGTTCCTTTTTTTACTTTTATTATTGTGATGGGATTTCCCAGTCCAACCAAATATACAGATTGCTCGACCAATGAAGTAGAGAAGGAAAAATAGCCCACGACAGTTTCACTCATAGTTGCTCAAATGGTCTTTGAGGTGACTCTTTCTTGAGTTTCATCACAGATGGTAAACTCTCCTCTTCACCCCCAGTCTGAGACTTCAAAGTCTGGGGCTTCTCTTTTGAACCTTCTCTGTTCCAACATGAACAAACTGAGCAAGCAGCGTCTCCTAATTCTCTTTCTAGCAATGCAGGGTAAGAGGAGCTGCCTGTGAAATAAGTTGTCTGTACATCAAGAGACTGCCATTTCTTTCGTGATAAGGTCAAGAGGAGAAACATGTGGCTAGGTCACCCTTCAGTTGCAGCCTTGTGCACAGCCCACAGGTTTTCATGCATAAATCTGTCAATTAGTGTACTCGTTTTGCACTGTGTTTTCCAAAACATGATCTTCAGCCTAGATAGCACTCATGTTACCTGGTGCATCTGACGGGAGAGGGGGGCAAAGGGAGTGTCATTCCAATGAATTGCCTTAGAATACCGTTGTAAAAATGCACACCAATGGACTGCATTGTTTCTGATCTGCTGATCATTCTAAGAAGTAATTACAAATTATAGTATTGGGTGATGTTCTGAATCTTCCACTAGGTCAAAAACACAACAACCCCAAACTCTTCCTGAAAAAAATACTAAAAACTAACAAAAGGTTCTAACCAATACTACTCCCTTCAGTGCTAGTTTTCTGCTAGCAGGGTGTTGTACTTTGACATGAGGAAGAATGAAAAAATGACAGCCCCACCATCCTCCAGGTGGATGTAGAACAGACCACTCTGCTGTCTCAGGACTCTGGGCTGGATTGAACTCAAGCAGTACCCTAGAAAGGCTTCCAGTAGCTCATAGGGGCTTCCACCCACACCCCATTCACCATGAGCTCCCCCCATATCCTCTCAGAAGGAGGGTCAGACAAATCCCTAGAACAGCAGACAGCAGGGAAGAGAGGGGAGATTATTCTGCTTGGCAAGCAGAAATTCCCTAATCATAAAAGTGCAATGTTAAATTCCACCCACTCATTCTGCGGTACATGTAGGCCCCTCCTCAACAGACCACCATTAAGTGCACGTATACAGTGGATAAATCTGTGAAGTGAGTGGACAATGAGAAGTGTATGTGTGACGCACTGAGGACATCCATCAGAACCAGTTCCTGAACTCCCATCTAAGAACAATGTTCTAATAAGATATTTCCATGTCAAATAACAGAAAGAGGGGATTTTATCTGCTGAAAATGCATGCAGGTTTAACATTCTTCCTGAATAAAATTCTGCTAGATGCCTGCTAGATATGTTAACAGCATATAGTGGGAAAATGTACCTAGCAATTTCTGGGTACCTTGCCACCTTCTGGTATTTAAATAAGATAAACTATATCAAAACAAGCAAAGACAACACACACAAACACACACACACACACACACACACACACACACACACAGAAACAGGAAAAGGATATTTATAAATCCTAAAAGGGATCAGAGGGTGTTGTGAAGCACTGCTAAATTAAAGTACATTTCGAACATAAGACCAATCAGCTTTTATATGTAAATGATGGCTGTTTCATTTAATAATAGCATTGTTATTTAGGTGCTTCTATTTAAAAGGAATAAAAACAAGACAAAGCTACAAAAAGAAACTCCTTTGCCATATTTTTATTGTGTGTTAATAGCATCCTTTCTTCAGCCTTTTATGCCTTTTGCGATATCAGATTTTTAAGCAATTAGTTTGCAGATGTCACTAAATAAATGGCATTCATTCCTTAAGCCGGAACCATACCTGTTAACCATCTCGGCATATTCTAGCTTTAAAGCCAGGCTTGATGTGCACAGCATGCTCAAAAACTGTACTCACAGTTCAAATGAGCTGGATTACAGACCATGACCACTGAGACCCTCACATGACAAAGCCTTTGTGTAATTAATATGCAGGGTAAAATGCTCCCTGGACGGCTGCTAAAGCGATTTAAATCATGCACATAAAAAATGTAATCACAAATTTAGCATGGTGGACATTGTAGTCACACTGTGCTTGATTGCATAGAAGGTTCCAAGTGTGTTTTAAATGTCCTTTAAGATTGAGATTAGGACTTGTACTTACAAGATGCATATTAATCTAAAACTCAACATTTTTCAGTGTGGGATCACAGTAGGAGAACATTATGGGCAATAGAGGTTCATTCTAATCCCAGTAGGTAATTACACTTTGAAATAATATTCTTTAATTAAATCTTGTTTGCAGTTGATTGATTTAAACACTAAATCTAAAAACCTAAATTTGAGTTTTTATCAATTTTTGATGCTTATTGCACAGAACTTGAGCTTTAATTGATGTTTCTGAAGTTTTTAAAGCCCTTGTCTGCCGTATCCTGGCTGAATTTAGTGCAATTACCCTTCTCTCCACCCCACCTCCTCCCCTCTTGTTCTGCATCGCAGACAACTTTCATTAGATGTCTGATAACTTTAGGTATTTTAAAATCAGTGATATCTACATGTTTGCTTTATAAAAATACTAATATTTTATGTAAACGTCCTAACAGGAACTGTTTGTCTCAAACCATAAGTCAGGCTCCTTGACAAATATTACAATACCACTGGCCATGCCTCCTGACCCCCATTATCATTTAGATATATCACAGCCCCACAAATCCTTTGCTAATCTTTGAAAACTCCTACATCCCATCCTCTGAGTTCCACTGGGGGGGGGGGGGAGAAGCAGACCTGCTGGATTGCAGCCCCAGGTAAAACATTTAGCAATCAAGATGACGTCCTTATTTCTTTGTACATGTCTTCCCTGCCAGACTATTCAGCTACACAACATTGTAGAAATGTTTGGCATATGGTTCAGCTTCCTACAATCTCCTCTCTGAACCCCATCACCTAGGTGAACATGGGTTTCCAGTATCATAATAATTGAAGGTTGTATTCAATTTGTGTCTCTCGGATGACACTTCTATCCAGTTGTGTCCCTCTACTTCAATGGTGCCTCCGACTTTGAAGAAGCAAGACTTCTGTGGGTGCTAAATCTTCCCTGTGCCTGGCCATCTCTGCTCCAAAGGATTGGAAGAACTTTAGGATCAAGGAAAATGCTGCTGCACTCAAGATCTGCTTGCAGACTTCCCATGGGCACCTGGTTGGCCACTGTGAGAACAGGATGATGGACAAGATGGAGCTTTGTTCTTATATAGCAGGACTGTTTTTCTCATCTTGTGTTTGTGGTACAATGGTTGGAGGGAAAATGGAGAATTTACAAATAACAATTTTCCCTTTCTACTCATGGAAGCCTTAACCAGGCTGGGATAGCTGGGATAGCAGGCTTGTTGGCTTTGAATGTCTGATGTAGATTTTTTCAACTTCGTTGTTCTGTATGGGACAATGACAATAAAGATTATCGTATCGTATCGTTGGATCAGCAGCAAGACTCAACTGGATTCAACTGAGTGATTTTTTGTTTTCCTCATTCCTCGCTCAGAGGAAAATTCAGGACAGCATTTCCTGGAGGAACTGATCCTTATAGTTTCCTCCTAATGGTATCCTTAGGGCTGAATCCAACAAAGTGAAATGACTTCTGCTCACATAAGGGGACTTCTCCTCCTTCTCCCCTCCTCTCCTCTCCCCCACCCCACCCCACCCCAATCTATTCCTAGAACATGCTATTTGAGTGCATAGAAAACAGAGGTAGGAAAGCCCTTCTCTAAGACGTGCTCGTGGATGTCAGGCTCCAACCCATACTTCCAAAAATGCTTTCAAAATGCAAAGGCTGCACAACATCATACAACTACTGGATAACAGAACATGGCGAATCATCCTGCTAGAACTCAAAGGAGCAGGTCTTTAAAGAGTTTGTGTTATGAGGACTGTCTATGAAGGCTGTTTGGAAACTTCAGCCAACAATGAATTCAACGGCCAGGAGCAAGACGGTTTGAGTGTATTCCACCGATCCTGGTCTGACTGCACTGGCTGCCAATCAGCTTCCAGGCCCAATTCAAAATGCTGGCTTTGACTTATGAAGCCTTAAACGGCAAGGACTGCAATAAATCAATAACCACCTCTCTTCATATGAACTTACCCTGAGATCGTAATCTAAGGCCTTTCTTCATGTGCCTCCTCCACGAGAGGTCTGGAGGGTGGGAACTCTCTTTTTGCAGTTGCTCCCCATTTGTGGAATGCTGTCCTCAGGGAAGTTCAGCTGGCACCTTCATTATACATCTTTGGGTGCCAGGCAAAAACATTCCTCTTCAACCAGGTCTTTGGCTGATTGACATCTGATGCCCTTTTAAATATGTTGTTATTGGTTTGTTTTCGTTCTTATATAAAATTTTATGTTGCGAACCGCCCTGAGATCTACGGATGAAAGGCAGTATACAAATTTAAGAAATAATAATAATATGCTATGTTTGACTATCTGTGAGGAGATTCTCTTACAAAACTGGTCAGACGTCTATTAAACAAATGAGCAAGCAAATATGACTTTCATTCCAATACATAGAACAATCTGTGTCAGCCCATCCTCAGTTCCAGAAGGGTGTTCTCTGCCTTATGGTCTTCTTGGCCACCGCTATCCATAGTTCTGCAAGCCTCGATTGAACACATGTTTTTGCTGGGACTGTCCTATTCCCTTCAGTCTCAGAAAGGCTTACCCATGTTCCCTTCTCCACTATGCACAACAGAGCATTTCCCAGCGCTGAAAGTGACGAGCTAATCCCTCCTCGAGCAGAACATCATGTGTGCCTGAAGCTTCCAAGCACAGACACTAGAGTTGCAAGATCTGGGCGGCTGCATTTTATCCTCCTGTATTTTAGAAGGTTTTCAATTTGTCACATGAGAGCTTAGCTAAAGAAAAAGAATAACAACATGATTCACAGTGCAGCCCCGTAACTCTCAGAAAGGATACTCAGTGAATAGGTATGTAAACCAGGTGATCTGGCAGGTCAAGTAATTTCACAATTGGTTGCAAATTTAAACATGATCCTTGAAATATGCATCTACATAGCCACACTGTTCACAGCTGACAATTTTATAACCAAAACCCCCAGTATTCTGTCCCTTACACTCTGAGCTGAACTTTCAGTATATAATTTTGCAAAGTTTACAATGGAATTCACAATAAGCAAGGCAGGGAGAGGGGGAGAATAGGTTTGGATTAAGAATCCACAGTTCTGTATAATGCAATCATGTGTGTGCAGTACGGTAAATTAAATTCATGATCCTATACATTTAATAACAGAAAAATTCACATCTTACCACAGTTGCATTTGTCATTTTGCAGAAAAACAAACTAGCATGTGGAATGTTTTATTAAGATGACTGGGCTGTTGAGAGAAATGATTAAGTCGCTATAAGAGCAAAGACAGACCACAAGACCTCATTCATTGTAACACTAATATTAATCACACACATAATATAGGTGTCTCACTATAAGCCACATTCCCTTAAAATATATATTACACATCCTGGGGGCAAACAATAGCACAACAGACGTGGAATAAATCCCTCAAAAGACATGGTGGCCGGATGAAAATCATTTATATTCTGACAGATTAATGTACTTCCTTCTTATGCATAATAGATGAAAATATTTACAACAATATCAGAAAGAGCTATAGAAAATTAAACCTCACTAATCAACATGCTCCAAACAAGACTCAGGCTTCTCTCTGAATTTTATGGCATTGTCAAAAATTCTTTAGAAAACAATATTCCTCTTTCAACTAAGTTGTGGACGCTCATCATATGAGATTTGCTTTTAATTAATCTGTGTTTGCTAAAAACGAATGCCTTGGCATAATGCAGAGGCGAAAGCCTCAGCAAGCTATCCTACAGACCAAACAGTCTTGTGGGGGGTGTATATTAGAACTATTGGAAAAGAGTTAGAGAAAGTTATGCTTTTTTATAGTTAGAGGTGACGAAGTCTGCAAAACAGAATTCATTCTGTAGCCAATAGCAAATTGTGACAACAACATGCTCAGTTGAACACAGAGGAAGTCACACTTTAAATCCCATGTGAAATCAGCTTTCTCTTGATTTAATCCACTATTAGAAGATCTGCCTGCGAGGAACAGAGTTAGCTATCGACCTGGAGACTCCAAGCCAAACATTCCAGGATGGTACTGGCTCGTACCTGACAATGGCCATATGAGGTTGCAATTAAAGTCAACGAGTTTTACATTTAAGAAAAATGTTTATGAGTGAGGCAACTCCCTTTGAAGCCGAATAATCTGCACGTTGACATTGGATTACAGCAATGCTTTCCTGGAGGCTGGTCAAGAAACTGAGGCTAGTGCAGAATTCAGTAGCTAGCTTGCTGACTGGTGCAACCAACTGCAAGCATCTTACTCATTTCCTCAAACAATTGTACTGTCTCCTCAAAAGTTACCAGGACAGGTGCGAGGTGATGATGCCGCCATACAACAACTTGGCACCCGTTTATATGAGAAAACACCTTCTTCCATGTCTGCCTGCCCATTCCTTGAGATCTACAGATCAGGCCCTCCTGATTCTGTCAGCTGCACATGTACACCTTACCAGTGGCGTAGCGTGGGGGGTGCAGGGGGGGCCGGCCGCACCGGGCGCAACATCTGGGGGGGGCGCTCGCACTCGCAGCTCTGTGCCCCTACCTGGCTCACTCACCCTCTCTCACTGCAGTGCTGGCTGTGCGAATCCGATCCGAGCCGCTGGGTCGCCGCCCACTGTGGAGGGGGTGGGTGCCAGGCGTGCGGTGCAGAGAGAGAGCGAGGGACTATCTGGGGGAGGGACAGTGCAGCGGCCGCCCAGTGCAGCGCTGAGCGCGGGAGAGAACCACACCAGACCAGCCCAGGCAGCAGCAAGAAGAAGCTGGCAGCGGCGGCAGGGTAGGGGTTAGGGGGCGCAAATTACTTGCCTTGCCCCGGGTTAGGGGGCGCAAATTACTTGCATTGCCCCGGGTTAGGGGGCGCAAATTACTTGCCTTGCCCCGGGTTAGGGGGCGCAAATTACTTGCCTTGCCCCGGGTGCTGACAACCCACGCTACGCCGCTGCACCTTACGGCCTTTTTTGGTTGTGGCACCCAGACTCTGGAGTTCTCATCCCCGGAAGTATAACAGACATCAATCCAAATTGTGTATTAGGTATCTGCTCAAGCCTTATTCAAGCATTTGCTGATTTTAATGCTTAGCTCTGTGTTTATACTTTTCTTCTTTATAACCTAATCTTGGATAGGTTTGCTTTTCACAGAGATTCTCGGCTTTATTTAATGCCAGGTTATGTGAAACTTCAGTACTCATAACATGATCTATGTGCTGTGTTCCATCATTGTAAATGGGCTGAAGATCAGAATGGGGTGGGTAGAACCTAGGTCTCTAATTACCCACTTCCCTAAGAAGAGTTTATCCTTGCTACTAACATGATAGCCCTTGAGCACCCCATCTTCCATTCTCTGGGACAAAGCCCTCTAATACTCGAAAGGGTTCAGACTAGCAGGGGTTCAAAGAAGACACTTAAGAGCATTCGCTGAAGAAGACTTGCAATGAATGTGAGAGGACACAAGATGTGAAATATGTGAAATATTCTACCATGATGGCATGAAACATCCCCCCCCCCGAAAAGAATTATATTTGTGCTACATGTTCTAGTAGAAATACTAAACCTACTAAGTCAGTTTGTGAACTCTGTTAAACCCTGAGACAAAATGGTGAGTAGTTTGATGGAACATGTCTGCAAGGCAGAGGGATGACCAGTTGCCTCTTGTTGCATTTACTTCGCTGTGTGTCTTGTCTGTCTGTCCGTCAGTCTGTCTCTCTCTCTCTGATACTAGAGTATCTGGTAAGGTATGTGCAACTATTTGCTCATTGGACTCTTGCAGTCCTTTCCAGTGAATGGCTTAGTATGTGCCCACTACTGATGGCAAATCATTACAGCAACAGGAATTGCCTCATCCTTTGAATCATGTGGACATTACTCTTCCTCAGGGAGAATCTGTAAATGGTGATGATCCTTTACTTTTTGAACATACAATCACTGCACAGCTCCAGGCTTTCTTGGGCGCTGCAAATTGGGCAAGGGACTAATATTGCTTTAGTCAGCCTCGTAAACAGTTTGCATCCGCAGAATGACAAAAGCAATTATACCTGGTTCATTCTATTAGTTCACTCAGCAGTTTTTTTTATATCATGGGCTCTCCTGTTAAACTGCTGGAGTAACCTGGCAGGACAGAGGGATTGCACTGAAATGGATCCGTTCTATATAATAGGACAGTTCCAGAAAGCAGCTTCATGAGCCTTTGTCGTTGTCTTCTCCCAAACTCTTTCTTGAGCATCTCACAAGCCTTGCTTTTGCCTCCACTGCTTCTTCTTCTTTTAACATCTACATAAAGCTGCTGAAATAGACTGTCTATAATTTTGAAGTGCAGTTTCATCAATATGATAATGACATCTAGCTCCATTTTTCTGCATCAAATCCAGCAGCAGGAATCTCTCTTCAAAACTACTGTCTGGAAGCTGTGTTAAACTAGTCAAAGGGCAGTGGAAAATGGAACTAAAGATGGAACTAAAAGTACTTGGTGGAAGTACTTAGAAACTAGTGGACAGGAAGTTCTTGCCACCTTGTAGTCTGGCAGCAATTGAAGGGCACCAATTCCTATCTTCCCTGGCCATCAGCTATGCTGACTTGGGCTGGTGGTAGTTGCGGTACAACATCTAGAAAGCACCATGTTGGCTTTCCCTGAGATGTGTAGTCTGAACACTGCACCGCGGTTTACAAAAAAGGTAAAATGATAAATGATCATTAATCACAACAGAATGAACTAAGCCAAATTAAAATTCCTACAAACTTTCTAAACATCTGTGTTTGGCTTGTCTTAATAAGAATGTACCTGAAAGCTGTGCTCACGACAGAGACATAGCACTTGTCAGTCTCACTTTTATAACTTCAGGGTTTAACTACAGCAGCATGTACTTGGCAGAGGCATAGCAGTCAACGTTTCCCTTTTTTAAGGGAAATTCCCTTATTCTGAATAAAATTCCTAACAAGAAAAGGGAAAAGTTGACAGCTATGGGCAGAGGTAGCCCAGAAAACTCTCCAGAAGCTTCAGCTGGTACAACGAACCACCTCCTGGCAAGAGTTGGATATAAGAATATGTGATACAAACACTGAAAAGTTTGCCCTGGCTTTCAGTTAGCCTCCACACACAATTCAAAGTGCTGGAGTCATTTTACCCATAGAATCCTAAACAGCCTAAGATCTTAGAGAACACATCTCTCTTGCTGCAACAAAATTCACAAAAATATTAAAGCTGTTTGTTTACCCATCAGAGTGGGACCTAAGAACCCTACTAATGCTGATCGTTGTTTTGAAGTTAACATTTTGAGTGCTGTAATTTTTTAACTCTGTTGAAAGCCTTTGTTTTCATTTTTGGAATAAATGTGTGTTAAAATTTTAGCTTAAATGTACAAAGATACCATTTATTTATTTTTCTACTTGTTTCCAGCCTTGCAGACAAACAACAACATCCATCTTAACTGGACCAAGAAGGTTTTTGAAAAGCATCAGATGCTAGTCTGCACAGCTTCACGGCAGGAACGCCAGTCTCTCTGTCACTGGTGACCCAGAACTTCCTTTGCAATTTCTCACCCCATGTCATGCAGATATGATGCAGCCCGCCTAGCCTGACAGTTGGGAAAGACCAGCTCTATTTGCATCTCGTTTGTTCACAGCACTCGAAAAGAATTATGAGCAAATAGATAAAGAGGCCCTCCATTCGGTTTGGAGAGGGGGCTGTTAGGAAATCTCACCAATGTTTATATAGATGACCTTTTACCTTAATAACAGACCATCAGATTGACATCTTTATTCAGCTCCAGAATATATATTTCTATAATGTCTACTGCATGGTTGAAATGCCGGGCTCTGCTCCTCTGTGAAATCAGAACTCAGCAAGAAATTCAAATACCTATGCAGAGTATGATCTACAAATAAATAAGGGAGAATGAATTCTTTCTTTCTTTCTTTCTTTCCCCTGATCCAGTGATTATGGACGGTTGGGTTAGGATTTTAATGCATGCACACACACACACACACACACACAATGAACGTTCCACTTTCTTTTCACTGGCAATGCAGAATGCATCTGCTTTCGTCTAATGAAATGAATGAGGCTCATATTACAAGTGTTTGCTGTAAGCATCGCAGTGCATTTAGGACTCTGGCTCAAAATGTGGATGTCTAACGTGATTTCAGCAATCCTAATATAAGCAAGGGAACAAATGGGATAGAATCTGTATTTAGCATAAGTATAGGAGCCTCACAACTAATGTATAACACCAACCTCATAAAAGGACCTCCCACCGGGGTGCCTTTCCCAAGTGCCATTTATATCATCAGTTCAAAGCTGAAATATCAATGCCTCAGAAAGTTGAATTTTTAACACCCGAGACATAAATGAGTTTAGTTGCCAAAAGGGAACTTGGGAGCAAAATACAAACAGTCCATCTGAAAATGTGTCCACAGTAGAAAAATGGACAGCTGGAATTATAGGGAATCCAGAATCTTTCCAGATAGGGCCATCTAGAAAATGCGAAAGATACTAGAGCCTGTCCAGGCGTTTTATTAGGCCTTTCCAGGGCCAAACATGCATTGCCTTGAATTTCTCATCAAAATGGTCCTGTGTGATTTCCACAACATCAGTACACATCATTGCAGTTCTACAATTCTACAATCTGTTTGCCAAGGAAAAGAGAAGATAATGGGAATCTGTCAAAGAGAATCTCAAAGCATATGGTCAGTAATAACACTCCCATTGTTTGTTTCATCAGCCATTTAATGGAATTCAAGAACTTCAACAAAATCACATGCTTAACCAGGACTACACAACACCCAGTCCTCAATGACTTGGCTGAACAGTTTGTTCAAATGTTAAGAAGCAGATTATAGACTATGAAGTCAGAAAAGGGCACTTAGCAGAAGCAATTGGCCAAATTAATTACATACAGGGGAGCATTGGCCAGGAGCTTTTTGTGTTGCAAGACATGAAGGAAAACAGCTAGACGTCAACTTGGGATCTTAATAATCACAGGGTCAAAAAAAAAAAAAAAAAAAGGTTGTGCAGGGCTAGAATTTTTAAAGTTGTTGTAAGACCATGTGCTTTAAATTTAATTATTTAATTTAGTTTTAAGTGTGCTGTAAGTTAGCATGATCACCATATTATATAATAAAGTAATAATAATTGAATATACACAGGTTACTCATAAAGGAACATGCAAGTAGTTGAGAGGTGCAACTGAGAAATAGATTCTATGCTTTAGCTGGTGACAACTCTGTTACATAGAACTAGGCCCTTTTGCAGACTACTTTTCCAGCACCCAGATTTATTATTTTCTTTTGAGTTGACAAGAGAAACTGTTTTTGGCAGTGTCTGAATTGCTTCTTCAGTTATATGATATTCTAAAAGTTTTGAAAGATGATAAGAAAGAAAGGTAAGAAAGAAGCTAATTTGCCTAGGAAAAAGTGACCGGAATGTCGTTTGGTTAGAGTTGCCGCCATCTTTTTAACTGGGGGGGGGGGGAGGTGAAGAGAGCAATTGCTTATTTTCATATATTTATCTAATGTATTTCTCTAAAATGTGTATGTATTAAACTTGCCCATTACAGTGGGAGAGGCTAGGTTAAACCCCGCACAAGTGACTAGGTTACAAAACCCCTAATTTAAGCTGTTCATAAACACAACACATCCAGATCTCAGCTTTATTATAAAAAATAAATACTAGCCCTAGTACCCCATTTCGGTCAGACTGCATTGATTCAGCTCCTTTATACAACATTATTTTTTCTGTCCCCCTTCCTTTTGCCATATGGTCTAGGGCAGGGGTAGCAAATGTGGTACCCTTGAGATATTGAGGGAACCCAACTCACATGCCCCCTGACTGTTGGCCAGGGGAGCTGGATTTCAAAACATATGGAGAGAACCACATTAGCTATCACTGGTCTAGAGATACAGGATAAAGAATGGAGGCAAGGGGCAAAACCACAGAAAAACTAGAGAAAGCTGACCCCTCTTCCTGCCACCTCCTGGTGTTTGGGAACCGATGTGACTGCTCCTCGGGAGCAGCTGTCTTCCTAGCTAGCTTACTGCTTCTACATACCAAATGGCTATTGCTATACACATATGAAAACATTTAACAATCAGTTGAATACTAGATGGGCATACTAACGGCATGAATCCTGGGGAACCATTTTAGTCACTGGAAGATACAACTTGCTGCCCACTCAGTGTTCTCAAGGATAATGTGAGAGGTGGCTAGACTTGAACCAATATTCTTCCTTCCAACGGATCCCCCAAATACAGATACAGTACTCCCTCTGTCCACTTGCTCAAGAACGTCAAGGCCTCCCCAGCCCTCATCTGTGCTGAATTTTGCAGGCTTTGATATTGCAGATGAATTTTCAGAACAGCTCACTGACCTTCTCAGAGAAGCACACTGCCATTACAATTTATTCCTAGCCTGAGCTCTCTCTCTCTCTCGCCTCCTTGCCCCTGAGATATGGGTTTCCCTGTTTCTGACCTCCGTCTAGTCCTGGATTCAGCTTTCTACCCTTTCTGCTCTTCTTTGATGTGTATCGACAGGTAAAGCAGCAACCAGGCTACCTGAACCAAGGAGCCCTTTGCCTAAGTCCGGCAGAGCATCTACAGGTTTAGTCCCAGTACTGTGGGAAATCTTCTCCATGGTCTTAATTCAGCAAGAAAAAGCTGCATCTTGATATACAGTACACACGGTATGAATGAGAAGAGAAGCATTTGTCCAAACCGACAAGAGATACATCACTGCATAATGGGTTAAGCCAATGACTTCTGAAAGCCAATAAAACTTAACTGAATACACTGAAGACATGAATTCTAACTGCATTCAGCCACCAATTCATTGCACCTACGAGAAGCCACATCGTCCTTTTTTTTTTGCATCAATGTCCTCTTCACTGTGCTGGTGGCAATAACTCTTACATATACTGCAAGACTGTATGGAGTAATTAATGTCTTTACATCCATCGCGCCCTTTATTTGATCTAAGTGTGATTATTACTTTTACTTGGCCTGGTGTGCTCTATGCCATCATAAACTTTATGCTCCTTGAAATCATGTAGCAAGCAATATTCAGAAGTGTTAAATTAACACATGTTAGAGATTTACACATTTGCTCTGCACAGATCAAACAAGGGGGCTCAAAATGCAATCCCAAAGCAGCAGTAATGCATACCACTGGCTTTTCAATTAGGTAGGTGATGCTGTAGGACACAAAACTCCAGGTTCTTTTCCTGCATGTGCTCCTTGCACATCTTAAACAGAGCAACACATTATTAAGCTATTAATCACCTCTTTCGATTAATTGTTTCAAAATGACCCAGGCTTTAGCAGTTGTGTAGCAATTGAAAATCTCACTGATATTTGGCAAGGTAAAGTTACAGGCAATAGTAATTTGAGACAGCTAGGCTATTAGCTAGTGTTTAGAATCTCAATTACTCTTAAAATGGATAATTACAAATAAAACAAACCTATGATCTTACATTAATAAATACATTTTCCTCTTTATGAAATTTGTAAGTGATTTTTTCAAACACTAGATTTAATTTCCAGATGAAAAAATGACCTTAACAGTATGAAGTATGGCTATAAGGAGGGGAGGGGAAGGAGCTGTGTTTTCACCGAAGAAAATAAATGCATTTGCTGAACACTGGCTGTTAAGGCTAATTGATTTATTGGCTCTCTATACGGTGTACTATTGTCTTTAAACTCATGGGACAACGAATCTCTTCAGGATAGAAGCAAATTCTGCCACACTAGCAATGATAACCAAAGGGGTCTTTAATATAATGTGTGGGTTTCCTGAAGCTAAAAGAAATCTTTCTAGCTCTGGACTAAATGAAATGGATGCATACTCATTAGCTTACTGGGTGTGTAATTTTTCTGTGATTTAGGCTATTCCTCCCACCCTGCTGCGTTTCAGGCCACATTTGTAGTATTTACATTTGAGATGGGGTGGAGATGTCTTCACCCAATGATCATTACCTGTTTGGGTTCATCTATCATCTGCACATGCCCAATGGCTATCTCAAATGTACACACCTCAGCTCAACTGTGAAGCAACTCTGGCTTAAAAGCTGGTTTGAGGGGGAAAGCATCAAACAAAAGTATTTCTTAAGAAACCACAGGATAGCTCTGCATTATGGGTAATGTTGTGTATACATGAATTCAAAAGCCAGCGGTGGAAACACACTCAGCCTTAATGTGTTTCTGATGTTACATCAGTAGTAGGGAACTTGCTTTTAATCAGATTCCTTTCATCGTAGTAAAATATTTATTCATGCAAATGTAAAATTCTACTCAAAAGAAGAGAAATATGAAAGTTTACTGGCTCAGTTTAAAATCAATTCATAAGTTTAGGCAAAAAAAATTCTCTTTGTATTAGGTAAAGAATAATTTTAAAATGCATGGATTTTGCCATCATCTATAGCCCATGTTTAGGTCACTATGCAAATCATGTGTGTAAGATGAAAGAAAATGCTCAGCTCCAGTTGGAATCAGACTCCAATAATCATATCTATTTAAAAAGCCATGAAGAAAAGCAAATAGAAGGCAGAAATCAGAACCACAAAGCTGATGATCCCGGACATACAATTCAAATGCATTATTTTCAAATGGGTGTTCTAACCAACAAAAAAGTGCACATCATTGGGGGTTTTATCTTAAGGATATAACCCTACAACCATATATTATGAAGCAATCTTGTAGAAATCAGTTCAGCTATTTCAGACCAGTGATTCATAAATTGTATTCTACTGATGCACCATTATTCAGGTTTAATTTATCTTTGCAAACCATTTCTCCTTGTTCTTAGTACTACTATGTGGAAGGCCATCTGAGAGTCTTCCATTCAACAGATGCAGGTTAATGGAGCAGTTAAACAGCAGCAGTTGGCCCTGAGCAGGTACCCTGGCAAAATCAACCCAGTACTGCTACTGGTACACCTGCACCATGCCAGCCTCCCCATTCCTCAATGCCAATGCCATATATGATGTTAGCTGCATGATGGAAGGGAAGGAATATACCACCACATGAAGACTGTTACCAGGCCAATGAGTTTTTCCATAGTTATTTCAAGAATGTGACAGTAGTTTACAGTCTCTATGATGGACGAATGAGCATCCTGATAGTCAAAGTATTGAATAATACACATGGTGAGGTGAGAGGAATTACACAAGCCCCTCTTACATGCAAAATTTTGTCATTAAAACAGATCAGACTGCCAAGCAAGCTGCCACACGGTGTTCCAGTATAAAATCATCCACTGCTTTTTCACCTTATATCTTGAATTATATATCAGCTCTGCAAGGGGAATTACTAAAGGAAAACAGGTAAGATTCATAGAATTGTAGAGTTGGAAGAGACCATGAGGTCAAGCCCCTGCAGTGCAGGAATATACAGCAGTCCCATACGGGGATCAAACCTGCGACCTTGGTGTTATCAGCACCATGCTTTAGCCAACTGAACTATCCAATATACTGTACTAGAGATTATATATTTAATTAGGTCAACTATATAGGAAGCGAACGTTGCTTTAAGAGAATCAGAAGGCCCATCTAGCCCAGCATCCTGCTCTCACCATGACTAATGGAAAGTCCAGGAACAGGATATGAGTGTCGCAACACTCTTCCCACTTGTGTTGTCCAGCATAACACCTCCAGAACACAGCCACATTGGCTAGTAGTAGTCATCACCAACAGGAAAATACAGGACAACCCAACACTATTCAAAGAGTCATGTGCTCAACAGATATGACCCATTAAAATGTATCTCATTAATATAATTATATCTGAATGCCCAGCTGTGCCTTCTTTCAAAACACGATAAATGCACAAACCCTTGTTAAAAAAAAAAAATTCTAGGATATGAGTCATATAGATTAAGTTCAACCATGCAATTTCCCAAAGTTTCTGTAACAGCATGCTCTTTTCATCACTTGTAAGGTGGACGGAAGAAGAAGAATGAATCCCATGAATAGTAGAACTCAAAGTATGCCCTAACAGACACAACAATAATCCCACACTGCCTGTTTTCCAGAGGCCAGGCAATGGAAAGCATCAAGGTGGAAACACATGACGTCACACACATCAAGGCACTGCTGCTAAACAAGCCCACATGCAACAGGGTCAATTCTTCAACTCTGTCTATGCCACGGAAGGGAGCAAAGGATGCATAAGAAGTAGTATGTGTGTGTCTGTGTGCACGCGTGCGTGCGTGTGTAGCAATACACGCAAAGCAAAATTTGAAATACTATTGATTCACAGAACCTTTTGCATGTATCGAGACTCGTAGCAATGAGTTGACAAAGAGAACCTATCTCTGTATGATGGGTCTTCTCATATGATTTTCAAATACCAACACAGCATATATGAAAAGCTTATTTCATTGGCCAGTATCACTTTTAACCAGTAATTCCAGGAACTGTTAACATTTAATCAAAATCAAGCTTTGAAAATGAGACACTACTCACAACCAACACTCATAATCCATTTTCCCAGATTAGATGTTGCCAAATCTTCCATATTGCTCCAGGTCAGTTCCAAGATACTTATTAATACAAATAGGGATTTATAGTTATTCATTCCTTTAAATAGGTTTGTCCAGTTTTTAGCTACCTCCACTAGCCTAGGGTAAGCAATCAAAATTATTCTGACTATGCACACATCAATTAAATCTGATTTTATGAGCACAACTTAACTACTGTCTGTATCCTTTTAATAGATGCAAAAATTATAAATGGATTTGAAAAGTCCAAAGTCAGTTAAAAAAACAACAAAAATGGAACAGCCATTGTGCTATGACCTTGAAAACACAGTTGAGATGTTTCGCTGGTTTTGACCATTTTAAAGAGAGGGGGAAATACCTATCTATCCTTAATTGTCATCTTTTGGGTATGCTTATAGAGATTCAAAGCTGCCGGTTGTGGCAATGTGTTTTAAATTTCTTTTATGCCACTAAAAAAGAAAGTGTATTATAAAATCATTACAGGAACCACAGCCGAACCAGAAGTAAGATATACTTTCTAACTTTCTGTAAAGGAATGGATTCGCTTTCATGATAAATGAAGTTCCGGAGTGTACAGGTGTGGGGTTCAGGGGGCCAGCGGGAAGGGGAGGGAAGAGACACAACATTAACCTGGTTCTGCTTCATCCTTAAAATATGAAACCAAAGGAAAGGTAGAGAGGAAAAGTGGCTAACCTCTGGCGACTAAAGGTGCACCCGATCTGTTATTTTGTATTCTACACTCTTCAAAAGAGCAATATAAACAGAATTATTTATGCCCAGCAAAATGTTGCTTAATTACTTATGCACCACTGTTTGCTTGTATTTTAAGCTCTCTCTACCACCCACAGGCAGACGTTAAACAGCTGCTAAAAGCTAGCTTTAGTCTTGCCTGTTTGAAATTAGCATACTTGAGCTTTGAAAAAACTTTGTTGCCAATTTACATATGCATAGAGACTGATATTTAGACTCGCCATATGATATGTCCCTCAAGAGCTTTTCTTATTGCTTCCATCCTCAGGTCTCAACCTAGAGACTGTAAATCTAGCAGGTGATTAATTCTATACCCTTGAGAAACTAGCAATTAGCACTTGCAACCAGTAAAAAATTGTCATTTCAAAACCTGTTTACTATGCCCATGTATCCTCTATGAACTCACAGTTAACTCCAAATGGATGTATATGGAAAGAGATTTACTGTCATTTCTCTCCCTTTATATAAAACAAAATACTGCTCCAAACTAATCACGCTATTACAATAGATTGAAAAGAAGAAATAATTGTTCCTCTCCACCTTTTCCTCCTCTTATATAAAATTGCAAGATGTAGCAAGCATGGCATGAATATAGTATATACACACAACGTGTTTTAAGTTAACCCAACCTTAATCAGCTCATTTCAACACAAGGTCTTTGTAGGTTTTACCTGTTCTGTGTCAATTCTTATCTCTGATAGCTGAAATTACCGTACTTCCAGATGTTCTTATGCATTATTGAGGTCTTCTGCAGTAGATGCTGGAGAAGGTAAGATAAGGTTTTATTTCTTTGTAGTAGTCACAACGCTGAGATCAAAGGCAGTAAAGTGCAGTGCTTAGTACGGAAAACTATGATGAACTTAACATTTATTTTTTTCAAGTAGCACGTCTGTCATAAAACTGTTCATCAATCCTCAGTTACCTATTTAGTGTTATCCACTAAGCCAATGCTGAGCAGTTTTAAAGGCTTGAAAATGTATGTGTGTTTGTGTCTGAGCTTTTTTTAAAAAATAAAAAAATAAAATAGGTGCATGTCCCCATCAGCAAACAGAACCAGAACACCACAAAGTGTAATGTTATTGCTGTATTCCAAACATAGCTTCAGTGAAGCGATAAACCTTTATGGTGAAGTCATTTTTTAAAAAAATAATAAATAAGCATCCACAGCCCAATTGTACATGGCTTTACTTCAAAATAAGTTGGAGTGATTCCAGTAGCACTTATTTCCTGGCGTGAAGGTTTCTCGATCGTACAAGGGTTACAGGCCAGAGTTTGCCAGAATGTAAGTCGTGGTGTGGTAACTTTAACTTGCACCATTTGTAATGCTTCAAGGAGTTGTTTAGCTATACGTATGGAAGCAAAATCTTGCTCTCTTCTAACAGCTGCTTCTTCCTCAGCTAAAAAAATTCAGTAACAATTACTAATAAAATGTTAATTTTTAATATAGAGGATCCCGTGCCCTGTTATTTTTATTTGTTTTACCTTTTAAAACAGCCCTTTATATTAGCAAATATTGAAAAGGAGAGTCATTACAAGAATAAAAGGAATTACAGTTATACAGTCCCGGGATTTTAAAAATGGGCAGCCTGTGCTATGCATGCGTGCATGCAGGTTAAGTCTTGCTGTGTTCAGTGGGACTTACACCCTAGTAAATGTAGGACTGTAGTCTTATGGCACAATCCTATGGGTGTTTACTCAGAAACAGGAGGGCGTACTTCCAGGTAAGTGTGTACAGGGCTGCAATCCTATCTAGGCACACTTACTAGCGAGTAAGCCACACTGAATTCAGTTGGACTTGCATACGATTGTGCTGTTAGTGGAAAGCTACTTGCCTGTTTCCAGTCCTTTAGGTCTGATAACAAGGAATTAGTAGTTCGTGTGGAAATGATGGCTAATGTATAAATAAAGTATTCCTTTATTTTCTGTAGTTGCATTCATTAGGCAGTCCGCTGCTAACGCCTGCTAGACTTTTACTTCCCACTAATTACATCATCAGATCATCATCCTGGTAAAATCGGTAGCAGAGCACTTGTGTACAACTAAATCCTGCTTCTAATTACTATTTTAGTCTCTTTTCGTCATGACATGTTGGTGATAGATCATTATTTTTTCAGCAATTTGTTCGCATTTATATGCAATATAATTGGATCTGATTAATTATTATGATTAATGACTGCAGAATTTCCTTGCAAAGCTATTAATACTGGTAGTATCAAATGAAAGACAGGGACAAATTAAAGCCAATGGAGTCCTGTTGCTTGCACTTACAATGCCTAGGCTAAAGTAACCCTTTGCTGATCCGATCTCTCCAAAAATGATGGAATCTGCATTTGAATCACAATAAGAAACAGCACGCCGAAAGCACATGAGAAAGCGTCGTTGGGCAAGGCATGGAAACGCTTTGACACGTGCACTACTATAACTGTACACTATCAATTTATAGATATCCCCTCCCCCACCTCCCCACCCCACCCCTGCTCCAAATTAGATAACTAAAGAAGCATTCATTCAAGCGAGTGGAACAATAGAAGAATGCGTGTCTGCAAGGCACACTTTTGGATTTATCATTTTTGCAACAAGCACGATAACACAAAGCATTTAATTTTCATTAAATGCCGTACTACACAATTTTCAAAGGAAATATTTATGTAGGTAGATGCTGTATTTTTAAATTGCCTCCTGGCTTAGAAATGGGATATTACATGTTTTAAAAAAGCAAACAATGACTGAGTGGCTTAGGGGATCGACTTTCCTGCTACCTCTGGGACCTGACTTTAAATCTGGCTTTGAGCAAACTGAAGAAAAATCATTTCAGTCTAATGGCAGCGCATATATATATATATATATATATATATATATATATGATAGCATGAGCCCCATGGAGGTAGCATAAAGCTCTATTTTTTATTTTTTAAAAATGGTCCAACATCAGATATGCTTTGAGAGTTTTGCGACTTGGAGGAGCTGGAGGATTTTTGCAAAGATTGTCTAAGTCTCAAAAAGAAGAAGCTGATTGTGATTTCAATCTATAATAAGCAGCAGCCTTAATCACACTCTGAGCCAGAATAAGGTCATTGATGCTTTGGATGCCATGTTAACAGAGAAAAATTCTAGACAAATTTACCATATTTGGGAACTAGAAATAAGAGATAGAAAATGCTTACTTACAACTGGGATTCAGTACCTCTTAGCTGATGTACAGTGTAGTGTCTTGCTATCAAACTGCAAAGGAAAATGTTGAAAGGGGGACACACCACAGAGTCAATTTTAAAATATTAAATGCATTGCATTATTCTAATTTGAATTAGGCAACTTGTATACAGTATTTCTGTACTCTAAGAATTGCGTAACATAAAATGTTCAAGGGCCATAATCAAAACACAGCAGAATTACTGAAAACAGTACTTAGTTGTAAACAGTTGTCAGGGTATATACAAATGCCTATTTGCAAAAGTTTGCATGATTCAAAGAAAAAGAAAATCTAGTAAAATGCCTAGCAAGAGTTTTTGCATTGGTTACCTCAATTTTACATAATCACTATTACTTTTCACAAATCATATCCCATCTGTTTTATATAAACATTAAACAGATAACACTACACTAAATAAAATTTACACCAAAATTATGAACAGTAATGAGCATTTTCAACTTTTTATCTATATTTCTCATATGCATAGCTGTGTGTGTGTTTAAATTGGGTGGGGTGGCTGATAACAGTATGTTGAGCTCTGTTCATTTGAGCATCCTGGTGTTGTTTTTTAAAAAAGTAAACCACTGCTAGCAGAATAACCTCTAAGCCTGTGATCAAGTTTTTATTAGTCAACTAAGTACTTAAGCGGGTGGCGCTGTAGGTTAAACCACAGAGCCTAGGACTTGCCGATCAGAAGGTCGGCGGTTCGAATCCCCGTGACGGGGTGAGCTCCTGTTGCTCGGTCCCTGCTCCTGCCAACCTAGCAATTCGAAAGCAAGTCAAAGTGCAAGTAGATAAATAGGTACCACTCTGGTGGGAAGGTAAATGGCATTTCTGTGCACTGCTCTGGTTCGCCAGAAGCGGCTTAGTCATGCTGGCCACATGACCCGGAAGCTGTACGCCGGCTCCCTTGGCCAATAAAGCGAGATGAGCGCCGCAACCCCAGAGTCGTCCGCAACTGGACCTAATGATCAGGGGTCCCTTTACCTTTACCTTAAGTACTTAAGCACAACTCACATGACTAGTATTTCTCAAGCATAGTCTCTTTCACCACTGTCCCAAATGTCCAATGTTAGTTCTACTCAGCACAGATCCACTGAACGTACCACACATGGGGTGGGTCTCAACTAAGAAGTCCCATCAGTAGAAACCTTGCACAAGGACTTCCACTTGTGCAACAAGGCTTCCCCCGTCTCCTCCCACTTCACCCCCCAAAACGGACTCAGGGAGGGTGTCAGGAGAACCCAAGGAACAGCACGCAGGGGGAGAAGAGGAGCGATTGTTCCATCTGGGAAGGCAAAACACTTGCCCTGACAGAACCATTGTCTTAAGGCAATGTTTAATTCCTCCCATCTCTTAGTTAGGTCCATTGGGTTCATACCCTCCAACATTTATCCGGTGAAAATAGGGACATCCTAAGGAAAAGCGGGACATTCCAGGATCAAACCAGAAACCAGGGTGGCTTCTGTAAATCCAGGACTGTCCCTGGAAAATAGGGACGCTTGGAGGGTCTGTGGGTTGTATTCAACTAAGTGCTACTCTGAGTTAGTTGTGCCCATTAACTTCAATGGGTCTACTCTTATTTCAATGGTACAACTTAGTTGGATACAACTCCAAGTGTCAACTTACCCTACTCTCTTTCTCTTTCCAAGGCCCATGTCTGGAGTACTGAATATGTCCAATGCTAACAACTCCCCCATCTTGCTGTCTGTTCCAAGAAATCCCACTGCATGCATTTCCCCTCAAAATCACAGGTTTAATTCCACAACTGGCACAAAGGCAGCTAACTCGCAGGGTTAGCTCAAGCACCTCACAATGGGCACTATCCAGTAAAGGAGTTCAGTTGGCAAAGGACCTCTGGCTGTGGAACAGAACTTGTCCTCCTTTTCCTTTCCCTGCACAAATCAATTCTGAGTTTTCCCTCAGTTCTCCAGAGCTGACTTTGGGAGGGCACAGGGGCACATGGTGAGAGGGGAAATTCCACTGCACAAACGGAAATCACAGCGCTAACACAACTACCTCAGTGGGTGCTGTCCAATATCAGTAAGGAAGAGGGAAAGAGCTCAGCTTTCAGCTTCAAAGCAAGGCAGTCTCTTCCATTGTCAAACAACTCACACTACTTTTCCTAATGCATAGTTTAAATCCACTTTCTTGGGCCTTTATTTTGTGTTTCTCCAACACAAGTAACTGAGCAAACTATTTATGAAACTGGGAGCCAGGGAGTAGAGGCCTTCTAAAAAGCAATTTATGATATATTGAAAGTGGGGGTGTAGGTTATTCCAGGTACAACAGTTCTACTGACTGCAAAATTCCATGCATGTGTACTACTCAAAAGTTTTACCAAGTTCAATGGGATTTACTCCCAAGTTTATATAGGATTGTTGCCCAAATCGCATAGGTCCTTGGACACACCTTACGTAGTTCTGGATTAAGGCCCATAGAATCTGAACTAGTTTATCCATCTACCAAAAAAGGGTAGATAATTTGCTATAAAATATAAGCACTGAAATTATTATTATTAGTAGTAGCAGTAGTAGTAGTAGTAGTAGTAGTAGTATTTTAAAAAGGCCAGGGGTGAAGGCTTGAGAGATGTTCCCTCAGCTTACAATCATTCATAGCATCCTTGTGGATGGAAACAATTTAGATGTCAATCTCAGGGTTATACATAGCAAGTGTACCTGGGAATTTGTATTTTTAACAGTTGTGAACTGTGAGTCTTGCATAGCTTTGTTTTTTCCCCTAATTATAAAGAGGATATTAGGGTGGGACATAGGGAGAAAAGGAAAGTGTTCTTTCAAACCATTTATCAGTGCCATTTTTCAGGTGCATTACAGTAGTTGAAATTGCTTCCCAACATTTTGCCAAGGTTAATTAGTGTCACTGATGTTAATCTACGCACTTGCCTATTCCCAGGAGTTGGTAATGGCGCCACACTAAGAATTATCAAACTTTTGCTCTTAATTTTGTCTTTACTTAAAGTATGCTCATTTGTTATCAGGGAGGAACTGTGATTCTTCCAAAATACTATAATCATGCTGAGATTGTGCTTAAATAAGACCTGGGTTTATAATGAATGGATTAAGAGAGAATATAGAGAAGAAATAGGGAGCCTACTGGCACTCCAGATGTTGCTGGCCTACAACTCCCAACAGCCCCTGCCAGCAAGGTTAATCCAGGGGTAACAGAAGTTGTAATCCAAAATATTGAGAGTCACATATACATCTCTGTGCCAGCAACAGGGTCAGTACTATTAGCTGCCTAGCTTGTAATGGTTAAAAGTACTGCAAGAATATGAAAACAAATGCCTGGATTTAGATTTGTGCCTTGGTTGAGAAACTGAATTAGTATACAGTGTGTGGCTGCTATACATACACAAATTATTAGGTAAAGCATCCACACTCTGGAACAATAGCCATCTTAGTCTGTGTTGCCATAGAAAAAAACCAAAACACGGCCCAAGACTAACAAATTATGACAGGATAAGCATTTGAGGACTAGATTCCACTCTTCATCAGATGCCCGAAGTGTTAACCTAAGCTGTAAATATAGATTTACATGGGGGGGCGGACTGTATGCAGTGTCACCAGAGGGGAATTAAATGCAAAAGGTATGAACAGTTACAATTAAATTACAGCTTGAATGCTTGCAAAATGGCCACAGTGGCTTTGACAAAAGCAGAAATAGGTGATAATGAATGCATTGCTGCATTAATTATATTAACATCTGTAGTCAAACAGGAAACCAGTAAGCAGTATCCACCAAACTCATTTCACCAGCACCTAGTTTTGTGCAACAACTCCCCTCCCACTCCCTGTGGATGCCCCAGTCCTACCCAAATCTGCTCCAAAGGGTTGGGGAGGGGGCAGCCAGAACAGAGTTAGGGGGCATGTGGTGGGGAAGGAGATGGGGGAAGTTCCTTTGCAGAAGCATAAAGCCTTGTGCTGATGGAACAAGTTATTTGGGGACCACCCATTGCCTCTATTCGGACCCAAATGAATAGAACCGAACTTCTTGATGACTCTTGATGCAGCATTTCTCTTTGAAATTCTTGTGTTCTAGGGTGGCCGTCTTTAGTTCAATGGCAGGGTGTCCTGGTAGAGTGAAACGTTCTCTGACTTGATTTGGAATACTGCCATTTCTGATGTCAGACTATTTATTCTTTTCCATAGGGGTTGTCCTGCTTGCCCTATGCAGAATGCAGCAAGGTGTTGCTGGCAAACAATGAAATATATTACACTGTAAGAGAAGCAGGTGAATGTACCTTTCATGTGGTGGCTGACATTATTAGGTCCTGCAATCTGCCTGAGTTCATATGACGAAAGAGTTGGCATATATGTCTGTTGTTTTCTTGTTTGTTCGGTGAATGTCTGTTTTAGGCTGGGCAGCTGTCTGCAAGATGAGGACAAGCTATTTCTTAAGGCCAGCGAAAGGGAATTGTCACAGTCTACGAGGATGGATGGGCTGTAGATGACAGAATGTAATGTCGGAACAGTCTTAGTTGGGAGCCATAGGTGACAACAAGTGGTGTGATGTTGCCTCCTCTTCTACATTTGCCTTATACAGTAATACCTCTACAAATGTCCACCTCGTCTAGCGTCCATTCCGGCGAACATCTGTGGCAAACCCGGAAGTACCGGAACTGGTTACTTCTGGGTTTGCTGCTCACGCATGCGCAGAAGTACAAACCACTCTGCGCATGTGCGCAGATGCAGCGCTTTGCCCTGTGCACTTTTCGGCTAGCGGCCGGGGCTCCGGAACAGATCCCGGTCGCAAAACAAGGTACGATTGTAGTAGCTTGTTCTTTGGTACCAGTCTAGCCTTGATGAGACAGAACAGATGCAGTTGATTGAAGCTTGTAGATATGTGTAGCAGTCCCTAAGTTTCCAACATGGTGGTGATGCACTTTTGATGGTGTAGGTGCACAATGATGTCCAGAAAGGGCATCTGTTGCACAGTTAAAGCAGGGTGATGTTGATCAACTTGTTAACAAATTCAAAGCCTTTTCACAAGTATGAAAATCTGAGTGAAAATGCCCCCCCAAATTCATTTTAGAATTTATTAGAATACAGTAATGCAAAGCAAGGTAAACTGAAATATTGACTTATCTGTATTCATATTTTATGCTGAATATCAAAGATAGATCAGAAATGTTTTAGAAAGCTGCAACTGAAATTTAAATTTTGCGGTCGAAATTGTCAGCATTGACATCCATGCCCCTCTAAAATGTCAATACTCGAAATTCAGATGTAAACTTCAAAATACATCTATATAATCTGGGAAGCAGAGGCTATTTTAACGTGAAAGGGAAACCTAAAAGTTAGAAACATTTCCATGACTTGTCACTTACGGCTTGTTTCTGACCTAGTATGTTCTAGTGGGATTGCTAATCATAAATGTCTACAAAGAAACTTCTGATATGTTTAGGCATTTTATATATATATATGCAAGTGAATGCTTTTCCTGTTGCTGTCCCTGGTTTTTGAAGTTTTGCTGCTACTTTGTTTTTGTTGTTATTGTTCTGTTGCCACTGAATTGTGATTGTTTTGTTTTACATTTTAAATATTTTATTGTGAAACACCAAGAGCCCTGTTATATTAGAGAGGGGATAAAAATCCCTTAAATAAATATATTTTTGGATATATATTTAACGTCCTTCTTCGGCATACACTAGATTTCCCCTTCTTTCTTCATGGGTAAAATGTGAACCATGACGTGAACAGAAGAGTTAATATGAAATATATAGATATATATTCATTTATTCCTTGGATCCTTGAGTTATTTTTGTTTTCCTGTTTATTTTTTCAATGAGGCTTTTGTAATTTTTACAATAAAGACTGATGAGATAAGTGAGAGATCTGTTCAGCCGTCAAGTTAAGAAACAAAATTTAGACCACACTAGTAGAATGAGCACACTGAAGTTTCATAATTTGTTAGCGACTTTTGCATTGTATTAGCAAAATACCATGTCATCAATCTCCTTGTGCTTTTTTGTCCGACTCTGCCACCTTCAGCTTGCACACCCTGAGGAGCATAATTACAGTCACGTAACATATGCATTGTGAGCTTGAAAAGTATGGAATAAAATTGACTTTGATATATATATCACTGTTTGTGTATTTTAATTTTTTTATGACTATTATTTTTTTAGTGTTGAAGCAAAGAAAGCCCCTTTTTCGAGTGTTTGCTGAACTTTCCGAGACACATTCCACAATGTTATTTTCTCTTTTTGCATAACTTAAAAGATTTCACAGAATTTGGAAACATAGAATACTGATCCTGAACTTGCAACTTGGATCGATGGGACCAAAGGGCCATTTGCACAGGTACACACAGAGAAGCTGTAGGACAGGTATAAGAAACCTGTGGCCCCTCCAGACACCGCTGAACTACAGCTCCAATCATCACTGACCATCAGCCATGCTGAGTAGAACTGTTGGGAGTCAGAACACAACAGTGTATAGAAGACCACAGTTTCCCCACCCAATGAATTTCCAATGGCACATACCATCCAATTCACGTACCATCCAACTTTTTCAGATTAAAAAAAAAAAGGATGCACGTTTTCTAGGACATGCTCCCAGGTGAGTCACATGACCCACACCACAATCTCACTCTAAAAAAAGTGCTTTCTTCAGGGTGAGAGCACAGTGCACGTGCAAGAGGCGCACACCCAAAATGGCCACCGTGATCTCTCACAAAAAATTGGATGCCCCATTTTCCCCAGGACACCTGGCAGGTATGAACTCACTCTGGGGTTGTTGGTGTTTTTGTTTGGGATTCTCATTTGTCCTTTCAAGGTAGCTATTTTGATCCTGACCTGATGAGCTGAAGTTTAACATTTAGTCTACACAGGCTCGACTCCTGACTCCCTCTGGTGTATCTAGGACACAAGTGGGCTGCCTGAGCCCCAAAGGGCATTATGCAGCTACCAGACTCACTTTATGCAGCACCCTGATACTTCTTGAAGCTGCTCCATTCTTTCCATCAGAGTTCCATCCCTCGTGTTTGCTTCGTCCTTTCCCCCCCCTGGCTTTTTAAACTGCACACCCAACTTTCTGTGTTGTTTCAGAACAGGAAGGGCCAGAGTGTTATTTGATAGATAGGTTCCTTGTCTGCTCATTTATTTAAGCGGGACTTACTTCTGTATATGTATGTCCCATCCAGGAACACGGGTCCAGAAATCCATGCTTCCACATTCATTCAAATGTGGAAAATGGAATCCACATGTAAAAGTGTACTTGAGCATAATCCTTTATTGTAAAAAAATGGGGAGGGGGATTAATAAGTTTTTGCAGATGGAAGAGGTCCGTGTACAGATCAAAACTTGTGAGTGCATCAAAATTCCCTGGAATGCAGCATGCAGTTTTAATCCTCATCCTGTTAAAATCCACAGGAAAAAGCACCATGGGAGGGGGAGAAGGGGAGAGTAGTTGGGTTATACCCTGAGTGGTTAATTGCAAAGAAAAGGGGAACAGGAAATAAAGTATTCTAGAAAGCCGAATAAATCTGAACTAAACATCCATTATTTTCCAAACCTAACACAAATAGAATACCTAGACCTTAATCTTGCCCTAATTTAAGATAAGGAAAGCTAGCAGAACATCATTTTGGCTGTAATTATTATCTTCTGAAAAGCAGTGGTGCATTCTCTAGGGCTTGTGCATCTAGGGAAGATTAGAGTTCACTAAGAGGCCCCATTTATTTCCGCTTACCAATTTAAGTAGGGATAACATATTACAGTTTGGAAGAAGAAAAAAATAATAAGTTCTGGTTAGCAGAGTCACATCTCCCCCCCCCTTTTTTTCCCCTTTCCCCTGCACTAACTATACTGATTGCTACTGCATTACATGTTACAAATTGAGAGAACACACTGATTTTATGGGTGCTAGAAAGGTAATTTTAAGCTACAGCTGGAAAGAGCTAGTTTTGAAAAATGCAGACTCTGGTTTTGGAGCAGGAAAAAAGTCGCTTCTACTTTGTGTGCGGGGCTCCCCCTCCCCCCCCCCCCCCAAAAAAGGAGAAAGGGAATTTGAATTCCTATTTGCTGTATATGTATTCTGGCATAAGCAATAAAAGTACACAGAACCTCTTGAAAATCTCTGCATTCCCATGCAGAATGATAGCATAAAAATGAAGAAGAGAAGAAAATTAACACATAAAGATGCACTCAGACTAAATTTATAACAGCAGGTGGAGATAGTAATGCGTGTGCTTCAAAATAAGGTAGGCATTGTATACCCTAGGGAGTCTTAACTGCTGCCTCCTCCTTTTCTGCTGGTGTCAAGGTTTCTGTCAGTGGTTTCAGCAGAAATCACAGCAAGTACATAGTCCTTACTCTCCACTCCACCCCAGTTATTTAGGTATATTGTAAATCACTTTCTCAGAAAAGGTAGTTGTGCAAAGCAGGGCTTAACCTGATATGTAACCCTGGGAGGCCAATTTTTGTATTTCTCAGAGGCCACTCCATTCTCCAGATACTAACCCAGGGGCCAAAGCAATCCAACCCTTCACAGATTGCCAGGCTCTGCGATAAGCTTAGTGTTCCCTAGTAATAAGGGATTCAGCGGGATGGTGCACACCTTTTCAGGTCTTGGATTGGGATGGGGAGTGGAAATAAATAACAAATGTGCTTCTTGAAAGTTCCCCTCAAGAGATAGATTGGCAGTGGTGTTTTTTCTCCGCCACAAGTCAGAGAGGCAGCTATACAATAAGATGTATAATACGCAGAGAGACTCATTAGCTCTTTTCATTACAAGCAGAAATGAATGAAACTATTGCCTTAACTTGATTAAAATTTGATGTGGCAACCAAATTGGCTTCTACTTGCTTAAAGGGACCTGATCTGGTCCAGGACTGATGGATTAGTCTATTTGATTAGTCTTCCCAAGCGATGTCAATTTAGAATATGTTCATTCATAAAGTTCATTATGTCCTGTCTCTGCATTAATGTAGATTTTTTTAAAAAATGTATAGGAAGTGATACTAAAATAAACATATCCATTTTCAAACTCGTTTTATCCTACTCCACCATGCAACCCCAGTCAATTTTCTAGTCAAATATTGTCAACTGAACAACTACTAAAGTGGTTCCTCGGGTTACAGTCGCTTCAGGTTACAGACGCTTCAGATTACAGACTCCACTAACCCAGAAATATTACCTCGGGTTAAGAACTTTGCTTCAGGATGAGAACAGAAATGGCACAGCAGTGGGAGGCCCTATTAGCTGAAGTGGTACCTCAGGTTAAGAACAGTTTCAGGTTAAGAACGGACCTCCAGAACAAATTAAGTTCTTAACCCGAAGTACCACTGTAGTTGGCCACATATTCCAAATACTCCAAGAATGCTGCTGTAGCAGATTGCTTTTTAAATTTCTTTATACAGTGGTATCTCGGGTTAATAACTTAATTCATTTTGGAGGTCTGTTCTTAACCTGAAACTGTTCTTAACCTGAGGTACCACTTTAGCTAATGGGTCCTCCTGCTATTGCCGCGCCATCACTGCACGATTTCTGTTCTCATCCTGAAGCAAAGTTCTTAACCTGAGGTACTATTTCTGGGTTAGCGGAGTCAGTAACCTGAAGCGTCTGTAACCTGAGGTACCACTGTACTGTCACTGCTTAGCAGCACAGTGGCAATCCCCAGTCATTTTTGCTATACAGTTCTACCTCCATAGCAGCCAACTCCGCCAATTGTGGGGGCTGGGCACCCGCAAAGTCAATGAGAAAAGCCGGCAGGCGGCGGCAGCACTGCCTCCATGAGAGAAGCAGTTCAGCAAGGCACCCTTTTCAGGGGGAGGCTCAGGGACAGAGGCAGAGTATCTCTGCCTCCGGATCTGAGCCCCTCCCTGTGTAAAAGGGTGCCTCAGTGGCTGTGGAGAGGAGGAGGAGGAGGAGGAGGAAGAAGAGGAGCCACCGCCAGCCACCACAATGTGGACATGTAACATCACACGCACTACATGCAGGTGTGTGCGTGTGACATCACACATCCGCGTTGTGGTGGTGGGCCCCCACAATCCTGAGGGCAAGATGGCACCCCTTTCTACCTCCTACAAGTAGGAGAAAAAGGCAGTTGAGGGCAAGGATTATGTCATTGACTATCAATTGATTAGTTACTGTACAGTGGTACCTCGGGTTACAAACACCCGGTTACAGACTCTGCTAACCCGGAAATAGCACCTCGGGTTAAGAACTTTACCTCAGGATGAGAACAGAAATCATGCGGTGGCGGCGGCACAGTGGCAGCAGGAGGCCCCATTAGCTAAAGTGGTACCTCAGGTTAAGAGCAGTTTCAGGTTAAGAATGGACCTCTGGAACGAATTAAGTTCGTAACCAGAGGTACTACTGTAGAGAAGTAGAGAACCCATTCTGATCAAATCAGTGTGAAAACTGATTAGGCTTCATTAAAAAAAAAAAAAAGATCAATTAGAATTAGGACTACATACAATTCTACCAGGCATTTAGTGTTAAATAATCTTAAAACATTACTCTTATTTCATGGTGATTCTGCAACTGTTACTGTATGGAAACTTTAAAAAAAAAAACACAACACAATGATGACAATGCAGAGGGTTAAGGTATGCAGCTCCAGCACAAGCCTTCTTGGAATTCCTTTGTAAATAAGAATATATATGAAAGGGAACAGCTAGGAGCAGCTCAACATATCCCTTGACCATGGTTCATAGCCCTCAACATGCTGTCTTGGTTTTATAAATTAGAAATCTTGTCATCTTATCATCTAGATCACGAAAATTGTGGCAAACTTTATCTGTGTAGTGAACCGTAATAACCCAAACTTTAACTTCAAGAAAATTACACTTGGAAACACTTCACAGAGTTGTAGCCTGTGGAAGATGTAAGATTCTTTCTTCCCTTCATTCTCCCAAAGAGTTATTAACCCTCTCTACAGAACCTTGGGAATATCAAAAGTATTTTAGGTCTCCCCAATACACCCTTCTGTCCTGGTCATTATTAGCAGAATCTTTGCAGCAGAATCTTTGCAAACACACACAAAAAATATGACACACTGGATGGTGGCAGCTTTAATTTTTGAAATGAAAGAAGCTGTGTTATAAAACTACTGCTTAAAATTAATTATATGGGTTGACATTTTTATTAAGGGTATAACTTTATGTAATGTGATATTAATTCCACAGTCTACTATACAGGAAACCCAAAGAAGATGAGCACACAACGAACCTGAACTGGAATGTGGACTTTAAAGTAGAATTGCATGTTACACTAAAGTTCCATGAGCCACTGGTGAGGTCCAGTAAGGCAGAATGGGGTCCTCCTCAGCCATTTGCCCACTCAGGATCACTCCCCACCCCTACCCCTTATGCTTCCCATACCCACCATCCCCTGGAGATAAAAGGATATGAGGGCCTGTATCCTTTTGTCTCTGGATGGAGATGGTTTTGAATGGACAAATGTGAATGAAAGGATGAAGCAGTCCCTTCCTCACCATTTCTGTACTCCATCTGAGATTACTTACAGTTGTTATATTACATCAACTATCTCCAACCTGGTGCCCCTCCACAAACACAGATACTTGGTACAACACCCACCACCAGTTCCAGAGAGCATTGTGGGCTGATGGGAGTTGTAGTCTGAGACATCAGGTTGGGGAAGGCTGTGTAACAAGAAAAGATCCCAGGGGGAAATAATATAGGGTCAACAGGTACCATGAAAAGTGCTGAGATGGGGGTTGGGGCTGGGAGGTTAGTAGTTTTAGGGCTTGGGGGTTGTTGTTTCTTAATATAAAGACACACTGAAGGTCCTGAAGTTGTTTACAGGTGGTCCAGAAATGTATGTCTCCTACAACAAACCATTATGCTCCAGACATGTGAACTAGGAACTCCAGAGATTTATAGGCAGATGCAAGCATGTCTGTTTGCAACGGGCTTCAAGGAGACACAACAGCATCTGGGAAAGAAAAGAAGGTGTGGAGAGGAAAATAAAAATAGCATTGCTGTTGCTTTGAATGGGGAAAAGGCCTCAATGGAAGTGAGAGAGTTGATAACCACATGGGTTTAGTTTTTAAGGCAGGAGGGGAATGATGGTGAAAGAGGAAGTCCTCAGTTCATATACTTCTTTTCTTTTCTTTTCTTTTTTTACTATGGAACAGATTCCTTGATTCAGTTCTCCCAACTGCTCTAGTTTTCTGGTCCCTCTGAATATTTCATCATATTTGACAGCATTGGCTTGAAAGGCCAAGCTACACATTACACAGAAGATCCACGATTAGATCTCAAAACATTTTGCTCAGCCTTAAAAGCCACCGGAGGGAGGGGAATTGGCCTTTCCCTGATTAACACTGCCCCTCCTGAAGGTGATGGGGAGAAAAAGAAAAGTTACCCATAACAGTAGACCCACCAGTCAAGCTGAATGGCATTAAAAACCTGGGTCCTGGTACCAGAAAAAAAACGGTCCAGTGAAGGACAAAAAAATATTAAAATTGAGGTATATCTATATACTGAAAAACAGTTGAAGTTTCATTTACAACAAGAGGATAACAGACAGTATGGTTTATGCTGATGAACGAAAACATCAGCTATGATTGATTATGTAGGGTTGGAATGAATGCACTTCAAATATATGTTAAAGATTGCAAGAGATTGGAAAACCAGATTCCCTTGTGATAGTGATTGTAATCTAGTGTCAGCCTTGTTATGGCATTAACCCCACCCCCTATTTCGCCCTTGTCTTTCCCATCCCTTCCCCCAGCTTCTTTTGCCTTGGTTAGAAGGTTTAGAACAATATTTAAGATTAACAATATAATATTTGGTGCTTTGGCTATGCTTTGATATAGTATGTATTCACACTGCTTGAAAGGGATTGGATTGGATTGACTTGCTTTTAGTAGAAGGTTACTAGACATGTGTGGCTTTACCTTTCACAGTTCTACAGTGACAACGGAAGACACACCTACCCAATTTTGTCCTGGGTGTGTTAGCTCAGGAGCACTTGCCAACATTTAGGCACTGACAATGCTATAATTGATGGGATCTCCATTTTGCATGGTACTAGCCAGCTCAACGGATGGCAGAGAATTCAATGGCAGATTCCCACTGCCACCTACTCTGGGTGAATTGCCAGTGTATAATATAGCCTTATGTAGGTGGCTCCTCTGAAGCCTATTAAAATGACGGGTGTACTAAATAATCCTATTATATGGGGGTATAACATTCCCTCGAGAGACAGCATTTTCATGCAGCCATTTTACAAACCACTTAAAAGTTTTTTTTCCCCTCTTTTGAATTCCACAGTCTGAGTCCTGAAATAAAAACGCAGCAGAACCAGAGCCACTGAAACCTTCATCTTTGGAGTGACAGGTTATAGCAGAGCATATAAAAATCACTAACACCTTTGTAGTCCCTTTATAAAATACACAATCCTAGACCCGTGTGTTAAATTAGTGCCGACTTTGATTTAAGAAGGCATCTTTCAAGATGTCATGTTTCCGGATGGTCTAGCAGTGGGGTGAGAAAGTGCCATGACCTGGGAGCCTCTAGTTATAATCCCAGCACAGCCATGAATGCAGTGGATGGCCTTAGCCAAGCCATTAGTCAATCTCAGGTCTTCGTTAACAGTAGGACAATAAAACGATCTACCCGAGGCAGTGCTACTTTGTACCCTAGACAGTGACGGGCCTACATTTTTGGGACCTTGAAGCTTCAACTGCCTGGGGGGGGCCCTTTGTAACCAGCAGCAAGGTCTGGGTAGCCACTGTTATCTTCGTCAATGGGGTTGTTCCATGACCAGAGGCACCACCTTCTCCAGAGGATTGAGGGGGCCCACACACAACGTCCTCACATCACGCAGGGGACCCTCTGAACATTGAGGGGGTCTGGCCCATTAAAAAACAGATTGGGAGCCCCAGTGCCTTGGACCTCAGAAGCTGGCGCCCTTGTCCACGACGGATCGCCACACCTTTACAACATCTGTGCAACTGACTCTCAGACTTTGAGGTTGTTGATATATATACAACAAAAAATTAATCAATGTGTGTTGTGCGATTCAAATTGGGTCTACTAGACCTAAAATGTTTAAGCAAGCTGGACCAAAGTCCCTTCCGGGATTAGGGGCCCTGAAAGTTAAGCTCCATAAGTTTCATAGGAGATCCACCCATGACCCTAGGCAAGGCTAACTACTTGCACACCAAAAAATAAATAAATAAATAAATAAATAAATTGCTAATGTCTATTTAAAAAATGTGTAAAAATGATAAAATTCTTCAAAATATAAAGGTAAAACATTATCAGAAATTTCTAAGATATATCAAAAACTAATCTGTATAAAATGGTGCACCTCAAAGGTCTGTACTGTGCCCCTCTGAGGTATGCACCCGAGGTTGCTGGCTAATTGGACCAATGATAACATCTGTCCTGAGGGCCTTCCTCCCAGCCAGATGGGTGGGGTATAAATAATAAATTACAGTGGTACTTCAGGTTAAGAACTTAATTTGTTCTGGAGGTCCGTTCTTAACCTGAAACTGTTCTTAACCTGAGGTACCACTTTAGCTAATGGGGCCTCCTGCTGCCGCCGTGCCGCGCGATTTCTGTTCTCATCCTGAAGCAAATTCTTAACCCGAGGTACTATTTCTGGGTTAGCGGAGTCTGTAACCTGAAGCGCCTGTAACCCGAGGTACCACTGTATTATAAATTTTTATTGTACTGGCCCCATGTCTCTGAAACACATTGCCAACTGTGCTGCAACAGGCCCCATTACTTTCTGCCCTAGAGACCTACTTTGTTGCTTCATTTTGCCTGCTTTCTCCTGAGCTGTTGTTTTGCTACAACCAGCAGGAATTTGTTTGTAGTTATGTAATTTATTTTGGTGTTTTTCTTTGTGTGCGTGCCGGATGTTTGTTATTTGAATGCCCAGTTTTTATTAACAGTTTTATGGTTGTAGTTGCATTATTGTGTCTAATTTGCAAGCCCCCTTGAGTTGTCTATTATTATTATTATTATTATTATTATTATTATTATTATTAAAGGCCCAGAAGTATTAATTAAATAAAATGCCTTATCAGATTGTTGCAACAAGAAAAATAATTGCTACAGATATTAAAGCAAATTAACCCAAACAGATTGCCAAACACCAGTGTTTAGCATTTTCCCAATCTAGAGTTTGATAGAATGCTATATACACATCTCAGAAAGCATGGTTTGTATACAACATTAGTTCTACTCAGAGCAGAACCATTGAAATGAATGGATAGGACTAACTTTGGTCTATTAAGTTTAATGGGTCTACTTTGAGCAATATTTTGAACAACTCGGGACCAGCGCACCTGAAAGACTGCCTCCCTATTTTGACCTGTAAGATCACTTGGATTATCCACTTGTGGCACCAAAACAAACATTATGTGATAGGGTGGAAGCCAGAAAATGACCATTTTCTGCTATTGCCCCTGTACTATGGAATGTCCTTTATGTTGTCATACATGTTGGAATCCCCTAGTTCCCCTGTTTTAGCTGTTTTATATGCTTTTATGTTGCTGTTTTATTGGTTTTAGGCTGTAGTGTATTTTATAATGATACTGGTTTTCACATACCACTTAGTGACTTTTTTAATATTAAGCCATTTCCAAATGCTTTTAAATAAGCTGGGTACAACTCAGTATCACTACACCTTTCTTGCGAAGTATCTCCTTTCTTGCTTAAAGTCATTTGAAAGATTGACTGAATTACAAATGATAAATTAGAACTAGACCCTATGGTTATTTTGCTAGGGAAATAAAGAGGAATAGTATCAAAAAGGACAGGTGTATAGTGGCACATTAGTAAATACTGTGGGGGGGAAACCAACAAATACCAACTATAAAAGAATGGAAACAAGCAATAAAATATGAAATATCATATTTCAAAAATATTATGGGAAGGGACCTCAGATAAGCAAAAAATACTCTTTGGAATCATGGTATAAGAACTGAGGGCAGTCTAGCAGTAGCTTACAAAAGGAATGGTTCGGGAGGCAAGACAGGAGAGGGAACAAATTCCCACTTCAGCCCCAAAAGGCTTTGCAGGGGCTTCAGAGCCTTAAATTCAGGGGATGAACACAGCTGCGTTTCATCCCGAGTCAATAACATGGGGCATAATGGAATTTTTTTCCACTACAGTATTTTTTAAATGAAATTGTTTCCATTTCTAAAACTTGGATGGCTTTTGAAGAAAGCTGAGACAAATTCATGGAAGATAAAGACTATTAATTTCCTACCTCCACTGTCAAGCCTCTGTTTACCAGTTGCTGGGTATTACAAGTACAGTGGTACCTCGGGTTAAGTACTTAATTTGTTCCAGAGGTCCGTACTTAACCTGAAACTGTTCTTAAACTGAAGCACCACTTTAGCTAATGGGGCCTCCTGCTGCTGCCGTGCCGCCAGAGCCCGATTTCTGTTCTTATCCTGAAGCAAAGTTCTTAACCTGAAGCACTATTTCTGGGTTAGCGGAGTCTGTAACCTGAAGCGTATGTAACCCGAGGTACCACTGTAGGGAGATTACTTATGAAAACAGGGTGCTGGGCGAGATGGGACTCTGGCCTGATCAAATAAAACTTTATAATTATCATCATCATCATCATCATCATCATCATCATCATCATCTCACCCTTCATCCAAGGATCACAGGGCAGTTTACAATGTTAAAAACACAAAATACATAACAATAACACACATATACAGTTTAAAAGGCCATAGATAGTTTAATGAGCCAAAAGCCTGGAAGAAGAAGAGTGCTTTTGCCTGGCGCCTAAAGATATGTACTGAAGATGCCAGGCAAGCCTTCCTAGGGCAAGCATCCCACAAATGGGGAACCACCACAGAAAATGCCCACTTTGCCATCCTCCAGACATCACACAGAGGAAGCACACAAAGAAGAGCCTCAGAGGATGATCACAGGTTCTTAAAATGAATTGTTTGGTAAAAAGAATGAACAAGAATTAACCAATACAATATTAGTTCAGAGTTGCAAATACAGTGGTACCTTGGTTTATGAACTTAATCCGTTCCGGAAGTCCGTTCTTAAACCAAGGCGTGCCTTCCCATAGCAGCGGGGGACTCAGTTTACAAATGGAACACACTCAGCAGGAAGCAAAACATGTTCTGCTTCCAAGGCAAAATTCACGAACCAAAACACCTACTTCCGGGTTTGCAGCGTTCTTAATCCAAGTTGTTCATAAACTAAGCTGTTCTTGAACCAAGGTATCACTGTATAATGGGAAAGTTCTCACACACACGTCTCAATATCTTCATGAGCGACAAAAATTAAGACTGCCGTTCTGAAAACACTTACCTGGGAGTAATTACTATCTTATGTCTTACTGGACATGTATATATAATTGCATTGTAAGCCACAGAAAGGGAGTCAAATGCTATTGAACTATCATTCCTCAAACTATTTACAAGTATTGCAATACAGTGATTTCCAAGTAATACTTTGAATTTGCTTTGAATATAACTAAAATCACATCAACCCATTTCAATCCAGAAAGGTAATGGGTTGCTGGGTAAATGCCTCCTTTCAAGAAAGGGTAGGCTTGGCTGCCTTAAAAGACATAATCGTAGAATCAAAGAATTGTAGAGTTGGAAGGAACCATGATGATCATAGTCCAACTCCCTGCAGTGCAGGAATATTTTGCCCAACTTAGGGCTTGAACCTACAACCCTGAGATGGGATGGCCCATGCCTGAATAATAATAATAATAACAACAACAACAACAACAACAACAACAACAACAACAACAACAACAACATATTTATACCCCGCCCATCTGGCTGAGTTTCCCCAGCCACTCTGGGCGGCTCCCAATCGAGTGTTAAAAACAATACAGCATTAAATATTAAAAGCTTCCCTAAACAGGGCTGCCTTCAGATGTCTTCTAAAAGTCTGGTAGTTGTTTTTCTCTTTCACATCTGGTGGGAGGGCATTCCACAGGGCAGGTGCCACTACAGAGAAGGCCCTGTAACCTCACTTCTCGGAATGAGGGAACCGCCAGAAGGCCCTCGGCACTGGACCTCAGTGTCTGGGCTGAACGATGGGGGTGAAGAGACCTGCTTGGATATGGAAGATTTTAATAACTATCAGCCAGTTAGTAGCATTCCCTTTCTGAGCATGGCACCCAAGTGCTTCAGGATTTTCATTCCTACCTGGAAGGCTGATTTCAGAAGGTGGTATTAGGGGACTATTACTCAACGCTGTAACATTTATGCTAAGTGCTTCTGTTAAGTTTCCTTTTGTCCCCAAGGCTTTTGGGCGTCTATAAACTACAAGACTGAGGTCATCCAGAGCCATGGAATGAGGTGCCAACAATAGGCTGATGACAGACATCTCTGCTACTCTTTTTTGAACATCAAATTTAAGTGAGGAAGAGGAAGTGATGCCTCACGTGTCTGGGAACAATAATGGACAAGATGAAAACTGAAGTTCAATGCGGACAAGGAGGTGCCATTGGTGGGTGGTTCATCTGTGTGAGTTAATGTGCTCATCCTATTCTAGACAAAGTTACACTCCCCAAAAAAGACCAGCTTACAGCTTTGGGGTACTCTTAGATCCAGCTTCCTCTCGGCAGGTGCATGTTGCATTTTCATTACCGCACATGGACACCCCTTGGTGAGCAGAGTAATTTATATATATATATATATATAAGATATTTATTAAGCTTTTTTAAAGTATTACAATAAAAATGAAAAAAATAACAAAAATACAAAATAAAAATAATTAAAAACACACAGATTTTCCATTACTTGTTTTCCTTTAGCTTGTTTCCCAGACCTCCTCATACCTCCCTTTTTTTAATTCCAGTTCAATTTGTTGGTTCAGCAAATCCTTACTCTCTTTATTTATCCTAATCTTTAGTCTTAAAATAGTAACGTTTAAATTTTTACCTATTAACAACCCATTTTTCATAATCCCTTAAAGCATTACAGCTGGAAACCACTTAATTTCTATCCAACATCATTCTAACATTCATTAATTTTACAATAATTCTGTAGATAGTCTTTGAATTTCTTCCAATCTTCTTCCACCGACTCTGCTCCCTGGTCCCGGATTCTGCCAGTCATTTCTGCCAGTTCCATATAGTCCATCAGCTTCATCTGCCATTCTTCCAGAGTGGGTAGATCTTGTGTCTTCCAATACTTTGCAATGAGTATTCTTGCTGCTGTTGTGGCATACATAAAAAAGGTTCTATCCTTCTTTGGCACCAATTGGCCGACTATGCCCAGGAGAAAGGCCTCTGGTTTCTTCAAGAAGGTATATTTAAATACCTTTTTCAGTTCATTATATATCATTTCCCAGAAAGCCTTAATCCTTGGGCACGTCCACCAAAGGTGAAAGAATGTACCTTCAGTTTCTTTACATTTCCAACATTTGTTATCGGGCAAGTGATAAATTTTTGCAAGCTTGACTGGGGTCATGTACCACCTGTATATCATTTTCATAATATTCTCTCTTAAAGCATTACATGCCATAAACTTCATACCTGTGGTCCACAACTATTCCCAGTCAGCAAACATAATGTTATGTCCAAAATCTTGTGCCCATTTAATCATAGCAGATTTCACCGTTTCATCCTGAGTATTCCATTTCAACAGCAAGTTATACATCTTTGACAAAATCTTAGTTTTGGGTTCTAACAGTTCTGTTTCTAATTTTGATTTTTCCATCTGGAAGCCAATTTTCTTGTCCAAATTATATGCCTCCATTATCTGATAATAATGAAGCCAGTCTCGCACTTTATTTTTTAGTTTCTCAAAACTCTGCAGTTTCAGTCTATCTCCATCTTGTTCCAAAATTTCCCAATATTTCGGCCAATTGGCCTCCATATTGAGCCTTTTCAGAGCTTTCGCTTCCATCGGTGACAGCCACCTTGGGGTTTTGTTTTCCAATAAATCCTTGTATCTTATCCAAACATTAAACAATGCTTTCCTGACAATATGGTTTTTAAATGCTTTATGCGCTTTGACCTTGTCATACCACAGATATGCATGCCATCCAAATACATTGTTAAAACCTTCTAGGTCCAAAATGTCTGTGTTTTCAAGAAGTAGCCATTCTTTCAACCAGCAAAAAGCTGCTGATTCATAGTAACGTTTAAAGTCTGGCAGGGCAAATCCACCCCTTTCCTTTGCATCAGTTAATATCTTAAATTTTATTCTGGGCTTCTTGCCCTGCCAGACAAATCTAGAAATATCTCTCTGCCACTTCTTGAAACAATCCATCTTGTCCACAATTTGCAATGTTTGAAACAAAAACAGCATTCTAGGCAATACATTCATTTTTATCACAGCAATACGACCCAACAGTGAAAGCTTCAAATTTGACCAAATTTCTAAATCTTTTTTCACTTCCGTCCAACATTTTTCATAATTATCTTTAAATAAGTTCCCATTTTTGGCTGTCATATTAATCCCCAGGTATTTCACTTTCTTAACCACAGTCAAACCTGTCTCATTCTGAAACCTCTCTCTTTCAATTGGTGTTAAATTTTTCTCTAAAACCTTAGTTTTTAACTTGTTCAGTTTAAATCCTGCCACTTGACCAAATTCTTGAATTAGTTCTAAAACCCTTTTAGTACTAGATTCTGGCTCCTGTAACGTCAATACTAAGTCATCTGCAAATGCTCTCAGTTTGTACTGTTTGGCTCCAACCTGTATGCCTTTAACCAACCGGTCCCTTCTAATCATATTCAGCAGAACCTCCAGGACTGATATAAAAAGCAGTGGGGAGATTCTATCTTAAATTCTTCCGTCACCACATTATTTACAATTAATTTAGCCTTTTGTTCAGAATATATTGCACCTATACCATTTTCAAAACCTTGGCCTACCCTCATCCCCTGTAGGTTCTTCTTCATAAAACTCCAAGAGATGTTGTCAAAGGCTTTCTCCGCGTCCACAAATATCAGAACTGCTTTAGTATTTATATTCACTTCTAATTTTTCCAAAATATCAATTATATTCCTCAAATTATCAAACAAGTGTCTTCCCGGGAGAAAGCCCGCTTGGTCTTTATGAATCTCTTCCATCAATACTTTTTTCAATCTCTTGGCCAAAATGTCTGCAAAAATTTTATAATCCACATTAAGTAACGATATAGGGCGGTAGTTCTTAAGCTGAGTCTTTTCAGTCTCTGTTTTCGGTATAAGTGTAATGTACGCCTCTTTCCACAACTCTGGTGCCCTTTTCCCTTCCAATATTTCATTGCAGACTTCCTTCAAAGGTTGTAATAGCCACTCTTTCAAAGATCTATAATATCTAGAAGTCAGCCCATCCGGTCCTGGAGATTTGCCCAATTCCATATTTTGAATGGCACCTTCTACTTCCTGTTCAGATATTTTATAGTTCAACATTAATTTGCTTTCTTGGGAGATTTTTTTGTAATCCATTTGTCTTCAAAAATTGGTCTATATCCATTTCTTTCTGTGGTCCTTGTGTGTATAATTGTTTAAAATACCTCTGGAAACAGTTTCTAATCTCAATTGGGTTATGTATATTCTTTCCTTCCACTTCTAAGTTTGTAATAGTATTTAATTTTTGTCTTTTTTTCATTTGCCAGGCCAACAATTTCCCACATTTGTTAGCTGATTCAAATGTTTTTTGTCTCATTTGTTTAATTTTCCATTCTATTTCCTGATTCATCATTTCCATATATTGTACTTGGTATAATTTTATTTCTCTCAAAATCTCCTGCGACTTTGGTTTTGCTCTCAGTTTCTTCTCACTTTCTTTTATTTTCTCCAAAATTTTATCTTTCTTCTCATTTTGACTTCTCTTCTTTATTGCATTCTGTTGTATCAGAAACCCTCTCATAACAGCTTTGCTTGCATCCCAGATTACTCTTTTTTCTACATTGGTGTTCATATTTATTTCAAAATAGTCTCTCAAAGTTTTTTGGGGCTTTTTATACACTTCTTCATCTCTAAATAAGGTGTCATTCATCCTCCATCTGAAGGAGCCAGTTGATATTTGTTTCATCTCCATCCTTACAGCGTTATGGTCGGAGCAAGTTTTTGGGCAGATTTCCACTTTCTTTATCTTTGGTGCCATTCCTCTAGTTACCCATATTTGGTCAATTCTAGTCCATGTCATCTTGGCTTCAGAGAAGAAGGTTCCCTCTCTTCCCAAGGGGTTCTTTACTCTCCAAACGTCCACTAAATCCATATTGTCTGTCATCTCAAAAAATGTTTTCGGTAGTCTACCATCCTTGGTAACTACCTGTCTTTGTGCCTTGTCCATGTTTGTAGATACTACTCCATTCATGTCCCCCATCAAAATCAGATTGTAATCCAAATAGTCCAATAAGATCTCATGCAACTTTTTAAAGAATTCAGATTTCCCCTCATTCGGTGCATAAATTCCTACGATCAAAAATTTCTCTCCTTGAACTTGAATTTCGATTGCCAAAAATCTGCCTTGTTCATCTTTAAAAATTAATTTCGGTAATAATCTCTCCTTTGCATATATCACAACTCCTCTTTTTTTAACTTTGTCAGATGAGATAAACTCCTGTCCCAATCTTTTATTAATCAGTAGTTTCCTGTGTAGCCTTGTTACATGTGTTTCTTGTAAACAAATCAAGTCCAATTGTTCCTTTTTTAGTAAATGAAAAACACTTTTTCTCTTTCGAGGAGAGTTCAAACCATTACAATTCCAACTTAACAGTTGCAGAGCCATGATGGGGTTACTTCACTTTACCTCCAACTGCGCCAAGTGTCTGTTCTTGTTCTGTCGATGGTGTCTCTTTCTCTGGACCGTGCAATCCAAAAGATAAGTTTGCTATGTCTAGTATTCCTTTTTCCAGTGCTTTTGGCTCTTCTCCGGATTCCGCTTCTTTCTGTAGATCTTCTTCGTAATCTTTCAAAAACCTATCTTTATTGTTGACTGATCTTATTTTTATCTTTCTTCCTTTGTATTTAAAGGATAGGCCTTGAGGAAATTCCCACCTAAAGATAATACTATTTCTTCTCAACAGGGCAACTAGGTCTCCGTAGTTAAGCCTTAAGTCCAAAATATGTTTTGGAATGTCCTTAAATATCTCCACACTTGAGTCGTAAATTTCCAAAGTCCTTTGATAGTGCAGATTCAAAATTTTGTCTCTCTCCTCTTTTGTTCAAAGAGTAATCAAGCAGTCCCTCACCTTGTTCCTCCTTTGTCCTCTTCCAAGTCTAAATGCATTCACTATCTTAAATTCTTCCTTCCCCAAATCCTGTTGCCAAAAATCTGTAAATTCCTGTGTAAGAAATTCAGCCAAATTATCTTTCTCACGTTCTGGTACAGCCCTGATTCTTAGATTCCTTTGTTTCTCTTTCAATTCAATCATAGACAGTGTCAAACCGTGGTCCTCCAATTGCTTGTATACCGGTGGTACCTTCTCTTGAGTAGCAGTTGCTATATCTTTTGCTTCTTCAGCTATCTTTCGGGTCGAAGCAGATTCCTGTAATAATTTTTCAATAGACTCTGTATTGGTATTCACCTTCTGTCCCAAATTATTAATGCTTGTTGTATTCAGGTCAATTTTAACTGATGCTTCAGCTACTTGTTTATTTGTCTCAGCTACCTGCTTAGCTAAATTTTCTAAAGATTCATTAATTTTTCCAAGTGCATGTGCCAAAACGTCTTCAGACGACATAACTTTTGGTTTAACCTGTGGAGGAGCAGCCCCTGATGTTCCAGATGCTCCAGATGTTGAAGCCCTTCGCTGCTGCACAGTGTCTGTCCGATAGGGTCTGCCAGACCTAGTAGTTTTTTCCTGCGCCAGCTCTAACTTTCCTCTCCCATCTGCCATAACACTCTCATGAGACTTCAAGGTCGATCCCACGGTTGAAAGTTTGTTTTGGAATGGAATTTTCCTCTAACCCAGTTGTTATTGTAGCAATGTCAAACCTCCTCTAGGGGGACACAGTAACAGCCAAAGCTTGCAACTTTTAGAGAGAAAAAAATGGTCCTTATAAGTCCCCCAATTCACCTAAAAACAACAGTTTCAGTTGCACTTAAACAGTTACTTTAGAACCAGGAGAAGTCCAGAAACACTGTATCTCTTTAGCAGAGTTAGCTGTCAAAAGTCCTCTGCTTACAGATAGGCTTTTCACAGAGCGGCATTCATCTCAGGGCAGTCCATTCCCAGGTTTTAGATGGTGGATTTTAACTTCCTTTTCCCTTATTTTTTTGCAGATTAGTACAGCTCAAACATTTCCCCCCTCCTCTCCTGCAATCCGGAGGGGAGATCGTTTTCCTGATGTTGCGATTTCAGTCTTTTTCAAATGTCTTTCCCAGTTTCCGCTTACAGTCTCTTTGCTTTGATCTAGCTACAAGAAAGGAAGGCAGACTTCCTGTTTGTACCTTCCCGCTTCGGTGCCGAATTAGCTTATTTTTTCCTTTAAATCCAATTTAATCCTACTCACGGGTAGTTGCTTTCAACGTCGAATTGTCCCAGGAAAAAGTCAGCGCTCTCCGATAACGGCTATGCGGCTTCACTCCCGGAAGAAGCAGTCGACTCTCAGCACCGCGCCGCTCACCCCATCTCGCTCCCGAACCCTTAAAAAGGGTCCTTTCACGACTTGGGGGGGCGCAAAAGGTGCCCGCCGAGTCCCCACGTTCACAGGCTTCACCCGCCTGTGATTTTTAAAGGGCCCCCGCTTCGCCGCAGCGGTAGGACCCGATCCCGCGGAGCTAATCCCTCAGAGACTCAGAGGGAATCCGCCATTATCGATGGCGCCGACCCGGATGTCCCCCTGGTGAGCAGAGTAATTTAAGTGAGAAGGGTCAGATCCACCCCCCAAAGAAAAAACCCTATCCTGGAGCTCAGGTGGGGCAGGCAGAGGATAAAGCATTTTTATACAAACACAGTTGATTTCAGAATCCAACTATGGCTGTTTAAAATAGGTGATATTGCGTGACACGCAATATTGCTTCTAGAAGTTTGCAAAAAAATAATAATAGAAGAACAAGGAAAAGATCATAAGCATATAGTCAGACATTCAGCAGCGTATCTTAGCCTGCTATTATGTTAGCTGTGGGTGCCTGATCTTTTTAGACAACAACAAAAAAAAGATCCACTGGAGTCTCTTCTGCTTCTGAACCAGACTCCTTCCCCTCCCCCCCCAAGAAACAAACGACTGTGAATTCACAGTACAAAGGCCTTAGAGGTATACATAAACGCTTTGAAACTAGCTTGCAATCCACACAAAGCTGCTGCAGTGGATATGGATTGAGAGGATCCATTATTAAAAGAGGGATCAAAACAAGATGCAATTATGCCCAGTTAATCCCCTCAAAACAGTGAGGTATTTCTTCCCCACAGCAATTATTTGCACAGGGGTGAAAACAACAACCATATAGAACAAATTAAAACTTTACCTTCAGATGCTACCCCTCAATTGTTATGCAGATTCCCCTATGCTCATTTCAGTCAGTGGCAAAAGACAAACATAAAACGGGAGATTTCCACCCCTCCAAACCACAGCTGCCTGCACAAAACTGTGATAATAAAAAAAATTCCTAAAATAGATGTAAATTGAGTTTATTATTATGTCCCTTCCCGTATTTTTAAGCCCATTCAAGGCAGCTGTGATCTCAAAAGCTCTGTATTGAAAGACTGGGCAAAGATCAGCTGTTCTTAGGATATCTGTAGGCACCGTCACCTGAATAAAAATATGTGTGCATTTGCAAGCCAGTATCAAATGACCACTACGGTGTACAAATTGCTTGTTTGGGCTACTTTAAATACAACCTTCACATGTTTAAATGTCATGCTTGGATTTAGCTTGCTAAGGTGGCAGGTTTATAAAATATAGACTAGATGAAGGTTGAAATGTTCCAAATGCAAGACTGAAAAGGGAAAAGGGGGAGAGCCAAGAGCTCTATGCCAACTTTTATTTATTTCCTATATAAATATAAGCAATTTAGTCCTTCTCCCAAAATAGAGGCAGATTAGATGAGTTAGACAGTAGTCAATTCATTTTGCATAGGAATGGCTCATTAAAAAAAAGAGCCCCACATTTGTATTATGCTCTGATTGGACAGAGCACAAAATGAATTTACTGTGTCACTCCGAGATGTAGCAGGACTAATGAGAGAGGGAGAGTGTATGGGGCTATGGGTAAATCTCCAGTATATTCATTCCCCTCCACTGGTATAGCTCATGGAACGGAGGTGTCTCTCATTATGTATGTGTCTCAGGAGCTTTCTTTAATATTTTAATAAATAACAACATCAGCCCAACAAGAAATTAATGAATAGTATCATTAATAATGAGCTAGAGTCTTGTAGTGATAGGATAGATATTAAATTGAACCACTGTGGTGCTATCTCTAGAGACTTGGGATTTTTCCAGCGGCAAACAAGGCGGCTGAATGAAGCAGCCCATTGCTCTGTGCCAACAGCTTTTACAACAGGTTGAGAGTAATAAAAGAGGATTTTCTGCACGATAAAGTTAAGCCCTAGAAAATCTGCTGGTGTCGATCGGTGTGAAAAGTACTGCCAAACGTGATCCTTAATTAAACTTTAATTAAGATAAAGCTTCTCTCACCCCCCCTCCCATTCTCTCTTTAAAAAGGGTTAGGAGAAGCAGAGAGGGTGTCAGCTACTTCGCTGCCACCAAGTTCTGCCCTAAAATAATTCTATATTAAACCATAGAAAAGTGTGTTCAAATAACGTTAAATCCCCTACAGCCAGGAAACTCAGAGTTAAGTCAGATGCTGCCTCCTTAATTCACCCCTTTGTCTCTAGGTGTATTACAGCTTGTGATGTGTGAGATCAGCCACAATTTGAAGCCTCTAAAGTAATGGGGAAGAGTTAAGCAAAAACAGAGAAAAAGAGAGAGAGTTTTGCACTCAAATCTGGATTTCCTTACTTTTAATCAGCCACTGAATAGTTTCCACTGCATTTCCTTCTGTGTGGTTTAATTCCTGTTATTCTAAAGAGTAAAATATGGATTCTCTTTAGTTATATTGCCATATAAGAAACAGTGAGAGAGCTGGCTGTGAAAGTGAAAGAATATACTTTGCTGTAGAATTTGGGAGCTAAATTCAGCTGTCCAAGCTGGCAAACCAATCTAATCTGAATGCGGTAGAAATGGGCCGTTTATCTTATGCAGTCATTGCATCCTCACTGATTTCAAGTGTAATATTGTACGGATCGTGCTATTATTGCAATGACACTATTGGACTATTGCAATTAACACTACTGACACTACCGGGGACCATGAGATGCTTTGAGAGAAAGGTATCAAAAAAAACGGGCTTCTATAGCAGTGGGATCAAGTAACTCAACATCTCGAACCACAGCCACTGATTTCAAGCATCTTTTCAAAGGGGTCCATAAGAAACAAGGTGCCAAACTAAATGTACTGAACTGTTAGAATTAAAAAATATATAATCTAAGCAGACCAAACTACTCTGACCATTACACCTGTTTTTGCCAAGTCACCTGTATTAGGGCCTAAACCTTTATGGCTCCACCTCTACCAATTCCAGCCACACCCTTAACCCTCCCATATTCCATCTTGGCCTTGGCTTTGACTTGTCCAGTTCCCCCAGCTCTCCACTCCTAGTTTCTGCCCTGCTCCCAAACATGGTATGCTTTGACCCCATTGCCTCATTTAAGGGGACAGTGTTTTTATGAATCAAGAGCAGACAATCCTATCTACCGAACGTTTTCTTGCAATTCCTAATACGAAAAGATATGGGATCACCAATAAACTCCCTGCTCAAACACATCAGGATTTTGTGACTATACCTCCCGCCCCAGCAAGCACCCACAAAAATGTCCATAGGGATTTGCGAGTGTTCAGGGGAGCTGTTCACAAAATTCCAATGGACCTGTGGGCCCTTTTTCCACTGCCAGCCCCTCTGCCTTGCAAGCAAAGGGGCAATAAGCAGCAGGGGGGATTGCACCCCTCTTTTCCTGCTGCTCCTCCCTCCGAGGGAAAGAGGCTCATAGGGGAAGGGAGAGGATTATAGGTGGATTAATATAGGAGGCGATCTTATTCAGAGTCAGAACACTGTTCAGCACTGTCTATACCAGGCATAGGCAAACTCGGCCATCCAGATGTTTTGGGACTACAACTCCCACCATCCCTAGCTAACAGGACCAGTGGTCAGGGATAGTGGGAATTGTAGTCTCAAAACATCTGGAGGGCCGAGTTTGCCTATGCCTAGTCTACACGGATTGGCAGTGCCTCTTGAGGGTTTCAGACAGGGGACATTCCCAGCCCTACCTGAAGATGCTGGGATTGAGCCTGGGGACGTCTGCATGAGTGTCAGGTGCTCTGCCACCCGGCAGTCAGCAAGGAACACAAGGAGTATCTTTTTCCCTACCAGGTAAACACCATCCTATTGTTTTTGATTAAAATAATTCAAACACGCTTAAACTTCCAATCACTACCCTGCCCCCGCCCCCCCCCAAAATTGTGGGTGGTCAGCCTGCCAGCAGCCATGCATGTATCTCATGTGGCACTGGCAGTGGGAAGTTTGTGGCATACCTAGAAAGGAAATGGAAAGCCTGCAAATTGAGGTTGCATTTCTGCCACCTATCTGTTCTGTGATTCAGCAGTCTATTCCGCCCCCCCCCCCAAGACACCAGGAGCTGCATGGGTATGTTTCCTCACAATATGGGCTTCACTTATGGCACATGTGTTCAGCTGATTGCTTTTAATGTAATAGGCTCAGATGAATGATGCCCACAACACAGCTACTTGAACAGAAGCCAGCTCCTAAGGGCCAAGATCCCTTCACACACACCCCAATAAAATATCTGAGCCCTCCACCCCCATCCCGGTTGATGGGCATTGCATTCAAATGGTGTGCAGTGTCATGTGATTGATTATGTGGGGTGAGGCTTACCTGGGACCCTCCAATATTTATTCAAGTTGGCCCCCCTGATGACTTGGAAGCAACATTTGAGGAAGCCTCGTCTAGAAGTTGTTGGCCTGTTGGGATCATGGCAAGAGGTGATTTGCTGGAGTCCACTGCTCTGACGCCCTACATCATGCGAGTAAAGAGCACTGCATTTCTGCCTTTATTCCTCCATTAACTTTAATAAAGCCCCCTTAAAGCATGAAGTTGTGCGCAGGTCGCACACACATCTGGCGGAACTCATAGTTGGGCCCTTATGCTCCTATAAAATTAAGACTGTTTCCTTATGCTAATATATTCAGCATGTGCTAGTTAATATCTGGTTTTTAAAAGTGAGTGAAAGCTATAACTTAAATGGAGATTTAAATTGATTGAAGTAAATAATGTGACAAATCCCAATTATTAAGTATGGTGAAGTGATTTGAAATGTTACATTATACCTTCTCTGTGGAATATTGTGGATTAACATTACAAGAGACTAATTGCTGTATTGTTACAGATTGCTTTCAAGTCTGAGACACATGAAAAGCTTTATCTTTCATTGCTTTTGTATCCAGATTTCCAAAGGCTCCAACTCAGTAGTTAAAACGTATTCCATTGCCCCCCATGTTTCCCATTGTTTGGGATCCAAGAACTATCCCCGATATTCATGACCATCATTTCTCTGCTCTACCCTGGAGCATTGTCACTTAAGAGCTAGTATAACATACTGGTCAAGAGACTGAACTGTGAACCACGAAATCCTAAGTTTACATTTCACCTCTGCCATGAAGACAATAGAGCCCCTAGCATAGGCAATATATAAGGAGCACGTGCTTGTATTCCAGCTCCCATCAGCCCCAGCCAATGGTTAAGGGTGATAGGAGTTCTAGATAACATCCACACCATACATTTCAAGCACATGGATTCCCCCCAAAAAATTCTGGGAACTGTAGTTTGTTAAGGGTAGCAGGAATTGCAGCTCTGTTGAGTATAAACTACAGTTCCCAGGATTCCTTGGGGGAAGTCCTATGCTTTAAATGTGTCTTAAAGAGTACTGTGTGGGTGTCACCGTAGTCCAGCAACCTCTGGCAAGCCACAGGTACCCCACAGCTACCACACAGTTGTTGTTAGGATTAAGGAGATAATGTCTGTGAGCCACTCTGAACCCTTAGTAGCGGGGGGGGGGGGAATACTGTCTGTGTGTGTGTGTGTGTGTGTGTGTACACAAAAATGTTGAGTGGGCAGCCTTTCTTCCTCTCCCAAAGCAGTCTTGAGAGATCACTAGATGATCAGCATAAATATTGGACTCAACAGAACATTTATTGCCATTCTAAGTCAATGGATATAACTTCAGAGAACACTTTAATAACGTTTCTCTAATATAGATTTTAATTTCAGGCATGTCCAAAGACATAACGAGGAGAATCAGAATAACACCAGCCTTAACTTCCCAACAGTAGAAATCAGATGAGAGGGGACTCTACTGTGGAGCAGCTAATATTCAGCAGGAGATCTGCAAAGCTGCTGAATATCATAATGATTGCATTAATATTTTTATTGAAGTGTATTATTAATTAGGATATAATGAAATAGCTGGGTGGCCTTTCCATCTAACATCCAGGAGTTAAAATTTCAATGATTTCTTGGTGTCAACTGTGCAAATCAGGGTACAGAGACACAGTAATGGATGTTTGCAAAGGGGAGTTTGTAGTCTTTTGTTCATGGTTCTAAACACAACTCTTTATCTGTTTGCTTTAAAGTTCTACTCCCAGCCCTGTATCTTTCAAAAACCAGTTTGGGAGTTTTGTCACTTATTTTTCTACAATTCAGGTTGCTGTAAATTAATAATGGCTGTGCATGAAAGAGCATTCATTGTATCCCATGGAAGTCATTCTTTTGCACATGGCAATCCCAGGAGAGTATCTCTCTCTCTTTTTTACCAACACTGTTAGTCACTCTGGGTAAGAATGGCACAGAAATAACTGCTGTTGCAGTCGTAGTATGGTAGCAGAAGCTAATTTAGAAGCTTCTGCAAGTGCATTTCCCTCAGACAGACATGTGAAGGACTTCACATGTTGCTTGAGTGCACCAACAAGTCCAGGAGTCTACACACTTAGAATGCATTAAGAATACCAGTTCCTCTCAGTCCATGTGACTGACAGCCTGAATTCCATACTTCTCTTATCCAAGCACAGGGTTGTCCTGGAGTGAAGGGCACTTGACTTTTCCAAGGACATTTCCTGAGCTCACGCAAGTGAATTACAGGAAGCTGCCTCTTGGGCAAATGCATCTAGAATCCCAAATTTGGATGCCCAACTATGATGCTTTGGAGATTCTACCAGTGTAAAAAGAAGATGACAACTTGGATTTTAAACCTGGTGAGTTCTCAGGTGTAATTTCTCAATGCATGGAATTTATGATGAAAATTCCATTTAGAATTCATATTTAAGGGACACCTTAAATACTCTCTCCTCCCTATTTCTTATCCTCAACATGATTACTACCATTAGTCTTCTCAAAATTAAACCCCTCGCATGCTAACAGGGATGCGGGTGGCGCTGTGGGTTAAACCACAGAGCCTAGGACTTGCCAATCAGAAGGTCAGCGGTTCGAATCCCCATGATGGGGTGAGCTCCCATTGCTCGGTCCCTGCTCCTGCCAACCTAGCAGTTCAAAAGCACGTCAAAGTGCAAGTAGATAAATAGGTACCGCTCCGGTGGGAAGGTAAACGGCATTTCCGTGCGCTGCTCTGGTTCGCCAGAAGCGGCTTAGTCATGCTGGCCACATGACCCAGAAGCTGTACGCCGGCTCCCTCAGCCAATAAAGCAAGATGAGCGCCGCAACCCCAGAGTTGGCCACGACTGGACCTAATGGTCAGGGGTCCCTTTACGTTTACCTTCATGCTAACAGAAGCCTGTGGCAGTTTGGCTTGCCATTTTTGGTCTTCTCTTATCTTCAGACAGGCATGTCAAAACAGTGGGGTTTCCAAGTTACCTAGACCAAATAACTATTTGCCTAGTTGCCAACGGCAAATAAGAATTGTATCCTGGTGACTAAGCAGGTAAGTAAACAGGATGGTGGCTGGCTACCTTTTGAGCTGGCCTTGTGACACAAAATGGCTGACATAGGTGTCCTCAGAAAGAAGGGTAATATTTGTCACTTAATTCCAAAGCGGATGTGTTCATCTATGGCTCTGTATTTATTATCAACCATTGGAACCCCTCCTCTGGGTGCCCCAGCCACCTAAAGTTGGCTGTAGGTGTTGGCTGCTGTCAGAGGCACCAACTTGCCCCCCACATTCCAGGGGCCCAGCATCACAGGATGAGTCCCACCCCACCCGGCACATGGGCACTCACCCTCCAGCGGGGAGGGGCATATGCAGAGAGTGCTTTTCACAAGCGCTCACCAGGCAGCTGGGGGATGCCAGGCCCCTCAACATTGGGGGGGCTTGGCCCCATGCCCCAAAATATTGAGGGGTCTGAAGCCCCTTCCCCCCTATATTTGGTGCCCCGGCTGCTGCGGTGAGGACCTTTACAAAGGCGGCACTCCAGCTGTGAGATGCTCTCTCCCAGGGGTTCATCTGGCACCTACTTAGTGGGGTTTTTTAATGCCTGGCTAAGCGGGTGGCACTGTGGGTTAAACCACAGAGCCTAGGACTTGCCGATCAGAAGGTCGGCGGTTCAAATCCCCATGACGGGGTGAGCTCCCATTGCTCGGTCCCAGCTCCTGCCAACCTAGCAGTTCAAAAGCGCGTCAAAGTGCAAGTAGATAAATAGGTACCACTCCAGCGGGAAGGTAAACAGCGTTTCCATGTGCTGTTCTGGTTCACCAGAAGCGGCTTAGTCATGCTGGCCACATGACCCGGAAGCTGTATGCCGGCTTCCTCGGCCAATAAAGTGAGTGCCGCAACCCCAGAGTCGGTCACGACTGGACCTAATGGTCAGGGGTCCCTTTACCTTTACCTTAAGATCTTTCTTATTTTCCCAGGCATTTTAACTTCAAAGGTCTCTAACTTTCCCATCATAAATTGGAATTGCATATATAACATAATGCATAATTTTAATAGATTGTTGGTGTTGCTCAAGAATCTTTGTTGTTGATTTGATTCTCTGCTGGTTTTTAATTTTTTGTTTCTATGGTCTAGATATAACTGTGTTTTAGATGCCAGGGACTCAACCAGGGACCCTTCCCATGCCCAGCCGCCCTTCCCTGATTATTCTTCATCCATGTGGAAACTTAACAGGGGAAGAAATAACACCCCAATTTAAAATTCATGGGCAGCCATGAATTTTGTTCCCAACTTCAAGCAATCCCGCAAAACCAGGATTCTCAGCAGTGGTGATTATTAAAATATTTGTCCATTTTGTGTATGTACGCTTTCAGTGGAACAGCAAGCAAATCACTGTTTATTTAATAAATATTTTAAAAAATACCCAAACTGAGCAACATTCTGTGCTCATGGATATAAATTACTTTCCCTGCCCTACATCTGTATTTAATCAGGATACTACCACTTAATGAGAAAACGGTTCATTTTAGGCTTTTATATGCAAGATCCTAAGGTTCCCTCCTCAGTGATTACATTTAGCAACTCCCTCTCGCTGCCTGGAAGCACAGGCAGTTTTTCCATAATAAAAACTGGATTAGCATGTATCAGGAAGTGACACCGCCAGCTGTCACTTTGAAATCAGACCACTCTATCTTATGTTGGGGATGATAATGGATAAACCAATAAATGACAAGCAGTTTTCCAGTATTTATCTCATAAGTGACCAAAACAAGCAAGCATCTCTTCTCATATAATAGAGTTAAATAAAGAAAAAGAAAAAGGCTTTTAAAAAACCAGGCTGGAGCACCCACCACATAAGCTAGCCACACACAATATTGGCAGAGGAAAAGAGAGCATAGCAAATTGTTGTTTTCCTCGTTGCGTCTCACCTGTTCCTGCCTTCTGTCTCTATTGCATCTGGACTTCTGTTTCATCTTAATACAAAACTCTTTAAGCAGGGGAAGAATTTTGGTTTAATTGGATCATATTTAAGGTCCTCTGAAAAACCAGAGCACTTCTGTCTCATTTCAGCCACTTAATTTTTTAACCTCTTACTTCTGGCATTTGTAAATGAGTGGACTTAGCCAGCAATTATAACAACACTGCCACACTAGTCAACATTGCCATGGTACCCTGTGTTAGCAAAGGAAGCGAAAGCATTCACAAAAAGAGTTTTTGCATTTTGGGGGGAACATTACCAGTGCAGTCCTTTGCACATCTACTTAGTAGCAAGTTCCATTGAATTCAGTGGGACTTACTCTTAAGTAAGTTTATATATAATCGCAACCAGTGTTCGAAACTCCCATTGTTCTAGGCACATTTTGTGACAGGGAATTTCATTGGTGCGAGCAGTTTCTGAGCTCTGGGGCACAGTACTGCGCCTAAGATTTCAGATTAAAGCTGCAGAGCGGAAGGAAAGGGGGACCTTTTTTCTGCCTCCCCACTTCCAGATACTCTCTGGAGACTGGAGAATAGACCCTCTTAAGACTATGAGGGGGGTGGGCAGGGAAAGGACTAGACCATGTGAAAAATGAACATAATATTTTAGCAGCAACTCATTTTCAGCTTTGTATTCTTGTTATTAAAAAGCGCACCTAGACATTCCATTGTTGCGCCCATAGCCTAGATTTAAGGTGCCATTTAGCTCCTAACTTCCATATCTCAGTTTCTAACACGGGTTGCAACCTAAATAGACAAAAGGCTGTTTCTAACCTATTGGTTTCTAACACTCAAAAGTCAAATTTACTACATTTATATTAGCACATGTAGCATCAATACATAGGATAGCACATGTAGCATCAATACATAGGATAGCCAAAAGAGTCCTGGAATTATATTGAACACCTGACCAATAATCTTTATTATTTTTAATATTATTATTATTATTATTATTATCACTATCATTATTTATTGTGTTACATGTGGAATTCTGCACTTCCTGGGACTTTAAAAATACCCCTTTCCCCTAAGGAAGCTGCTCCTGAAAGCTCTCTAAATAGACACTAGTGATGAATATTTTCATACCCACAGCATACAGCATAATAACAAGTACTATCTAAAATGACCTAAGTCTTTTTATGTCCCCAGTGATTTTATGAAAGCCTTGAAGTGGAAGTGTTTAATGTTTCCACAAAACAACTGAGCTTTCTGATAGACTTGATTTACTTGAATAAAATAACCATACTGAATTTGCATAATGTAGATTCATCCATTTTGCCATGATTAAAGTTCTCTCTGAATAACTGATTCACAAACCAAATTTGAGAATCTGTTTCTTTGGGCAAATTCTTCTGTGCAAGTCATGCAAACCGACACAATTTGCTGTGAAGGTGCAAAGTTAAACTACACATTCAGATGTGCAAAATGCTCTATTAAAAACGCTATCTGGATGGAGATTTCACAGGGAATCCCATAATGAATAAATCAACATAGCCCATTTCAAAGCTCTCATAGGTAATCAATATGGTTTCGTCAATGCCACCTGCAAAACCAGAGCAGAGACTGAAGCAAAGTTTTTATTTCATTTTACCTATTTTATATAAATAACCAAGTTGATGTGTCTGTTTAATGACAGGGAAGGCAGGGAATTAAAACACTGGTCACTGGCAGTTTCAAAAATATTTTCATTGCGATAGAAACAGCTTCTGTTTCCAGTAAGAGGGGCAACACGCAGAAACAATACCAGTCAAAGGAGAGAAGGAGCTAAAAGTCAAAGGGTAAATTCCACTTGCAACATGCAACATATTTTCATAGGCTGACTCAAGAGCCTGATGACCAGCACTATTTAGATTGGAGAAAGGAAGAATTTCAAGAAACATACTTGATGTAGGTGGGGGGGGGGACAGACAAAGAAGCTGGAAGTATTCTAAAGAACCATTCGTCAATGAGTAATGAGCATGTGTTACACTGGTTCATAAATTTTGTTGTTCTCTCTTAGGGACAGCAGTCTTTTCAAAGTTTTGCCTTTGTTTAGTTGGATGTGTGGGAAGAAGAGGGTGCAGTGGAAAGCAAACTTGTGAAAGAATTTGCTTGTTACATTTTCCCTTACTTTGGAGAAATGTTTCAGTAGTTCAGGATAACACCCAATGAAAGAATGTCAAAGAAACCCCTGATACTACTATTTATTCTATAAACTGAGGGCCTGAGTCTTAGGACTGAAGAGAACAAGATTATTTACACTTTGTAACAGCTGCATAAAATTTAGAAATCTTGGGTAAAGGATTTTTTTTTAAATCAAACCTAGGGCTCAATTATCTTCAGAATGGGAAATATATTAAGTCCCGCACTATAACCCCTACAGCGATGGTGATTTGTTCATGTGAAGAAAAGCAGAGTTGCGGAGCCAAAGAAGCAACTTTTGTTCAGCATTTTAAATTGGTTCTCCCTTAAATTTTGTTTTACATTATATTCTCTATTTAGGAGGAGGGGAAAGTAACAATGGACCATTTGTGGACAATTTTTGTATGTTGGTTTAAATCTGACTTGATTTGATTGTCCTAAAATCCTAAATCAATGTTATGTGTGAATCTACCTCTTTAGATCAAAAGGCACAGGCTGAGCTTTAATACTGTTAATAGCTCCTTGGTCAGGCTTTTCATGTTCTAGGAGTGAGAAAATGGAGGAAGCGACAGAGTGAAGAGGAGAATTGTCCTCAGCAATGACCCCAAATGACCCCACTCCACCAGAAGTCCAAGCACCTGAGGAACCCATCTTGCCAACACCCCTGGGCCAGAAGTGCTAACTGGAGCTGTCCAAGGTCTCACCTCTAAACTGAACTCTTGCCAGAAATCCCATCCTTGGGAATCATATCACCCAATATTTCATTTGCCCTTCTTTTCAAATTCACAGGCAAAGCAATAAAACATTATATTTTCTGAAATGCTATTTTTTTTAGATTTTCAATCCTCACAAACAAGTTCAATGTAAAAAAACAACAACAGTAAATTTAAAAGCATCTCACTTCACAATCCTTTAGACCAGGCATAGGCAAACTCTGGCCCTCCAGATGTTTGGAACTACAATTCCCATCATCCCTGACCACTGGGGTCAGGGATGATGGGAATTGTAGTCCCAAACATCTGGAGGGCCAGAGTTTGCCTATGCCTGCTTTAGACCATGGTTGGGGAGAAGGTAGGTTGGGATCAGCAGCAACAAAACTGCTTTTTTCCCCCCTCACATAAATTTGATTGCTGAATTGAAAAAAAAACATAACCAGAAGTGTGGTGATTATTAGTTTGATTATTTATTTAATTTATATACCACCCTTCAACCAAAGATCACAAGGCAGTTTACAATATAAAAAAGAAATACCATAATAAGAAGCAATAACAATAACCCCCCCACACACACAGTGTTTAAAAGGCCAAAGATTGTTTAATTAGCCAAAGACCTGCAATAAGAGGAATGCTTTTGCTTGATGCCTAAAGATATGTAAGGAAGGTGCCAGGGAAGTCTCCCTGGGGACTGCATTCCACAATCAGGGAGCCACTGCTGAAAAGGCCTATTCCTGTGTTGCAGCCCTCTAGATCTCTCACAGAGAAGGCACACAAAGAAGGGCCTTATAGGATTATCACAGGTTCCATGTCGGTTCTTATAGAGAGAAGCAGTCCTTGAGGTATTGCAGTCCTGAGCTGTTTAAGCCTTTATAGGTCAAAACTAGCACTTTAAATTGGACCCAGAAACTAATTGGTAGCTAGTGTAGTTGGGCCAGGATTGGCATTATATGCTCAAACCATCTTGCCCTGATGATCAGCCACTGAATTCTGTACCAGCTGAAGTTTCCAAACTGTCTTCAAAGGCAGCCCCATATATAACACATTGCAATGATCTAAACTAGAGGTTACCAGAGCATAGACAACAGAAGTTAGGCCAGGCATCCCCAACCTGTGGCCCTCCAGATGTTTTGGCCTACAACTCCCATGATCCCTAGTTAACAGGACCAGTAGTCAGGGATGATGGGAATTGTAGTCCAAAACATCTGGAGGGCCAAAGTTTGGGGGTGCCTGGCCTAACTTCTGTTGTCTATGCTCTGGTAACCTTCTGAGTTAGGCTATCCCTATCTAGTTGGGCCATCAGCCAAAGCTGATGGAAGGCACTCCGTGCTGCTAAGGCCAGCTTAACCTCAAGAGACAGCAATGGATCCAGAAATGTGAAAAGACTGTGAATTCAGTTCAGTTCTGGTGCTGAAACAAATCCTTAGTTTCAGAATGTACTGAAAGCACCCTGCTCTTTAGTTCTAACTATCACATGACTATGATTAGTAGACCTTGGGTCTCTAATAAAAAGGGAACAAGAGCAAAGTAGGTCTGACTATCCTGTTCTGCTGGAACTTGGTAATCACTGAGGAAATGGTAAGCAAAGCCTGGCCAGGTTAAACCAGGGCTGTTGCAGTGGCCAGAGAGCCCTGCTGACTAAGTCTGAGAAAATGTTATCTCAGCAAAACTCTCCTCTCTCAGTGTCTCCCTCCACTCTCCCGGAGAGCTAGCTGCAATTTTTTTAAAGTAGCTGATACTGCAATTGCAAAAAAGGGGTGCGGATGGCGCTTTGGTCTAAACCACAGAGCCTAGGGCTTGCCGATCAGAAGGTCAGCGGTTCGAATCCCCACGACAGCATGAGCTCCCGTTGCTCGGTCCCAGCTCCTGCCCACCTAGCAGTTCGAAAGCACAACAAAGTACAAGTAGATAAATAGGTACCGCTCCGGCGGGAAGGTAAATGGCGTTTCCATGCGCTGCTCTGGTTCGCCAGAAGCAGCTTAGTCATGCTGGCCACATGACCCGGAAGCTGTACACCGGCTCCCTTGGCCAATAAAGTGAGATGAGCACCGCAACCTCAGAGTCGGTCACGACTGGACCTAACAGTCAGGGGTCCCTTTACCTTTTACTGCAATTGCAAGCTCCTGTGCAACTGTGGAGCAAGAGAAGCCACAGATGATTGAGGATGACAGGGAAGCCATATCCCTGGATGAGCATAGTGCACAAACACTGAGTGGGCTGACTTGTGGGTCACCTTGGGGATGCAGGGGATAGGTCACTGACAAGCCTGAAATCTGCCAGCTCCTGCCTTAAACTAAACAGAAGTTGTCTTTTTTGAAGGATCAAGAAATAAAATTGAACAGAATAATGTACAGCAGGAGGATAGTAACCATCTCTTAATTTACCATTGCAGTCCCTATATTTTTGCTATTGCTTTTGCAGAAACATGGAGCAAGTTATACATGGAGCAAAAGAACATTTATTCAAAGCTCTCTGCTTCAACCCATTTTATTAAAATCGTGTGGTCCTGACTTGTGTTTTATGTTTTGAAAAAATCAAATTCTCAGAGGAAGAAATAAAACTACAGCAGTGAATGAGTAATTTGGAGAATAAGAGTGAATCGCATGAAACGGCTTTGCTTTCCCACCGCTGTTTAAAAACAAATAGCTCCTCTCTCTTTTCGCACTTATTCCTTGCCCAGCTGCACCTTTGCTTCCAGAAAAGGATGCTGACTTTGTCCCTGAGCAGTGACTAGCTTGCACTCAGACTTTGAGAGCATTTGACAAAGTTCCACATCACAGATTAAGGTCTTTGTACAGAGATTGAGGTCTAAGAAAAGGAAAGAAGCGGAATGGACATAAATGTAACATAAAATGGATTGAGCATCCACGAAAGGGCAGGAAAGGGGGAACATTCATAAATAAAACTTTGCAGCCTGGTGGGGAAAAAGGTAACAGGAGGGACCCATCGCTGGGTCATCAAGAATAGCCCTAGTATTATTTTACAGGGTTTGGGGTGTTTGTTTGTTTGTTTGTTTGAGAGAGAGAGAGAGTCAGAGAGTTGAGCATACGACCCACTATGCTTGATTGTTTTATTCTCCCCTTACCCTAAGATGAGTTAAGAATAAAACTAATGAAATGATGGTGAAACCAGTAAAGGCAACATCAAACGGAGCAAGAGCTGATGGCAAATATAAGGGAAGAGGAAACTGCTAACAAATGATAGCATTTTAAGAGCAACATTAACACCTCAACTGCTTGCCCATGACCCCACTTCTTAGTGCTCCCCCCTCCCTGCACAACTGTTCTGAACAAATGGAGTCTTAATGCACAATCCAGTCCCCTCTTGTCCGACAAAAGTAGTCATCAGGGGTGGTATTCAACAGCAATCCATTGTGCATTCAATTGGCTAATTTCTGTCTCTCCCTCCCTTTTCTGTTATTTAGCACAAAAGCCACAATTTGATGTCCCCACCATCTTCAAAACTGCTTAAAGTTGTAGTGGGTTGGTTTTTCTTCTTCTTCTTTTGTACCAATGATTAATTGTGCCTGGCCTCCTGTTGCCTGTTAATTGTTTTATACAAGAGGATGATAATATAAGCAATAAGGTTTTATTAATGTCCTAATCAAATATATTGAAGCACATATGTGTTAAATACAAGAGCATTAAATAGGTGATTTTTCTTAAAAGAGCATTACGTTTTAGGCATTGATCTCTTGCTTATTAATCTGGATTCCACAAAATGATAAGCATTTGTTTAGATTGTCTGTAATAAAGAAAAGCTTATTTGCTAAAATATAGACATTACTCTTGCAGAGAGTTCAGCTCCCCATAGACACTACAGTGAACAAAAGAGGGGCTCTCATCTTGTTTAGCACATGTTTTGCTTAATTCTGTAGCATATTTAAAATAAAACCGTCACTCTCAACCATGCCTCAGACAGAATTTTTTCTCATCCTGAACATTTTCAGGGCTGTTAGGAGAAGATGGAAATCAAATGCAAGTGGCAATTTCAATGAAAACCCTTAACCTCTGTGGCAAAATGCCTCTTTTAAGAGGACTTTTTTTATCAAGGGTAAGATGTGAATATGAATAATTTCAAGGGGAAGCTACTTCTGTATGAACTAGGAGCTCTGTGAACTGGGAGACATCCCACTATTACTGAACTCAGTAGATAATATTAAAGTCTAACAACCCCACCAGGGTTTTAATGTGATCAGATCAAGCCTCTCTCCCTGCAAAAAAAAAAAAGAAAGTGCCATAAAAATAACACTTTGCACTTCTCTGTGGTATTTTTCGTCAGGAGATCTGAGAGTACTCTTCAAGCCTTGAATAATTAAGCTTCAAATTATCCCATGCGATAGGTAGGCCTGCTGAAACACGCAGCACACCAAATCTGACACTCGGGCGCTTCAAGGATTTAGGCTGGGAAACTAAGAAGCATACCTAGGAGATTATGAAAGCACTGCAGCTGCAACTTAGGATGGCTTTGGGCATGCAGTATCTAGCTATTTCCCTCTCTGTGTGGTGCTTCCAGCCAAACACACACACACAAAAAGTATGGGGGAGGGAGGAGCAGCATGCCTGTGTTCTGCCAACATGCTAGGAATCCTAGGGCAGCAAAAAGCAGCCATGGATCTGTTTCTCTTTTCCTTTGTAAACAGAGGCATGTTGCTGAAGACATACCTCAGGAACTAGGGAATGGGTCAAAGCCTGTATTTTACAGGAGACTTATTAATTACTTTGCTACATATTGTCTTTGTATAGATGGGAGCGATGGGCAAAAGCAGGGATGTGTCCAGCACTTACATCTCCTAGTTTCCAGAGGGGTATCCACAGATAGTTTCACAGATTGTAATTGCTTCACTGACAATTTGATAATGATTCTATATGGCTTGTGCTGTATTTGTGATGTTCTACTATTATGTTCTGCCATGCTTTTGTTTTGTTTTGTTTTTGTTAGTAAGCCACTTTGGGATTCATATGAATGAAAAGGGACATAGAAATATAACCAATCCATCAGTGTTGTTCTGTTGCTGCAAAGGGAACTAAGAATCCAGTGGCACTAGAAAGACTAACAGAAGGTGTTATGGCATAAGTTTTTACGGACAAACATTTTGTCAAAATAACATGGGTGTAGAGTTGGTGGGACTGTAAAGCATTTTGCTTAGGCATCTATCTGGTTAAGTGTGGTCCATGGATCACCAATGGTCCATCACCTTTATTCAGGTGGTCTGCTGTGGGAACTCTGTACAGTAGCAGAGCTTTGTGTGTGTGTGTGTGTGTGTGTGTGTGTGTGTGTGAGAGAGAGAGAGAGAGAGAGAGAGAGAGAGAGAGAGAGAGAGAGACAGCAGGCACAGTGATTGTTCCATCATTCTTAGGACCCAAAAGTCCACCTGCAGGGCTGGATTTAGGTTTGATGAGGCCCTAAGCTATTGAAGGTAATGGGGCCCTTTATATGTCCAGCTGTCCTTTGTCAACAACAAATTGTCACTGTTTTCTGTGTTGAATATATGGTAATTTATGGACCTAATAGATATCTAAAGCCATTTGCACGTAACAAAATATGTATTTTATCAAAGTAATTGTTGAACTGAAATACAATTAAGAATTTTGGAAATGTACATCCATATTTTAAAAAAAAAAAAATTGGGGGCCCCCAAGAGAGTGGGGCCCTATGCTATAGCATGTTTAGCCTATATGTAAATCCGGCACTGTCCACCTGGAAGGTGAGCAGGGCAAACCAGAAGTGATGGGTCTTAGGATGTTCTGCTTTCCTCAGAGGAGTGAACCTGTGGCTGGTGGCAGGATGAGAGAGGTCTTGATTGGGGAAAAGAGGTTGACAAGACACTTCAAAGGGGTGGAGAGTCAATACATGGGAATGAAGGAAGCAGCAAGAAAAGTGGGAAGAAGCAAAGAGAGGGAGCATTTTTAAATGATATCAGATACCACTTATTGAAAGGGACGCGGGTGGCGCTGTGGGTTAAACCACAGAGCCTAGGACTTGCTGATCAGAAGGTCGGCGGTTCGAATCCCCGCAACGGGGTGAGCTCCCGTTGCTCGGTCCCAGCTCCTGCCAACCTAGCAGTTCGAAAGCACAAAGTGCAAGTAGATAAATAGATACCGCTCCAGCGGGAAGGTAAACGGTGTTTCCGTGCACTGCTCTGGTTCGCCAGAAGCGGCTTAGTCATGCTGACCACATGACCCAGAAGCTGTCTGCGGACAAACGCTGGCTCCCTCAACCTATAGAGCAAGATGAGCACGCAACCCCAGAGTCGGTCACGACTAGACCTAATGGTCAGGGGTCCCCTTTACCTTTTTTACCACTTATTGAAAGCTGTTCTAAGGCCTTAGGCCAGTCTCCCCTTGCAGCTTGTCTCATCCAATCTGGATAAGGATCAAGCCAGTTTTATTGAGGATTTTGCCCGCCTCATCCACAGGCAACAATTATTCTCCCCCAGCATGCCATGAGGCGCATTCCTCTTGCCTTCCACGGATACACAAGTAGCACAACTGGCATTAATTTGGCGATTTAAAACCAGCAGGACGAAATGGAAACATTGAAACCCTCAAGCATCAACTTATATAAATAAGTAGAAGGGTAGAGCTGTGCTGTGAAAAATGCTTCCCATATTGCCTTGTGTAATTAAAACACCATTCTGATGACAAGTCACCTGTGAAAAGATCTCTGGGCAGGGGGGGTGTTGTGTTGTTTTTAATCCTAGTGCAATTTTATTTAAAGCAATGGAGTTCTAACCTAGAAAACCTCATCACAAGCACAGTGTTTGCTGAGCAAGAAGGCACCCTGTCCTGTGGCATCTTTCGCTAAAGCCTCTCTTTGCGTTAACTTTCATAGCGTGGTGCCCTCACTATAGCCTTCAATACCTGAAAAATTAGCAGAGGAATTTGACTGATTATCGAGGCTGCTTTTGTTGTTCCATGGCTTGTTGTAAAAGGGATACTCAGCAGAACTTGCATTTCCCCCCCCCCCTTTCATTTTGTGCTGTCTGCATGAGTAATTTACCTCCCTGATTTCTGAGATGCAATTGAGTAGCTTCCACATTAGAAAAATCCAAAGATTGATAGAGCCATCTCTCTTAAAGGATTGGTTTGCTGCTGTAATTCCACCAAGTAGGTCATAGCAAAATGCTACAAAGTTAAATTTCTCCTGTGGTGAAAGGCAGGTACTGTGGGCACCTATTTTATAAGACACAGGCAAAGGGGAGAATGGAAAGAAATCTTCTGCATTCCTTCCAGGAGGGTGCAGGAGAGAACTAGTTGGGGAAAGGTTTTGTGGCTGTGAATCCTAGCCATTCCAGACAGGTGTTTGCTATTAACCAAACTTAAGTACTATAGAAATTACTCAGCCAGCTATAAAACTAAGGTGTAAGCATTTCCTGTAACTTAAAGAGCAGGTTTCTGCAGCTTAGTACGTACTGTTTGAAACAGTTTCTCTTGGTTGCCTTTTTTCCCCTTCTTGCACTTTTTAACAGCTACAGTAAGTAGCAGAAATTAAACAGGTGAATGTTTTTCTTTTCAATATATCACAGGCTGGAAGTTGCTTCACTGCTTTTAACTTCTGCCTCACACACTATCATGAAGGATGCCATTTCCTTCCAGAAGAAAAGAGCAGTGCTAAATATGTGCTCTTTATCAGAGAAGGGGGTGGGGGCCCTTTGGCCTTGCAGAAGCTGCTGAACTATAACTCCCAGCAAGCATGGCCAGTGGCCTGGGATGATGGGAGTTGTAGTGCAGCAACATATGGAGAGCCAAAGATTCCCCACACCTGCTCTATACAGTGGTACCTTGGGTTAAGAACTTAATTCGTTCTGGAGGTCCATTCTTAACCTGAAACTGTTCTTAACCTGAGGTACCACTTTAGCTAATGGGGCCTCCTGCTGCCGCCGCGCAATTTCTGTTCTCATCCTGAAGCAAAGTTCTTAACCCGAGGTACTATTTCTGGGTTAACAGAGTCTCTAACCTGAAGCGTCTGTAAACTGAAGCATCTGTAACCCGAGGTAGAACTGTATATGATAATGCCAAGTAGATAAACAGGTACCACTCCAATGGGAAGGTAAACGGCATTTCCATGTGCTGCTCTGGTTTCACCAAAAGCGGCTTAGTCATGCTGGCCACACGACCCGGAAAAACTGTCTGCGGACAAACACCGGCTCCCTCGGCCTGTAAAGGGAGATGAGCGCTGCAACCCCCAAGTTGTCTGCGACTGGACTTAACAGTCCGGAGTCCTTTACCTTTTAAGGACAGGGGGCAATGTGTCCCATTTTGCCACTTAAGGCAAAACAGGGAGTGCCACCCTGACCTGATGCTGCTGCCGCTGCTTGCCCCATCACCCCTAGTAAAGGGACAGTGGAATCAGCACTGATTTCAAGAGATAATGTGCTGATTTCCAGCAAGATCTCACTGGAAATTGGTGTGATCTCACCTGAAATCAGCTGCAGTGCCAGTGCTACTTTTTCACTGTTGGTGTAGAAAGCGGGCAGGTAAGGTGGGTGTGCCCACCTTACCTAATGACTGTGCCGGCCCTGCCTAAGGATAGGAAAGTGTTTGTTTTAAATCAGGCATAGGCAAGCTTGGCCCTCCAGATGTTTTGGGACTACATCTCCCATCATCCCTAGCTAACAGGACTAGTGGTCAGGGATGATGGGAGTTGTAGTCCCAAAACATCTGGAGGGCCGAGTTTGCCTATGCCTGATTTAAATAAATGGAGATAAAAATCCCAGCTCTAAAGAGCCTACACCCTGTCCAGCACAGGTTATCTCTGAGGATTTAGGTTTATGGGTTTTAATCCATAGGAAATTAATGCATTCTCTATTTCACTGATTTAAAAAAAAAATAACTAGGTAACTCTCTTGCCTATCTTTAGCATTGTTTATCACCTTAAACGCTTTCAGTCTATACACAATATATGACATCACATTTATTAAACTGGGATTTTTAATTTGTTGCAGGTGTTCTATGGAAGGTTTTGCAAACATTTAGTGTTAGGGTTTTTTTCCCATAAAAAATCCATTTTCCAAATGTCTGAATAATGACAAAAGACCTTCTAACCGAATATTAAGGCAGGGAATTCATCTAAACATCACAAATGTAATCATAAGTAGAGCAAGCTGTAGCTGCAAGACTGATTAATATTGGCTTGGTATAATGTTGTTGGGACGATTACTCTTGACACTCAAATATATATATGAGGGAAAGGGGCTATATGCATGTGGCTACAATACATTAAAATGTATTTCTTGCCCCCCTGGGGAAGCCGAGTTGCTGAAGATGAAAAAATTAACAGAAATGTTTTAGAGACAATCACATTTAATTGCAAATTGGAAAAGAAGATAAGAAGTGTTAGTGTAAAGCAAAGTACTTTTATTGACTCTGTTCACCCATATAAAGTACCGTATTTTTTGCACCATAACACTCACTTTTTTCCTCCTAAAAAGTAAGGGGAAATGTCTGTGCGTGTTATGGAGGGAATGCCTACGGGTGGCATGCCTACGGATTTTCCTCCTCTAAAAACTACGTGCGTGTTATGGTTGGGTGCGTGTTATAGAGCGAAAAATACGGTAGGCTTAAAGCCATGCAAAAAAATATTATGGGCATTTGAAGTCAAAGGCTCCCCATGTCAACATTTCTGCTTTTCCTCCTGACACTTGGGTTGCTCATACACAGGAGCAATCATAGCATGAGAAATGCCTTACCGTGCTGTTAAAACTAGTGTGAATTTCCACTAATGTTAACATATGCCTTCAGTACTTTTAGTGTCGCTTACCACTAAGACCAGTGGTGGCCTACTCTATTCTACAGATTTTCAGGTCTGAGGGTCTGGATAGCTCAGTTGGTTAGAGCATGATGCTGATAATGCCAAGGTTGCAGGTTTGATCCCCCTATGGGGCAGCTGCATATCCCTGTATTGTAAGGAGGTAGAACTACTAGATGGTCCTCAGGGTCCTTTTCAACTCTACTATTCTATGATCTGAAATGAACTTTTGCTTCAAGCCTGTTCTCTTTACAGGAGCTTGAACTCTTTAAGAACCTTCCAGTCATTTATTATTTTCCAACTTTCTTCCAGATGGGTTACACCAGGCATAGGCAAACTTGGCCCTCCAGATGTTTTTGGCCTACAACTCCCATTATCCCTAGCTAACAGGACCAGTGGTCAGGGATGGTGGGAATTGTAGTCCCAAAAAATTTGGAGGGCCGAGTTTGCCTATGCCTGGGTTACACGCAGGCACAGTCTCCAACTGCTTGGAAGAAGCCCTGGAGAGGAGGAGACAAAGATGGTTGTGGGGAGGCAACTTGTTTCATGGAGTAAGACCTAAAGGGCATGAGCAGCTGTGCTCATGAGTCCTGAAACTCTGTCCGGTCTGTGAAGATGGTGTTTCGCTAATAAAGAGTTAACTCCGGCTTTGAACTGTGTGATTTACTGACCAGCTGGCTTTGTAACACCATGGGGCACGTTGACCTCCATTAACCAACCCCATATAAGCCCTTGAGGTTGAGGACATATAAAAATGGATGTCATCACAGGTCTGACAAAATAAGAGTTAAAATCCGTTCAGTTAGTAGATTTAACAGTCTTATGGCCCTCCTCCCTCCCTTTCGATCGTAATGCGTGTAACTTCATTTATACTTACTGGGGAAATGCCCTAAGTCCCACTGTGCTTCTTGGCCCTTCTGCTGATTCTACTGAATAGGGCCCAGGACCTCTGCCCACGAGTCTTGCACTGACAGCACCATCGGGGTGAACCATTTACGTTTTAAAAGCAAAACCAAACGGCAAAGCTGAAAAGCTTGGAAAGGAAGCAAAGAGCATGACTCTGTATACAGGTAGCGGCCAAGACTAGGGATGGAGAAAGAATCCATTTTAAATGGATTTAGACACAGATTTCAGAGGTTTTGATGTGACTGAAGTTTGCTTACACTAGACCACCTCTCGCATCGAGCCCATCTAATTATATGCAAAATCATACACACACACAATGTATGTGTGATATATATATATATATATATATATATATATATATATATATCTCGTATGAAAGAATAAAGCCACATGCTAAATGTAGGACCATAATTTTCCATTAGTATATACATACTTTATAAAAAATGATTCATTTATTGCATTTATATACCACAATTTTCTTCCACAACAGCACTGTGAGGTTAAACTAAGAGATGGTGACTGGCCCAAGGTCACCTAGTGAGCTTCATGCCAGGTCTCTCAGGTCATACCAATAATCTAACCATTATGCCACACTCACTCTAATACATTATATGCAGTGCTGTATATATCTGCTAATCTACTAGCTACTTTAGGAAACCTGGAATGTGTATACATAGAATATTATGCATGTACTATGTGATAATTGTTTAGCAGAACTAGGAGCAGGGACTCACTTCTTGTTCAGTTTAAGGACCAAGATGGGAATTAAGGGGGGCGGGAGGAGGAATCCATTCGGGTAAGTTTGACATTGAGATTTTTCAGAAAGTTTCCATCCCTAGCCAAGATAGTCCAAATAGTGATGCCAACTAGGCTGGTTTGTGACTGTTGCAGAGTATCTGCTGTCCTTCAAGCAATCCTTGGTTCATTAGCCACAATCTTTTAATTAGTTAAAACAGCCAAATACGGAATTGCTGGAAAGGAAGTCTTCCAACCCATCTATCTGTACAAGGGGTGGACAAGGTAGATTTCTGGGTCATTGGCAAGGATTTCTGACTTCTAAATGTTCAACAACAGCAACTACAGAATGACTCCCACACCCCAAGCTAGATTATACTGCTAAGTGAAAAGTTTGGGAGTACATAACCAGGAGATTTTTGTGCGGAAAGACTGCCAGCTCCTTTCAGTTCCAAGTTCTCAGATTTTTGAAAATTCTAAATGCATGTCTTTTGCACCTCCCTCAGGCTGGTTGATCTCAGTGTTTGGGTAAAAAGGAACGCAGACCCAGAAGCATGAAACCTCCCCACGCCTGCTCTATAAATCATAAGAGTTTGATATGTTCTTCCCCAGCCAAACCCAATACAGTGCAAACATCAACATTCCAAACTTTAGAATTTGTGAAACATAAAGCTGTCTCAAGTAGTTGAAACTAATTCAAAAAAACAAGTGAATTATGTGTACCCATGTCCCTCTTCCCCAACCTTACTGTATTTCCAAAGGATCAATTTGCAGTGGGATGTACTGGAGATAACTTTTTCAACTAGAAGAAGTTACATTATATATATATATATATATATATATATATATATATATATATGACTTATATACAGTACATTCAAATATATGACCCTGGGGGATACAACCAAATGCTTTAACCACTTAGTCAACTTACCTTTCCAAAAAGCTAGCAAAAATTCATGATCTGGAAAAAATTGTTTACTTCAGCCAGTGCTAAAAGTCCCTGTGTCTTTTAAAACTGTCAGGGTTTTTTTTACTAGCAATGCAAAAGATCTTAGCAAGCTAGCTGCACATTTAATTAATTGAAACTCAACCTCCCTAGACAAATCACAGATGCTCTCCATATTTAGCATGGTATCTCTTAGACAGCTGTGCTAATCTATGTAGTAACATTACCCTGTAGCTAAACATCTGGACAAAGCTAAGAAAGTGAACAATACTTCTTGATTCTGCCAGACACATACCCACAGGTTACATCACAACACGAAAAAGGGGAAAAAATACTAAACACCCAGCATGCTGTCCTATTTATTAAACAACAAACATGCAAACAACTTAATGCAATGTATGGGCAGCAGGAAGATACCTTAAACCTACAACTCAGCGATATCAAAGAACTTTATTTTTGTTTCATTTTCTGATGGTTTTCTAAAGGTAGGACTTCATGATTTAAAGAAACATCAGGCTAACACTGAAAATGGCATCCCCTTATAACAGGCTTCCTCAAACTCGGCCCTCCAGATGTTTTGAGACTACAGTTCCCATCATCCCTGACCACTGGTCCTGCTAGCTAGGGATCATGGGAGTTGTGGTCCCAAAACATCTGGAGGGCCGAAGTTGAGGAAGTCTGCCTTATAAAGTCCTTGGCCTTTGCAACAGGTAATAACAGGCACTAGTAACTCCGAGTCTGGACATCATGATATTTTGCATTTCTCTACCTTATTAATAGCAGCCAATGATCTGTTGTTGGCATCTGTCTGTCTCAAGAGACAATGGAGTGCACCTCCAGGGGTGAAGTCAAACCACTATGTCAGCAGCGCCAAAGTGACCTCCCCTGGGCGCAAGCCTGGGCAGAATGCATGGAGATTCTGGGGTGCCCAGAAAACAAGAGTAATCTCTCAGCCTTGCTGATGTGGTCCAAAGGAAAGCAGAGCAATACATTTGGCACCAGCTTGGCTGCAGGAGTTGACGGAAGGAGGCATACAAGGCACCATCCAACCATCTTAGAGACTCCACTCTGGATTTGTGTAGCTTTTACTCCTTAGCCTCTTCCTCTCCCTGCAAAGATATCCTGCAAAGAAGGTTCAGGATCAGAATTTCCCTTCTCCTATGATCTATAGCGTGCATAACAAGGCTGATGAATTACATCAGCCTTCCGCGAGCAGGTGTGCTTCAAATATCCTTGGACTACAATTCCCATGAGCCCCAAGCTAGCTTGGTCTATGCTCAGTGACTATGGGAGCTGCAGTGCAGCAACATTGGGAGGATGCCTCAGATCAATGCTCTCTCCACACAGTGGACTATGAAGCACTGTGCACCCAGTGACCTAGTCCTAAATAACCTACCCAATAATTGTCCAAACAACTTCAATAAGATGTTAAGACTGCTTTGGATTAAACGTTTCTCCCCCTGGTCTAACAGTCATGGCACAATCATTGCAGCCTGGGATCATAACAGAAAGTGAGCAAGTTCTGCCTGAGTAAGGCCTACGGGGGTCAGGCCTTACATAACATACTACACTTAGACTGAAAGCCTTTGGGAGCAGTAACCAACAAAGCATTTTTTTATTACTGCACTAGATTGGCCCAAATTGTTGCTATAAAATACATTTAAATTGCACTTATAGGTTGAGATTGAAAGTGAATGAGATACGTCACATGGGGGGGGGGATGGCGAACAGAGACCAAAATAAATCCTTTTTATACAGGCTTCTCCAGTTAGTTCCCGGAGAGTAGCACTGAGTAATAAAGTGTTTTATAAATGAAGACTGGCTGAATAGTTCCAATTATCCAGTGAGCACACTAGCAGCAGTTACAAATACGGCTGTTAGTGGATTGAAGTATTTGTAGTTGCTCAAACATCTGCCTTTTTACTCAATAGATTGATTGATCAAATTTAGATAAACATGCATGTTAACAAACCTCCAATATTAGGAACCTTTTTTTAAAGAAATGGGAATGTACAGTTGAACAAACCCACCACTGCCACCTTTTAAGATTTGTTTAAAATTCCCTATTATACTAAATATGCTGGATTTACTCTTCCATACTGAGGGATTGGCTTCCTACTCTTTGAGGGCCCAGTTCTCTGGTTTACTGAGGAACAGGGGAACTTGAAGCATGCTGGTAAATGACTTGAGCACCAATGGTGCCAACTCCAGGGTGTTGTTGGGGGGGGGGCACGGTTGGTCAAATGTTTTCCTTAATGGACCCAACTCCTTCTCAAGCCAACAGTCCCCGGGAGTTGGAAGTGGGTCCCCGTGTTGGGATGTGGTCTCACCACACATCACAAAGCACATTTTCAGACATATGAGCAGCAAAGAAGTATTTCTCCACCACCTTTGTGTCCGCAGAATTGCATCCAGCAGAGCACTTCCAGGAGGTAAAGGACTTACAGAACCCCAAGGTGGATTCTCCAGATAGATGAGCCCATAATGTGATGCCGTTGCTAGATTCTTTGCTGATGAACTGCAAGTGGTAACCCTTCTTTGTGTACAAATATTTCGTGGAACGCTGCCCATACACTTGGTAATTGACCCACTTTAATTGGTCTATGTTGCTTTGTAAACCACTTTGAACAATGAAAATATAGTACAGAAGTATTTTACAAATAAAGAATAAACAAGCTTCAGAAAGTTTCTCCAATTAATATTGGTTCTACACATTAGCCAACTAATGCTTCTTTTGCTTAATCTATCAATCAAATCAAAACTAACTTGAAACCTTAGTAATGTTTTCACCAAAAAGAATTTCCATTGACAACTGGTGGTCATGGCAATAGTCGTTATCCTGTACCAGGAATGGGGAACTAGATTCAGCCGGTGAGTCTGTTCCTGACATTTCCCAACCCTCATGGGTCACTTGAACAGATGGGTGGGTCCACAACTCCCTTGCATATGCACCCCTTGATCCCTGGCTTATTCCTTCATTTGTTCAGACTACAGTGGTACCTTGTGTTACATACCTTCCCCCTTACGAATGCTGCAGGTTACGCACTCCGCTAACCCGGAAGTAGATGCCCCTTGTTGCGACCTTTGCCCCAGGATGTGAGTGGAAGACACGCTCCGGTGGCACAGCAGCAGGAGGAGGCGCCATTAGAGAAAGCGCGCCTCATGTTATGAGCGGTTTCCTGTTACGGACTGGTAAAATAGGTTCAACTCATGAAGAGTTAGATCATCCTGACATCTTAAAACATGTTGCTTTGTTTGGACTGAATTTTCATTGTGCAGCCAATTTGCTATGCAGTACATTCTTCTAAGACATATGGTAGTTTAATTTAAAGGGGGGCACAGAAGGATATGAATGTGCCACGAAGAAATCATGTGATCACTTTACTAACCTACCCCGAGGAGAAAACTTTAAAGCATCATCCACCAAATTGAGGGGTGGGCAACCTTTAAAAAAAACCCAAATGTGCTGTAAGTCCAGTATTATATAAAAACTATGGTGAGCATGCAGACCTCCAGGCTTGCTTCTAGTCTGCTTATTTGAAGAGTAGGGAGGAATGAATGAATGAAACTATTTGCGTCAGCCATCAGCCATAGCAACAAAAAACACAGCGATATACACAGAACAAAATAAAAAGTCGATTATATAAAACACAGTTTGGGGTCCTGAATCAAATAGTAGACCTTATTCTGATTGCCTCAGCTAGAAACCTTGCAACCTTTGCAGTCATCTGCTCCTGTTGATCTGCCAGGAGAAATGACACTGTGGCAGTGGTTGTGTGACCCGGAATGGTCAATAAAAGAGGCAGGATAATCTCATTCCTCAGGTCCTTGTAAAGAGTGCACATGAGGAGGGCATGCGCCACTGATTCGGTGCTGCCATCTCCACAGGGACATAAGCATTTTTCATATGGAATCTGTTGGAATCGTCCCTCAAGTACAGCCGAGGGCAGTACATTCAGTCTTGCGAGGGTGAAGGCATGTCTATATTTTGGAATTGCTAGATTATACAGATAGGGTGCCAGAGAGTCAAAGTGGGAGGGTGGAAAATGGTCGTCCCATGGGCAAAATTTCCTTATTGTGGCCAAGTTGTTCTGATGCTCGATATCATTTAGGCGTTGGCAAATTAGACTTTTTGCTTTGCTATAACCCACGGTGAGTAGCTGTTGTGGGGATAAACCACAAGAGTGAAGTTTTTGATGGACAATTTTAGACCAGGCACTCTTGTGACAGTCTTGTTGCACTAGGGATATTAGACCGGGGGGGATTTGAGTTTAGGCGGAGCCAGAAGTTGAATGTCCTGCGCCAGATCCGTAACTGTACCGAGGGGAGATTGGCCTCTAGGCGCAATGATGCGTTTGGGACAAAGGGTGGTACAGAAAAAAATTGCCTTTGATTGGGCAGCTTCCGTGGATCCATGGTGAAGAAGAAGAAGAAGAAGAAGAAGAAGAAGAAGACCCTGCTTATCTGGCTGGGTTTCCTCAGCCACTCTGGGTCGCTTCCAGCACATATAAAAACATAATAAAACATCAGACATTAAAAATTTCCCGATACAGGGCTGCCTTCAGATGTCTCCTGCCACTCCATCCAGCTCTGTCACACACCACAATTTGTGGCACTCCTGCCACAAGGAATTTACTCTAGATATTTTAAGAATATGTTCACCTGTAGTACATTGGGGGGGAGTTGGAGGCAAGTATCAATAGTCCTAATTTAAGCTGTCTCTTGATTTAAATTGTGCCCAAATAAAAGGAGGTCTTATTCTGGAAGGCTTTTCTGTTACAATCTATCAGCCCTCTTTTCCTGTTCTTTCTTTGCATTATTCCTATGAAAGTGGGTAGGAAAATGATTACTAATCCAATAACCTCAAGGGGAGAAAGAAAAGCATTTTGTTTCAATGTAACTACAGTTTTAGTCGAGTCTCTAGAGAAAGCATTTTACAGCAGCAGCACTCAGGGGACAGAGTGATAGGAAACAAAACACGTACATTCCATCATATTTTGGAATATATTTTTTCCTAGGTAAAAGGTAAAAGTTGGTAGAATTTGCAAGTGCTGTAGGCAAATTAAATAAAACAGCTTAAGACAACATCATGTCCAAGCAGGGCATGTCTCTTAGGATCTAAATCTAGCGTAAAATTTACCACTGTGAGTGCGCATGAGAGTGTGTGTGTTTATGTGTGTATGAGATTTTATTTTTCAGACAGCTTTTGTTTCATCTCAGTAAGCTGGCAATGTTCCCTGATCCTCTTATTATACAATAATCTTTTTTATGGCATTCCAATTAGTTTCATTGTTTATCTAAATGCAGGACAACCTACCACTTCAGAGTAGTCAATGTAGAAAGGAAGAGGGAGGGAAAGCAGTCATGTTATTTTGATAATTGGAACATGGAGTTCTTCTGTATTTATATTAAAGGCATTTAAGATGTTTCGATACAACTGTTCACAAGGCACATACTTTAATAGAGTCCTGTTGTGTCAGTTGCAGATAGGGGGGAGAAATACCATTGTGTACATAAGACTAGAAGCGCATAAATAAGTAAATATTTTTTAAAAAATGTTGCCTATTATAAACACTTCCTAAAAGGTCCCTCTTTCTGGATTTTCAGCTTTGTCTCTGCAGCACTAGTTAAAACAGTCCATTTAAGGATAACTGCAACACAAAATTGAGTAAAAATCCTAGATTCCTGTGTTGAATTATCTAATAACTATGCTATGGAAGAGGCACAAAGCACAGACAGTAGATATATATTTTAGAGAGAAAAAACCCTTAGAATGCAAGAGAGAAAATATCTTTGTACTTTCTGCTTCACCACTAATATCCTAGAGTGTAGGCTTCTCAAATGTTAGAAGGCATTTTCAAGAATAGAGGGTCTACTCTTGAAAATGATTTAATGGAAGGGAAATCATACTTCTAAAAAGTTATTTATTCTTATTTATCATCTTCTCCTCTTTACTCCTAAATTGGAGCTTGAAAATTTCACACACACCCCCCCAATTAATGTGCTACTATACTAGCCTAAAGGAGACAAACCACCTCAAATCCCAAAAAGGTTGCTGTGAAAGGGTGAGATTTGGATCATATATTTGAATTTAGGCTTGAAAATGTGAATTGCTAGTTACCATGATCCCTCCCATTAACTGTTAAGGCATTTTATTATTCCTTTTGTTATTTAAAGACTTCCCCCACCCCTTGCCCAGCATCTCCCAAACCGTAACTCCCATCGCAGCAAAAAAGGGTTATCTACCATCACCATTACTGCTGTAGCTGAAACTAAGAAAGCTATAGGTTTAGTAATAAACATCAACTTTGGTTGCACTCTAGGTCATAATTATGCATGAAACCTCACTGAGCTGGATCACGGCCCTGGTTTGCTGCAATTTGCCCACACAACTCACAGTGGCACACCATCAACAATGTGATGACTTAGAAAGGGGACATGCCATAGGTGTGAACCCCAAACTATATTGAGATGGGGCTGAGCCCCCACACCCAATCTTGAGGGGTCGGGCCTTGTCAGGCCTTGCTGCAGCAGGCCCCCCCAGGCCTTCCCACAGCCACAGAAGGCCTCACTGGGCCTCCCCATGGTTGTGGCAGGCCCTGCGGGGCCTTCCCACAGCTGCGATGGGCCCCATCAGGCCTTACCAGGCCTTCGCACGGCTGCGCTGGGCCTTGCGGCCTCCTCCCGCTGTGTAACATCACATGTGTGCATCGTGCATGTGACGTTACACACTCATGACGGCCTCCCAAAAAGTTGGGTGGAACCTAGCACCTATGGAACATGCTATGTTCTTTCTTAGGATGGCCTGAAAAGTAACAGAAGTAATACACTTGTAATTATTCCTTTAAGAAAAACTTGGTTGGGGATTAAGGAACCCTACATTTAGGTCACATACACACACCACACTGCTCTTATATAAAAGAAAGATAAAGCACAAAAAACTCCCAAGTGGCTCTGGTAAGCTTTAACGATCCATCCAAAAAAACCACAATAGCGTAAAACATCTTCTTGGGAAAAACAACAAATCAGGTTCCAAATAAGCCATCATATAATGAAGGCGAAACAAGATGCAGAACACATACCATGCTTGCCAAAATATTTCACAATGTAGATAATGCCCCCTTTTAAACATCTTACTATATGTAGTTGCTAATCCTTAATGCACACGCACAATCATAAATGCATGTTGACTCAGCAAGCATGGATGACTTAACTTACATCAAAGTTATTTATTCTTTTCATTTCTACAAAACTCATCCACAAGGGACTCGGAATGGCTTCAGAAACCACTTCAAAATGCTCAGTAATGGGGGTGGGATCTATAGCTTTAAATACATGTACACACAATCCCTATATACAAATCCATGTTTATCAAACACCTACCTGTAGAGAAATGTGTCAGTGACAAAGCCAAAAGGTTTCGTTCCAAATAGTTTCTGACTCTACTTGAGAAGATCAACTGTACCACAAGCTATGCGAAGTATTCTAATAGTTATCAGCAATATCTTTCCTGTCAATAAGAAGAAGAAGAGTTTGGATTTGATATCCCGCCTTTCACTCCCTTTAAGGAGTCTCAAAGCGGCTAACATTCTCCTTTCCCTTCCTCCCCCACAACAAACACTCTGTGAGTGAGGCTGAGAGACTGGCCCAAGGTCACCCAGCAGCTGCATGTGGAGGAGCGGAGACGCGAACCCGGTTCCCCATATTACAAGACTACCGCTCTCAACCACTACACCACACTGGCTCTCACAATAGGCAAGTGTAAGCTGTTTAGTGTCTGAGAATGTCTATAAAGCAGTCTTTATCAACATGGTGCCTTCCAGATGTTTTGGACTATAACTCCCATCTGCCCCAGCCAGCACACCTGATGGAAGTTGTAATAGAAAACATCTGGAGAACAAAATTTACTCCACATTCTGTCTCTTGAGTGCAGCCTCTTCCATACATCTCAGCAAGACAACCACCATATAAGCCTTAATTCCTCAAATATTATTACTGCACTCCAGAATTTGCTCACTTGGTGGCATTCTTCTGTCAGCAAATATGTTCGCAGCTTGCAAGGTAGGTCCTTCCAAGCCCTTTGGACAATGTTTCAAGGTTCCTCACAATTTAAAAGAGGTCTCCATGATGCATCTTTCCTGGAAAATGCCAACAAAAATGTCAAAGAAACACCGTTCAAAGGGTTTCCATTGGGTGCCACAGTCTGCAGGAATTCTATGAGAAGTAAAGATTCTGATGGGTGTAATTCTTAAGCAGTCAGGTTCCATGACCTAGGTATTATCAAACCCTTCATGCCAACAATTCAGCTATTAAAATGACAAAGCACTGGGGTGCCCGTTAGCCTCTAGACACTTCGGTTCCATTATTTAATGTCTATTTTTTTAATAATAATAAAAATGAGCCCAAGATTTCAGTGTGAAAAAATAATGAACTTTAAGAAATGTCACTTTTACTAACAGAAATTACGGCTCGAACACCTGAAATGTGAATATTGAATAAAAAAAATACATTTTAATAATGTTAGGGTTGTGACACAAGCTGACAAAAAGAATAAAATGCAAGTCACAACTGACACTCTGTCCTTAATCATATCCTTATTGGGAGGGAGGAGCAAAGAATACTCCCCAGTCCTCCATGTGTGAATTCTTTGCCTCCTCATTTTAGATCCAATGAACACAAAAGATATCTTAAAGCAGTGTATACTACCTCAACCGCCACACACGTATTCTGAATGTCCTTCAGCTAGTAGTTTAAGAACTTTAAACTACCACAGCTTAAAAATGCTGTTGACATGCTGAAACATGTGCAGAGGAGGGCAACCAAGCCAATATAGGGTCTGGCAACCAAGCCTTGTGAGGAACGTGGCTTTGGCCTATAGCGGCCGAGCCATGAGGATATGGTCTACTGCATGGGTAGGCAAACTAAGGCCCAGGGGTCGGATCCGGCCCAATCACCTTCTAAATCCAGCCGGCGGATGGTCCAGGAATCAGCATGTTTTTACATGAGTAGAATGTGTCCTTTTATTTAAAATGCATCTCTGGGTTATTTGTGGGGCATAGGAATTTGTTCTTTTTTTTTTTTTTTTCAAAATATAGTCTGCCCCCCTGCTGAAAAAGTTTGCTGACCCCTGGTCTACTGGGTGGACCAGAGTGATGACTTCTAGTGCTGGTCTTCACTCCAGTTCATTCACTAGACATAAAACAGTCCCATGCCACTCACTTATTGGGTTGGGTCCCTAGCCAAAGCAAGGAGGGATTGGAGATCAGGGTACCCCATTAAAGCGGTCCATGTAATGGTGTCCTGTCCGGATGCCCAAACAGGGGCTCATGGGTCACAGCACCCCACCACAACGGCGATCTCAGCAGGTCACCTGATTTGATGTACTTCATAGGATGATTCTTAATCCAGGATCAATCCTGCAAAAACAATCAACCAGCAGTTGGGCTGGATGCTTCAGGATACACAACCAAACCCTACACCAAAACACCTATGCCAAAACCAACTGAGATGTGCAATCAATAAAGTTGTAGTCTGTTTAATCCCAAAAAGTTTGTCCTGTGATCATTTCATCTGTCAATGTCTTGGCTCCCACCCCCACCAGCTGCAGGCTCACTGCGCTTGGGACTACAAATGGTATTGATGAATGTAGGGTTGAAAAGCTTCCTGAGGAAACCAACTGCTTTCCAAAACCAGCTCCCACCTCTGCATGGTCAGAAAACTATTTCACTGTATGTATTCAACCTAGCTCTTAGATGTATATGAATGTAAATCATAATTACAAGTGTACTTCAAAGATTACAACCATTCTACCATATTATAGTGAAACTGCAACAGATCTCTATCACAACCTTTGCCTCTGAAATTTTGTGAATGACAACTCCACTAACCCGTAGCAAGTGTATTCTTGTATTATATACTATACAGCCTACCGCTTTTCCACAATGTGCTCTCAAACCAATTATTCATGACTGAAACTCTTGAGGGGCGAAACGGGGAACTGAGTAAACATGATGGGGAGAACAAAGAAAGTAGCGTTCCCGAGCAAGTCTCTTCCCAGCTGTGCTGTTACCTGTTTCTGTTCACTGCAAAATATGTGGCCTGTTCTACAAATACATCAGAGGGATGATAAAATATGCACAGTTGGCTCAGCCTATCTAGTCACACAGATTTTGTCTTTGCATGTGCCAGCAACTGGTGGTCCCCCCAGATGCAGTACAAAGTCTACTGATCAACCTTCAAATGTTTCAGGGCTTGAGCCACTCTGCGCACACATTTGGGATTTGATGAGAGGGGCGAGGCTGGCTTCAATGAATAAGTGAGGTATAGTATTGCTCAGGGTCCAGGTGTATTCATACTCTCTGTTAAACACTTAAAGAACCAATTCAAGCTACAGTGTCTGAATGAAAGGTGCCTTTGTACTTCTGGATAACAGTAAATAGACCACAGTGAGCTGCCTTTTTCAGTTCAATACATCTGCTCTCTTTCACATACAATAAGTCCCTTTACAGCTTCTACATTGTGCCGAACAACTGTGATGTTTCTAGCCGCCATAGTGGAAAAAACGAGACCTCAACTAACTGCTATAGCTTATGATAGATTCCTTTTAGAAGAAGAAATGGAGAGATAGTTTGGAAACGTACCCTTTCATAGTGAACCTTCACAGAACAACTAGAAATTCAGGCTCTCTACAGTATGCTGAGGGATCTTGCACAGTTCTGTGTTAAATTTTCCCTAACAGCCATATTCTGAACACCTGGCTGGCTCCAGGAATATTATCTTGTTTCTTCACCTTCAACACCAATATGAAGTTCATATTGTTAAAAACATTTGTGTCACATACGCATTTAAGTTTGGCTTGTTTCATAACGTGAAGTTGGGACTTCACATTATGCAGGTTGCATGAGAAAACAGAAGGAAATAGGAACCCACCTTATACAATATCAGAGCATTGGTCTATGTAGCTCAGTATTGTCTACACTGACTGGCAGTGGCTCACCAGGATTTCAGACAGGGGACACTCCCAGCCCTGCTTGGAGATGATGCTGGTGACTGAACCCAAGACCTTCTGCATACAAATAATGTCCTCTGCTACTAAGCACTGACAAACCCTCCAAGTGTCCCTATTTTCCAGGGATGCCCCTGATTTAGAGAAGCCATCCCAGTTTCGGATTTGATCCTGGAATGTCCCACTTTTCCTTAGGGTGTCCCTATTTTCATTGGAGAAATGTTGGAGGGTATGGAGTTATCCAACCCTCGAGCCGTCTGAAGGCAATCTTGTATAGGGAAGGTTTTTTTATGTTTAATGCTTTATTATGTTTTTATTTATGTTGGAAGCTGCCCAACGTGGCTGGGGCAACCCAGTAAGATGTGTGGGGTATAAATAGTAAAATTATCATTATGGAATAGGACATCCCTATTTTAATCGGAGAAATGTTGGAGGGTATGCCCTAATCCTTTCCCAAAGGGGAAGTTCTGTGTTGAGTTTTCTACCACACAGCATGATGTGATGTCAACATGACAACATCATGGCATTTGATTAAGGGATACGGCACCTTACAGTATCTGAATTACATCTGAATTCCACCTCAGAATTTGGATTTCAATTGCCTTAGGTTCACTATCATTGCTCAAAATCCTGTAAACTGGAAAGTGATATGTATGTTAAGTTGGAGAACAAGAGTTAAAATAAGTTCTCTCTGCTCCCTGAGCCTCTGGTAGCAAGCAACCAAGAGGTTGGGAACTAAATTCAGTACCAAGACTTCACCCAAAACAGACAGACACCAGCCATAAATGAGATAGGCTTATCAAAAGGAAAAAGATAGAAATGGGATAAAAGTAGCCATATCTATGAGGGTCAGAAAGGTCCATAAAAGGTACACATCTAAAATATAATTGGTAGCTATAATTGGGAATTATAAATCAGAAGAAAACAATCAAACTACCTTCCCAACTTTGTACATACCACAGAGCACAGATCCAAACACTTTCATTCCATAGCGCTGAAACTATAAACTCCCAGGTGCTGCAAGAAAATGAGTACGAAAGGCACAAAAGATGGAATGGAGACAAGAGGTAGAGGGCAATGGCTATCTCTATGTTAAAGACATTTGGCATAGCAACTGGGGTGAGTCCTCTTAGCCAATCAAAAGGCTTAGCAGCTGGAACCATCTGCACATGAGCAAATATCCATTCTCACAGCCGTTGCCAGTTCTTAAGTAGCAGGCCCAGTGTCCTTCCTTAGATCACAGTAGCACAATATAATACAGGTGCTTCCAACCACTGTGCTCATCCCAGTTACTGAGAAACAACAACTTATCGAAGAGGCCAGTTTTTATCCAGAGGAAGCTATTTTCTTGACAAACGTTTGGAAAACATTGCTTGAAAAGAAAAACCTGAAGAGTCTTGTCAAAGCCAAAAGTGTCCTCAGCTCCAAGTTCCTGTACATAGATATTTCAGTACAGTAGTACCTCAGGTTACATACGCTTCAGGTTACATACACTTCAGGTTACAGACTCTGCTAACCCAGAAATAGTGCTTCAGGTTAAGAACTTTGCTTCAGGTTGAGAACAGAAATCGTGCTCCGGCGGTGCGGGGGAAGCAGGAGGCCCCGTTAGCTAAAGTGGTGCTTCAGGTTAAGAACAGTTTCAGGTTAAGTACAGACCTCCGGAACGAATTAAGTACTTAACCCAAGGTACCACTGTACCTATAAAACCTGGGGCGTATTAGGGCAGCACCATAAGGGGAAAACATAACCTTCTTGGCATAAGTGGAAACCACAAGAGGAAAGAAAAATAGCATTAGTTCAAATCAGGTGTGGGGGACCTTTGGCCTGCCAATTGTTGCTGAACTACAACTCCCACAATCCCTGGCCATTGGCCATGCTTGCTGGGGCTGATGAGGGTCATAGTTCAGGAGCATCTGGGGGCCAAAGACTCCCCACGCATGGTGATAATGTCCTTTCGTACCCAGGAAGTCAGTAATCATTAACCAACATCTCTTGGCCTTTGATGGAAAGGTTAAAATGGTTTAAACAAATTTAAGTAAAGCAAATGGCAGCAGAGGAAAAAATGGGAGGGAAGTGCCACACTGCAGCCCCTTTTCCTTAAAAACTTTAAACTGGCATTTACTGAGCTACTGACTAAGGGGTTTGTGAGAGCATATGCTATTATTGTAAAGGAGGGAAAATATAATTTTAAATGGAAAGGAAGTGTTAGCTGAGGAAAATTACACACGAGCTGACAAATGCTAATATGTGAACCAATAACAAATGGCACCTCAGTGTTACAAAATATGACTTCAGATTCATAGAAGAATCAATAGTCTCTGATGTGAGATATATATTTTTCCTACATGCTTTTACAGCATCTTAACCACTGAAAATGAAATGAAATGGTCAAGAAAGCCATAATTCTACAAATCGTTAGCCTCAAATTTAGATGTCTTAGATGAACATCATTGCACTGACCTTAAATTATTTTTGCTCTGGGAGGAGCAAGGGCGTCAGCTACTTAAAAGAGAGCAAATTCTAGGTATGTTGGTCTGTTTGCGGCAGAAATGACAGAGTCTTGTTGCACGCCACAAAGGCAAAACAAGTATGTCGAACAAAGCATTTATGACTTTCTTAGAACTATGAAGGGGAAACAGTTGGGTGAGAGATTGTAGCTCAGTGGTAGTGAACATACTTTGAATGCAAACGGTACCAGGTTCGATCCTTGTCATCTTCAGGAGGGAGGAGAGAGAGCCCTGTCTGAAATTCTAGAGACCTCCTGGCAGTCAGTGTACAGAACCAACATGGTGCCCTCCAGATGTTGTTGAAGTGCAAATCCCATCATCCAGGGGTGCCAACTTGAATAAAATATGGGGGGACAGGTAAGCCACCCCACATAATCAATCACATGACATAGCACACACATAGCATATGAATGGCAATGCCCATCAACTTTGGAGGGAACAGCCCCCTCAAATATTTTATGGGGGGAGGCGAAGGGACCTTGGCCCTAGGAGTTGGCTCCTATGCCATCATCTGTGACCAGTGACCATACTTTCCAGGTTTGACTGTGTTTGGTCTTTACTGAGTCCTTGTTTTGATTTGCTGGCAGGGACATTATATGACAATGTACGTTATCTTATCCGGCCATTGTTAGATCTCATTTCCCATGCAACAACGGCAACCACAAAAGTGAAATGACCAGAAGCTACTATTTCAGAAATCGGGGGAAAGAGGAACAGTATGTAACCATTGTTAGCCCACCACTGGACAGAAATCACATCAAGCTGCCAATAATTGAAAAAAGTAGCAGGAAACGGAGAAAAATAGGGAGCAAATAATCTTGTTAGCTCAATATTAGCCAGAAGAGATTTAGGGGCTTTCACTGAAAGCCTGGTGGCACATCTATTTCAAGCATGATGAAAAAAATAAGACTCTGGTCAAAAAATTCCCCATTTACCGTAAGTCTTCCATTCTACATTACCAAATGTAGTATATGTTGCATATGTGACATCTTAAATGTACTTGCACTATTGTCCAGATGAATGCACCCAAATTATTAACAGTAATATTCAGAATGCGCACATGAAGTTTTTAGGAAACTTGTTTGCTTGGTTTATCTCCTCTTCCGTGGGACCCTTTTACACAACCTGTGACAGCATTCCACAAGCATATTTTAGCCAATCCGCAACTCTCCCACAAATGAGTTTCAAGTAACAATACTGAAATCTCTAATCCACACTTTGCTGCAAGCCAAAAACTGTTCTGCAGGCCAGCAACATATCGTATTTTTCGCTCTATAAGACGCACCAGGCCACAAGACACACCTAGTTTTTGGAGGAGGAAAACAAGAAAAAAAATATTCTGAATCCCAGAAGCCAGAACAGCAAGAGGGATTGCTGCACAGTGAAAGCAGCAATCCCTCTTGCTGTTCTAGCTTCTGGGATAGCTGCGCAGCCTGCATTCACTCCATAAGACGCACACACATTCCTCTTACTTTTTAGGAGGGAAAAAGTGAGTCTTATAGAGCAAAAAATACGGTATTTAACTTCTGAATAGCATGGATGGAGCCACATTTCAGGCTGCAACCCTATTAGCAATGGCGCGCTACCTGGAGGAAGCATCACATTTTCTCCACCCTATTGAAAATACTTATAAAATACTTATTAAATGTGATAGTCCCACCACAACGCTACTTGGGGGATGACTTGTAGGCTGCACAGCAAATCTGCATTTTACTGAGCAAAACAAACAAAAACACCACTCTAATGGTGCAGAAACTCAGGCCACAATTCACAAATTTTTTTAAAAAAACACCTTTGCACCTCCGTTTGCCTTGTCGCTTCCCCCCAGAAAAATCTGCTGTTTAATGCTGAATCAGAACAATCAGGTATTCTGTGTGATGGGCCATTTTAGCAGAATTTCTGGGGGAAAGCAGGGGAGCAAAGGCAAAACCGCTAAGACCCATGCCTAAAAAGCATGAGACAATCAGAAGTGTGGGAGAGCCCTAACCTTAGCTCTGGCGAGAGGAGGACATTCTTATTTGTGTCTGAGAGCAGCAGGTTATTGTGCAGGGCAGGCCACACAGAGCCTTGTCCTCCAATACTTTGCCGTTCCTTCCTATTCTTCAACCTCTGCAGCCTGAGGCAGTTGCTTCACTCCGCCTAATAGCAGAGCCGGCCGCGAGCATTTTACGGCTCAGCATGTTGGAGGAGGCCACGACTGGCTGACAGGAACTCTGAACAGGAGGACTCCTGTTAGGAGGCAAGACTCAATGTGACATTTTTTTGTTGCATGTCCCCTTTATATAGTAAAATATGCAAACAAACAATGGCTATTAAGCTTGTCTCCTGAAGAAGTAACCCCAGCTTCTGAAGCTCCATCCATTGAGATGGCATGACAGACAGACAGACAGATGTCATTTGACAAAATTCATCAACCACCTGAATACTCACAAGGTACATGAATAAGCTGTTTTAATTACTCAAAATAACAGAAACTACGACACAACGTTTTCTTTGTGAACACAACAACAAAACCATGTAATCTAATTTGTTACCATTGCATTAAAACAGAGCTATCATGTAAAATATTGGGTCTTTTTTCTTCTCTGGTACACATGTTTAAAGATTCTGGGAGGTCATTTTAAAAGGGGGAGGGCTGAAATGGCACGATCTGCTAAAGCTTGCCCCCTTGAGAAGGTCTTATAAATTCCTCCCAAGTTTCCATAGAAATGCATTGATTAGAGCCATAATTTCAGTTAATATTTTCTCCTTTCCAAGGGTTATGCTTGCTTACACTAAATGTGCACCTTCCCCTCGCAGTCGTTTTCTTCTTTTGTTCGGCTCAGTAGGTTTCCTAACTGGTGGATTTTATTGAGTTAAATCAAGCTGTCACTTCATCTGCCTGAAGGATGACTCAAATACAACACATAATAATAAAAGAAAAGTAGGATAAAATAATCTTGTCAAGCCAGAAAAAACTGATTGCTTGAAGTTGTAGCCTTCAATCAATACACTAATTCCACAATTTATGCCTCTTTCAATTGGAGAGGAAAGAAACCCTGATATGGTATTTCTTGGCTCACTGACCAACTTTGACCTTCTATCTATGTGAACGCAGGATTAGCAAGGGCTTCTGCTTAGCGAAATCACCTATGAAAATAGGAAAGCAAATAATTGACATTTGAGGCTCCAACTTTATTAATTTCAGAAATGCAAGGGGTACCTATTGCTTAAATGGTGTGCCTCCCAAATAGGAGCCTGCTGCGAAGCTAAATACTTGATATATCTGCTTATTAAGTACATAAGAAGAGGGTCCCTGACTTTGGTATTAACAACTTTAGTAGTTTTGAAAGCAAGGTACACGCTCTCTCTCAAATAAGCTCGCCGTGTTTAACGTAAGCAACAAAAAAGATGGAATCTTCGCCACACAGTATGTAAAAGTGAGAGGTACTGGATATATTTCAGGTTTTTTCCTAATGGAAAAACTTGCAATCTCAATTTTGCCACCTGTACTGAGAGCCCTTAAGAGTCAAAGGTGTGACCTAAGAATACACTAGGTGAGCTAGCATATTTGAAGTACAACTTCCAACAAGTTTTACTAAGTTTCTTTTAATTTATTTATTAAAAAAAAAAAGACTGTAACTAATTATGTCTAGAAACTCATCTGTTTTCAGTGGGCCCTTTTTATTTGCAAATTGTAATTGATTTGCATAGCTTTTAAAAATAACAATGAACCCCTTCATTTAAAAATCCTGGATGCTCTTTGGCTGTCAGGTTTTTGCTTTGCTTTCATAATTTCTCCCCTGCAGGCACAAGCCAGGAAATAAAAATTCTTTGTTTAGCAATCCTTTTATATTTCACCCTGCCACCTGCTTAACTTGAGTTGTGGCATACTATCAAACAGGCCCCTGAATCAGAGTTGTCTTTCTGCCCTATACCGGGGGAAAAAAGCCTATGTGGATTATCATATTAACTGTGAAGTTGAAGTGCCAGTCCATATTGTCTTAAATTGTAGGATTTGTTTGAAAAGGCTGTGTTTTTTAACCAAGTGTGGCAGACTTAAGAACCTGGATATCCACTTGTTGGTATAGTTGCACCCTGCATTGTAGACCAAGCATTAAGCAGGAGCTGGATTCAATGATCTCCAAGGTCCCTTCCAACCCTGTAACCAGAGACTCACATAACTGTAGAGTTACAAGGGAATCAAGGGTCATCTAATCTAACCCCCTGCAATGAAGGAATGGTTCTATGGCTGCTTGAGCAATGAAGACCTGGCTGCCTATATAGCAGACATATCAGGAACAGTAATCTGAAAAGCGAATGTGCAGAATAAAGCGCCACCACTCTATGGAGCATAGTGGTTTGCAAAGTTAGGAGACTCAGACTCCGAGTGCTTTGGGAAGAAAGATGCAGATGGTATAGGCACTTGGCTGTGACTAGCTTTCTAGCTCATTCCATACAGTCCATCCACAAGAAGCAAAGGCAGCAGTAATAAATCAGTGGAAAGCTTTCTACAGACTCACAACTAAGGACCTACCTAGATGAGATGATGGAGATTCCGTACCAGGTCTTTTCATTTTTGGCTGCCACACGGACATCCAGATTGGAACTGCAGCACTGGTGAAGAGGGTGACTTTAATCCTTTCCCCTTCAAGTTTTATTATTTATACCCCGCCCATCTGGCTGGGTCCCCCCAGCCACTCTGGGCGGCTTCCAACAAAACACTAAAATACAATAACCTATTAAACATTAAAAGCTCCCCTAAACAGGGCTGCCTTTAGATGTTGTCTAAAAGTTTGGTAGTTATTTTTCTCTTTGACAACTGGTGGGAGGGTGTTCCACAGGGCGGGCACCACTACCAAGAAGGCCCTCTGCCTGGTTCCCTGTAACTTGGCTTCTCGCAGTGAGGGAACCGCCAGAAGGCCCTCGGCGCTGGACCTCAGTGTCCAGGTAGAATGATGGGGGTGGAGATGCTCCTTCAGGTATACTGGACCGAGGCCGTTTAGGGCTTTAAAGGTCAGCACAAACACTTTGAATTGTGCTCGGAAACGTACTGGGAGCCAGTGTAGATCTTTCAAGACTAGTGTTATATGGTCACGGCAGCCGCTCTCAGTCACCAGTCTAGCTGCCGCATTCTGGATTAATTGTAGTTTCCGGGTCACCTTCAAAGGTAGCCCCACGTAGAGCACATTGCAGTAGTCCAAGTGAGAGATAAGCAGAGCGTGCACCACTCTGGTGAAACAGTCTGCGGGCAGGTAGGGTCTCAGCCTGCGTACCAGATGGAGCTGATAAACAGCTGCCCTGGACACAGAACTGACCTGTACCTTCTTTTGACAACTCTCAGTTTTAGCTCAGAAACCAAGGATGCTTTTGACATCAAAGAGCAAATATGAATTATCACTTTACTTGTGCACAACAGATGGATTCAAAGTCTGCTGCACAAGCAGTTGTAAAGCTCTGGCTGCTGCATCTCAAAAAGAGTGCGGATGATCTGGAAAAGGCATGGGAAAGAGTAGCCAAAGCAGAACTGTATAAGGTTACATCAATTTGGGCTTTTTAGTTTGGGCAGGGAAGGTGACTAGACTAAGGACTCAGATACATTAATAAAGAAAAAGTGTTTTATATGCATTATAACACTGTGACACCAGATGGTGCTGTAGAGCAGAAAACGTTTCCTTGCAATTTTACATAGGAGTTTTTTCTTTTGTTACAACGATCTTATTTCTGACTTATTTATAGCAGGGTTTTCCCCCTGTGTGTAGATCCACCCTTAGAATGGACTTAATGGAGGTGCATGGAATTGTGCATGCTGTGGAGAAAGTGGATGCAGCTACGTTTTTCTCTTCTCGTAATACTAGAACATGCAATGATGCTGACTGGTGGCAGATTAAGGACAGACAAAAGTTAAACTATGGAATTCACTCTCACAAGAGCCGTCAGCTTGGTTGCAATGGCTGACAACTTGGATGGCTTTCAAAGGAGATTAGACAAATTCATGGAGGACAACACTATCTGTACTGGAAACATGCAGAAGGATGTTGTTATTTCTTTGACACCTTATACAGCGCCTTTCTAGAAGCTTGGAACTGCTCAATGGCTAATATTAGAATCCTCCTAAGCTGCATCTTTTAGGGAGTTAATTATTATAGAAATTTATTGTGTCATGAGAATGGGATATGAACTTCTAGTAAGACCACAGCGTGAGAGTGCACATTAATTGGGCTATGGTCTTCTCCTTCAAGGCCATCAAGATATGGCATTGGAGAGCTGCCAGGAACCGTAGCTTCACGCCATTAGCATGGGAGCGGTGACCTATCTCCTCTGGCTCTTAGCTAGTCCTTTGAAGTTGCAGGGTGGCTTTGCAACCAGCAGCCATGAAAGTGGAAAGATTGGCAACTTCATCTTAAGACACTAAAATAGCATATAAGGACCAGTAGTGCCCTTGCTTAGTGACAATCCCAACTCAGAGCTTCAGAAAGATTCGCCTTGAGTGGATGCTATCAGGTGTTCAGTCCCATTACTTTTGAGTTGTTGGGATTCCCAACAACTTAAAGGGCTGTGAGATACCTGCTTTTCTATGCTCTGCGCTTTATATTTTCGTCTGTCAAAACCTGTTAAAGCAAACACCTGGAATTTCTTTTATCGCCAAAACCTGAATCTAAAAAAGCCCATTGGCAAGATACTATCGATGGATGCAAGTCACAATGGCTGTGTGCTACCTGCAGTTATCAGAGGCAGTATGGCTCTGGATGCCAGTGAGGAGTGTTGTCGCTCATATGTCCTGCTTGTGGACTTCCCAGAGGCATTTGGTTGGCCTCAGTGAGGAAAAGGATGCTAGACTAGACCTTTCTACTCGATAGGCCCCTACATTCATCCTAAAATTGATCTGCCCTGATATAGGTCATTTTCACCTCTTCCATCTGCACAAGCCAATGGCATAGCTAATGTTTCCTCTTGGTGCAATTCTATGCAGCTATAGTATGTGTGTAAATGCCACAGCTGCATGGGGACAACTGCATAGGTCTTTCCCAGCAGGCTGTGTAACTTGCACACAAAGCCTGGCCCAGTATGTCCCCATTTCCCAAAGGTCAAGACCAAAGCCAGGCACAACTTCAACATTATATATATGTGCCACAGATTTCAGAGGCTGACTTTGCCTCCAGGGTAGGGAGAAGGACCAATAAACTAGTTTCTCTTTCACAGCAAAGATTTCCATAGGCAGGCAGGCAGGTACAGATTATTCCCAGGCTTAAATCTACAAGAAATCAGAGGTGAAATGATTTTAGTTTTTAAATCAAGCAAAAGATGGCATTCTGTTTCAGTATGGGCGTAAGTCCCATCAGAACAAAGCAAGGCTCAAAGTAATGCACTTAGCTCTTGGACCTCCATCCTAAACACAAATTTTCGAGTAAAATATGACCAGTCCAAATAACCTGCATGCAAAGCTTCTCTCTTTTTGCCTGAGTGTACTTGTAATTGTGAAGAGCATCTCAAAATAGACACAGATATATACAGTATAGATGCAGTTGGGCAAATGTTTATTGTGAAAAAAGAAGCGCGCAATTATCTAAAACATAATCTTAATGTGGCTTATTAAAAACAGATTACATTATAAACGTGAGACACAATTTGCACATTACAGTGTCCACTGTCTGCATGAAGCTTCGGCTGCGCAACAACCTGCAAAACTGAAGATACAGGAAGGGGAGGGGGGAGCGGAGAGAGGAGAAAGGCTGCTATCTGTCTCTAAATGGATGTATTTGGTGTTGATAGTCAGATACAGCTTTCACCTTTATCCCAGCTTGTTTCTGACCCACTGAGTTAGTGTTAATCACCCCTGTAGGCACCAATAATTTCCCATATGTGGATTTTGATAAGTTAGAGCACCCACTTCATTTCAAGAAGATTCCAGCTGACTATCCAGTTATCGCTATGGACAGCTTCAAGCACTTCCATGCCGGTCCTTGTATTCTTAGCTTTATCAAGTGCTTTGCACTTTTTTGTCTTTTATCTCTTAATTGAGACCTGACTGCAAGAAAAGCCTATCTCTTAAACTGTGTTGCATTGCGTATTAACTTTAACTGGGGCTTTGGCTACTTGAGGTACAGAAAGCCTTAAGAAAGACCACTGGAGGAGGTGGAAAATCTTTCTAAATCTCTATTTAGAAAAGGGGGGGGGAGAGAATGTGTAAATGCTACAATGTAATATATATATAAAAATCTCCCTTTTTTCCTCACTGACTCTCCTAAAGGTGGTTTAAAAGTGTTTGTGTATTGCAGCACAGAGTAAAAACTTTAGACACTCTCTTTCCTGACAATAAATTACAATGCAATGACTTTATGGAAAATAATAAAAGGATAGAATATTAGGAAACCAACAGAGCATATGCAGGGAAATCATTTAGTAATTAAAGGTGATCCAGAACTCTTCATTTATTTTCTGCAATGGTCTGTTGGTTCATTCAGTTGTAAACATAGTTTGTGGATGCTTCTAACTGATATGTTTATTTAGTAGCAATGTGGCAAAAAATCCAATTTTTTAAGGATCCCTCTTCCATCAGGCAGTCTAGAAAACTACAAGGGGAGGGCACATTTAGCATGAAACCTAGGGCTGGTAGAAGCATCCATTGAGGCCACAAGACTGGAATTCTCTTTGGTCCAAACTCCATTGGCCAAGCTGTCTTCCCTTATGATATTCATACCTACAATCCATCATTATCTTTGGTGCTACACTAGCAAAGAGGAGAAAAGTCAGTGGGGCATGATGGTTAGAGTGTTGGACTAAGACCAGGGAGAGCGGGTTTCAAACCCAGCCATGAAGCTCACTGAATGGCCTTGGGCCACTCATGATCTCTTAGCCTAACCTACCTCACAGCGTTGTTGTGAGGATGAAAATGAGTGGGAGAACCATGTATACCACCTTGAAATCCCTGGAAGATGAAGGTGGTATATAAATATAAATAAATAAAAATAGCCATGAAAAACAAGGAGGAGGGAGGCACATGTACTGCCAAGAAAAGAGGACAAAGAGAGGCATAGATATGCATGAAATTTGCAAATGCAAATTCAGAAATTCTTATAACTCTGAAATACAATACACCTGATGTCTCATCTAGCCCCAGTGACACATGCCTTAGTTACATCCCATTTGTGTAACCTGCTCTGAAAAGTGCTCAGAAACAGCCAGACTGTTGATCAGGCTGGTTACAGAGAGAACATGTTAGAACAGCTTCACTGGCTACCAGACTTGGAGCAATCTTTAAAAGGGTGTCTTCTGTAAATAAAGACACAAGGCCACCCTTTCTATAGCCTTCCACCCCCAGGGTAAGGGCAGCTACTCTTGAACTATTAGAATGCTATGGGGCTCAGTAGCGAGCTTCTCCTCAAGAAAGTGGTGCTTACTGCTTACAAAGTGTTTTTGCTAGCCATCCCATTGCTTGCCTTCAGAAGATGAGGGGACCCTGCTTCTATACATGGAGATTCCTTGAGTCAATCATAATGTCAAAGCCATAATAGCTATAAGCTATACGTGTGTCTAATCCATCTCTGCATCTTGGCGATGAATTTGGTTTTCTTCTGCTCTGAAGGGTAGGACTCAAACCAACGCCTTCAAGTTATAAGAAAGGAGTTTCTGACTAAATATTCAGGAAAAACTTTCTGACAGTAAGGGCTGTTCGGCAGTGGAACAGACACCCATGGGAGATGGTGGACTCTCCTTCCTTGGAGGTTTTTAAGTAGAGGTTGGATGGCCATCTGTCCAAGTGTTGGTGTTGAACATTAAAGCCCTAAATGGCCTCAGCCCAGTATACCTGAAGGAGCGTCTCCACCCCCATTGTTCTGCCCAGACGCTGAGGTCCAGCTCTGAGGGCCTTCTGGCGGTTCCCTCACTGCAAGAAGCAAAGCTACAGGGAACTAGGCAGAGGGCCTTCTCGGTAGTGGCGTCCTCCCTGTGGAACGCCCTCCCATCAGATGTCAAAGAGAAAAACAACTACCTGACATTTAGAAGACATCTGAAGGCAGCCCTGTTCAGGGATGTTTTTAATGTGTGACATTTTAATGTATTTTTAATCTTTGTTGGAAGCCGCCCAGAGTGGCTGGGGAAACCCAGCCTGATGGATGGGGTACAAATAATAAATTATTATTATTAATATTATTATTATGGATGTTTTTAGCCAAGATTCCTGCATTGCGGGGGATGACCATTGGGTCCCTTCCAACTCTAAGATTCTATGAATTCTATGAATTCCATCAGATACCTATGAATTGCATTTTTTAAAAAAATCTCCAGGCTCCTGTATCTTTATTTGCTAAATTTCACTTTCCTACTTTCCTATTAAAGGTGCATGAACCCTATCGTATTTGGAACAGACTGCCTAGCTGCATACAGCTTTGCATGCCATTTTTTCAGTAGACCCCTGTTTCTCCTCAATGAAATATCAACAGTGAATTTTCTCACACATGGTTTCCTAATGCTAAAACAATATTTATAAATATAAAACAATATTTATAAAGAGCTTTGAGAACCCTAAGATGGGTGGGTCATTCATTCTATATATGGATGGCTATAAAGATACACTAGAAAATATCACACACACAAACACATTTTCTCTCCAGCATGACTATTTCAATGGCACGTATACAATATAATGGAATGATCCAGCTGTCGCCAGGCATGTCACTCAAAGCATAGGGCATTCCTAGGAAAAATAAGATGTAGAAGCAAATCACATTCTGCGGCTTCTCACCAGAACACCTACCACGACCAGATGTCATGACATCACTACAACACTGTCATAGCTTTTCGTATTTGAGTTGCAACACTGCTGTGAACTTTGCTACAATGTTGACTAGCTGGGTTTGATATGGACGTGTTCGGCCATTAGTAACGTGATAACAACCACACTCTGATTTAATATGTGCTTTGCAATTGTGGTGTTGTTGTTTTTAAATCATTTTGTAAACCACACAGAGTACTTTTTGTTGACGAGTGGCACAGAAATGTTGTAAATAAATAAAAAAAAGTGTAGTCTAGAGCCAGAAGCGGGATCTTTGGTTTGGTTTGGTTGACTGGTTTACAGTTCAATCTGCTGCAAATGAACATTTGGAAAGGTTTGAACAATAACTGATTGAGACGATCATCATATCTTAATAGAAATCCAAGGAAACGAAGTTAAAATAGTTATTAGGAATGACAAATCCGCATTTATGGCAATTCAATTTAACTCCGAGCATCCACATACTGAGCAGGAGGGGATAAAGAGATGGTTACAAGGACAGACATGTGACAGTTGTTTAAAGGGAGCAGAATAAGCTACTTAAAAGGTGGCACACTTACATATACAAATTCATTGAGATCTGTCTTACGCACACACACACGAAAATCAATTACAGGCAATAATAATTACTGTTGGTAAGATTTAGCCAAGGTACTGAAATTAACTTACTGCTTTGCAACAAGTACATGACATCATTGATTCCACACTTGAGATCCAAAATATATACCCTTACCTGCCAAGTCGTAAGAGTTTAATCTATGAGGACAGTACGATCATCATACATCCTTTTGAAATTTCAACAAAATTTGACACAGCTACGTTTGGCTCTCCCAAAACCACCTCTGACAATTAATTGCAGTATTAATTCAGGCCACAGAAAAGTTCAAAGAGAGAGGGAGAATTTGTGTCTGTGAGAGAATGAGAGCACAATAGGCGCACTCCTTCATTAATCTGATTTATAAAAACAAACCAACAGCAACGGGGAAAGCTGTAGTGTTATTGTTTTCTTACTGGCCCATAACATTTTAGCTTTCTGGTGCTTTCCAGAAGACTCGACTTAAATGTGATACATGAGGCAAGCAGGCTGCCACAACCTCATAAGAAACGCTTTCAAAAGAATTGCTGCATGTAGCAACCAGGACTGAAGGACCATTTTTAAGAATCAAGCGCTTCAGGTGAAAGACAATGAAACGCCGGCCAGTACTGGCACCCAATATGCAATTCCTGCATTGCCACCTTCTCGGGCCTAATGAAGATTTTGCACCAACTCTTTATCATACCAACATTAAAAGTAGACTTAATTAATTATATGTGAGGTGTGAAAGTTCATAATGTAATGCAGCTTCCCACTCAGTGCAACATACTGTGTGTGTGTGTGTGCGTGCGTGCACGTGCGCACATGCATGCTATGTGTATAACTATGATCTGTGCTAGCAATATGCTCTTTTCCCCCCCTACCCATCTGTCTCTCTCCTCCTCCACCCCCCCAGCCCCCGCCCCCACTATTTCAAAGTTCTGAACCTTTTGGCTGGGAAGACGCCGGTGTTATTGTCAGTTTCAAGAGTTAAATATTCCAGGAGGAATTTGTTACTACATGGTGATACATAATGCCTGAAAACCCCCAGCACCAATATTGTTCTCAAATTGGCAGCAAGTGAACAAGGGACATGAAGGATGCTTCAGCACAGTAACCTATCCTTCCTTCTCTCTTGGGAGCCACTTGGCCAGCTTTCATCCTCATAATTATAATAAATTTGACATTTCATAGATAATATTGATTTCTGTATTTTAGCATTTCACCATAGGTGACAGTCTAGCGTCAAGAATGAAATTTCTATTGATCTCCAGCGCATTAATCTCTCATGTGTATGTGATCATTTTTATAAGACCTTTTACTGCACATAAATCAATATTTCATATTTCCAGCTATGCCAGAGGAGATGTCATATTTGTAAACTGTGAGTTGACACCTGCAATTCCTTCCTGTTCAGCTTCAACTGTTCAGTAACAGTCGATTGCAGGGTTGGGAGAAAGGATCAAGCTGGAGAAACAAGGTAGATGAAAAGGAAGAATGCAGAATACTATAATTAGCCTAATGAACAAAGCATCAGCGGAACTGAAATAAAGATGTGCCGCTTTTGCTCGCCATTGCCTTGTGAATACAAACACTGTACGCCCCGTTTGCTAATTAGCTGATAATGTACTGCAATAGACATGTTGCAGGCTATCGTATTGCCAAGACGTAGTGCTAATGAGACTTAAAACCTTAGTAAAAAGCACCAACAAGCAAACTCTTGCCCCATCCGCAGGCCCCATTTCAACAGCATTCACCACAATCATGGATGTATTTAGTTACCGTATTTTTCGCACCATAGGACGCACCGGACAATAGGACGCACTTTGTTTTAGAGGGGGGAGAACAAGAAAAAAAAATTCTCCCCCTCTCTGCCCAGCGCCCCTTCAGTGAAGCGGCAGGAGGCGCTGCACAGAGAGGAGGAGAACTTTCCCCCTCTTGTTTTCCCGCTCTAAAACAAGGTGCCGTTTAAGGTGCGTTCAGGCGGCTACCTTGGAAGCCTGGAGAGTGAGAGGGGTCGGTGTGCACTGACCCCTCTCACTCTCCAGGCTTCAGGTTCCTTTCGACCTGCTCTTTGGGGCTGGCGGGGGGAAGCCCACCACCAGCCCCAAAGAGCAGGTCAGGGAGCAGCGGAAAGGCGCAGCGGAGAGGCTCCTGCCATAGCCACGCATCACCTCTCCAGCCGGGAGAGGGTCGCGGGGCTATGGCTTCTTCGCTCCATAGGACGCACACACATTTCCCCTTCATTTTTGAAGGGAAAAAGTGCGTCCTATAGAGCGAAAAATACGGTATATATGACCATAGATTCTTTTGTAACTTCAATGGGGTGCACAAACAATTTAGTCTCATAGCATCATCGAGCAGAGAGCTTCCTCCACTGCCATCTTAAGGCTGAAGGAAACCACAAACAACTTGTTGTACCATTTTCTCCTCCAGAAATATCATGTCCTTCCTCCTTAATATCCAGCCAGAGCAGGCATTCTGTATAACTTTAAGTTTCACTTCATTGTAAATGTGGGTTCGTTCTATTCAACATCTCAATGTACAGTACCTGTAAATTTTGTTCCAATAGACTAAGGTGGCTATTTGTCTGCCTCCACTTCAGTATTGCTTAAAGACAATTAGTCATTATGCAAACATTATTATTTTTATGCACTCCCCCACCTCAACATAAAACAAGTATCTGGTAACAGAAGAATACCAACAGCAGTATGGGCAGTATGTTTTGTTTTTTTAAAAAACTACTTGCTTGTAAAACCTGAACCTCATGAATGAAGTACATTCATAAAAATCTGAGCACTCCATCTAAATACACACTTCTCTGCAGCTGACTGAATGAACCTGGGAAATCCTCAAACATCTGCATTGCAACTTTCAATGAATAGTGTTACCTACTGCAATCTGTAGCCTATAATTACTGTAGTCACAAAACCAAAAGTAACCCATCAGGGTGCATCCATTTCTGTTATTCTGTGCATATACTAATATAGCCTGCACACTTGCTCGGGAGTAAGTCTCACTGAACTCACGGGGTTTGCTTCTGAGAAGGTTGCCAACTTTTTCACCGGGCTCTGCAGCTGTGCCTCGTTGGACAGACGTTATCTTAGGATCATGTTCATGACGTCCATGCCATGAATAACTTCACTTGATGTTAAAAGTATTAGAGATGCCAGGCTGGGGTTGATCAATTAGTGATAAGACACATTTTAATAATAATAATAATAATAATAATAATAATAATACAAAGAGCAAGGTTTCCCATTATCATCACATGTATAGAAAGTGAAACAAAGGCATGGACTCTACTTGTCTCACTTGCCTTTATGCCAGATCTGAGAAAACCACAAAGGTTCTTCCGTCTACAGCCGCACAAAAATGACACAATATTTTCCTATATGGCATTTAGATGCAGCACGATGCAGGGCATCTAATCCTCTCCAAATTTCCACCACGTCTTGTTAACTCAAAGCATGCCAAGAACAATGTGAGCTCTGTGCAACATATATTTTCATAGATAGCACGGCCACTCTTTTTTACCTTAAAAAAAGAGCTACAGTATGAAAAGCTAAGTATGAAATTCTCATTTTACAGCAATTTCCTATAGGCACTATTGGTGTACTATTATTTCAAATTATACGTCTTCTCACTGAAAGGAATTGCTCCTCTTGCTCCCTTTTAAAGGCCAACCCTTTTTGTTCATCTCTAAAACATGTCCGTGCCCATAAAATATGTCAGAACACGACTGTTTTAACATGATGACAGACACATCATCAAAGTGTGACCAACTACTGCATGAGTGACTAGATTTTGACAGCTTGTCTCAGATGTTGACTGAATGGGTGCGATCTTTTAAAAAATATATTAGGCAGTAGAATAGCTGGATGTTACTGAAGGAAAGTCAGCAAGCGATACATATCTTTACAAATAGCTTAGCCCACCAAGCATCAAGGGTCCAAGCCAAAGGCAAGATTTATTTTGCTAGGCAGAAAACAGTTCTGAAGTCCTGTTGCCACTGAACTGGGTGGCAGTGCACCCGTTGGGAGCACTCAACCCTTTAAGAAACACCTCCAGAAAAAGCCCAGAAGATTCATTCTCTGTCTTTTAAACCCAGCTTCAGTTCACTCTTTCCCATTATGGAAACTTTTTGGCAAGATTTTTCTAGTTTTATGATAAATTTTGATTGTTTTCTGGAGGTTGTTTGTACACCATATAGAAATGTGGATAATTGTGCAGTATATAATGTTTAAATAAATAAATAAATCTGCAACATATGCATCTACAAAGCCCTACAGAAGTTTGTGTGCGGTTCACACTTTTTAAGAAAATCCAAGTTCTACACCAAGGTTGACCTTAAATCCAGTGAAAAGCCAGATCCTACAAACTGCACAAATTATGCAAATTGGCTTCTTTTTGCATAGTTCATTCTACTTCTGCCAGTCCTAGGAAGGGGCAAAGAGCTACGCAGGACACTGGTACTGCTAGGTATCTTACTTGGTGCCTCCTCAGAGATTTCAGATATTGCCCATGCTCTTTCAAACACTAGAAAGGTTTCTTTTAAGAAGAAAGGCAGTAATTACATGGCCAAAGTCATGTTCTATGACATTTCTGTGCTTCCCCAGAACACAGAAGAGGAATAAGGAGCCAAAACAGTATTAATATCCTATTCCCTTTCCAAGGCAGTCCATTCCACAGTAGAACAGCTGTTGCCATCAGAAACTTCTTCCTAATGCTTAGTCGGAATCCCCTTTCTTGTCTGTGGCAAGTTGTAGTTCCCTAGTACTCCTTCAAAGGCAGCTGTGTGCAGAGCACATTGCAGTAATCCAGATGTGATGCAACTAAGCCTTGTGCCACCAGAGTCATATCTGCACCCTTAATCATGCATGTGACAATGTGCAAACTGTAGCTATGCTCATCTCCTTGAGTTATGCAGTACTCTTTGCCCATGGTTTGCATGCCAAATAAAATAAGCGAAGCAGAGGAAGGGGTAGGTTATATCAGCATGGCTTCCAAATAAAATGCCACCTTTATGGGGGGGATGTCCCCCCTTTCACCCCGCAATCATGTTGTGAAGTAGACTAAGAGCAGCCTGTCCCAGGACACCCAAATGAGGTTCAAGGTCTATCAGGAATTTGATCCTGGGTCTCAACAGTCCTAGTCTAACACTCTGCCCTTCTATACCACACTGGTTCTGACAAATAAAGTAAATACTGTATACAAGAGATGTTCCAAGTATTTGCAGTTCCCTCACCCATTCAGGGGCTCAGCGAATGCAAGTGGGACGTCTATACAGATCCGCTTGAAAGCATCACCCCACGATTTGATTCCTGTTTTGCATTTGAAGAGGAGTCAAATATTATTTAATTCAATACTTGAAATAACTTATGAGCAGCTTAGCAAACAAATGTTCCCTAAACATGGGGTGGGGGAAATATACATTTTCAGATAATAATCTGAACAGCACCTGTATAACAGCTTTGGCCTAAATATAGAATAAGCATCAGCCACAACAATGCTATGATGACAGAGTGTTTCAACACAGTCTCCTCATGAAACATACCATCTTTTTTAAAAAAATAAAAATCCGTGTGGTGTCAACACAGTCTATTATTAACACATTAGGCAAGAAAAAGGTTTCCTCTGATTAAATTAGCGAGAATATAATTCACAATATAGTTGGAGGCTGCCTCATAATTTATGAATACAGTAAATACCCCTGCCGCTGAATTAGCAAGAAGGAAAGAGCACAAGCTCAATCAGTCAGCAAAGAAGATTCCTCAGCAGGAAGCAGGAGCAGGGGGAGAAAAGGCAGAACAGAAGTTGCAAGTGCACAAAGTGCTTTGCAGTTGTTACAACAACCCTGCAAAGCAGATTGTTTTAAAGGAGTAAGGCTTACAACCTGTCAAGAGCTGCTGCTGCTGCTGTTAGAACCAGCAGCTCTGTGTACAATCTCACAAAGCAGTGAGCTCTCAGGATGGCGATTTAGAGGCTCTGGGAATGCCCCATCTCCCCACTGGGCCATCCTGAAAAGGAAGAAAGACTTCCTATTTAACTTTAGCCTTCTTCAAGCTTCCAAAAAGAGTGCATCAGGCTCTTAAGTCAGAAAGCAGAGGAGTGTGCCTATTCCACCCCAGTTTTCCTGTGTTGTGCAGAAAGGTCTGAAGAGGGCTTCTAAGCGTATTTAGACAATACACCATTCTTGATTGTGAGGAGGCTACTGCGTGTGATTAGCCGAACATGTTTATAGGTCCGTGTTGCATGTTTACCTCCCACTGCAGGAAGGCTGGGATGGAGAATGCACACTGTACTTGTAGGGATACTGGGGAGGGGTCTGTTTGGTGCGTACCTTGGCTCTGGGTCCCTGGTATAACTCCTGATTCTCTTCCAAATGCTGCTTAGAGCTCAGCCATACCAAAGCGTTCCTGTTGGCTTCCCTAACTTTGAACCTCTGCCTCCTACATCGAAAGCCAACCCCAAATGGTGAAAATAAGAGAGCAACATGATGGACAATTTATGGAAGAATGGAAGCCTTTTTTATTATTATTATTATTATTTGAAGAAGAAAAATATAACCAAATGAAATCATGGGCAGTATTTGAAATTTGGGCAATGGGAAGAAATGATAATGTATGAAAAAGAGGAATATGTATTAAGTGACGTGTGATATTATGCAGTATGCAAAAGGAATGGGTATAAAAAACAGGATGAAAGAGAAGGTGGGAGGTCAGATTGTAAGAGAAATGTATAAGAAATTTGAAGTTTGAAATCAATTGGTTAAATTTATGAAAATATAATAATAATAAAAAAAACCAATACCAAACACAACTATTGAAGGTCCCTGCCTGATGTCAACAGACAGGGAGTTCCCAAGTGTATGTGCTGGCATCCTAAAAGATCACTTTCTTACAACTGCAGAATTAATATTATGGGGCATCTGTAGCAGCGCCAGGCCTGCAAGTTGAGTGGGCCCAATTAAACCATGCAAGCCAATACTTTTCCATAGAAACCATTCACACATTCAGATGCAAAGCAGCAATGAGGCAACCGCACAATGTCAAGCAATGTACATGCATGGATAGATCAGCCTTACTTGTGTCTAAATTAATACACTTCATCAGATTTAAAGTCTCAGGATAGCTTCTGGGCAAATAAACATAATTCAAACAGCAACCAAAGCAGCCCTAATTCCATGTCTACTACGAAACAAAGAAATATGTTGGAAACAAGCAGAATGTTACACCAAATCAGCTTGCTTTGGTCTTATGAATGAAGCACAAATGAATAAAGATCTGAAACAGTCTTTAGTTAAAATTCATCTAGGTCAATGGGTATATTTTCTCTCTCCAAATTAGAAATCTCTTTCGGAAAATGCTGCATGAGTATTTGGCTCATAGCAGAGAGGAAACTGAAACCTGCAGCAATGGGTACGAAGCAGGGGCAGAGCAAGAAGGAGCAGCAGCATTAATAGAGAAATATGCTGAAAGCATATCCCAATAATTCTTATGAACAACCTGATAAGTTGGGCCAGTATCATTATCTCAATATTACAAGTGGAGTGGTGGGGCAGGAGTGGCTTGCATTATGTCTTCCTAATGAGCTTATAGCCCAGGTTATTTTTGAATCAGGGAGTTCAGTCTGATGTGCTGTGGTCCTAAGCATATTTACATAAAAGAAAGTCCAGCTGAGATCAATGGCACTTGCACCCCAGTATGCTTAGGACTAGAATTTAACAGCTCAATTAATCCGATGGGGCTTCACTTCCAAATAAAATACGTAGTCCGTCACTTCACCAACAGGAAAAAAAATATCAAGGACAATGGGAAAAGAAGAATGACATGGCAAGTTATATGTTGCATATAGCTCCTAATCAAATCTACTTTTTTTAATCCTGGTCCTTGCGCTCTGTCAAATCAACAAAGAATTGCAGTGAAAATGCACAGAAAACCAGGTTACATATTTGAAGCTATAAGACTAAAATCCAAGATTTGTTATCCCTCTTCCAAGTTTTAAACTTGGCCAGCTCTTTGAATGAGCATATGCATTAAACAATACTAAATGCAGCCTGTAGGCATAAAAGCTTTGGACATTTTCCCATAAACCACTAAAAGTTGAAACTGTACCAGTATTATTAACGCAATCAGTTTTTGTGCAATAAATGCTCAGGTTTAAGGTTTCATTTGGGGTTTTTTAACTAATTTGTTGTGAGGGGCACTGGTGCCTTTTCTCAAGATAGCACTTCTTTTGCAGAGATATCCCATTTTCCCCATATTACAAACCACAATGTTTTATTTCTAGGGAAATACAGTCACCTTTGGTTGTGAGAGCTGTATTGAACAAAACTCTGCAAGGATGAGTGCATAGTGGAGAAAACCTATAAAATTCTGACAAACTTCTGCCTCCCGTGTCCAAGCTGTGCTTCAGATGTCTTGTGAAGCCTTATCAGGTTTTCCCAGACCCATAAATTCAGACCGTGTTTAATGTTTTTGAACAAATTCATGTTTATCAGTTTTACATGTTTTTGTATTGTTGTAACTCTGTGTGTGTGTTTTATTGCACCACCTAGAAAGTTCTAAAATATTTAGTGGTTTATAAAAGTTTTTACGAAAATAAAAAACAGTTCATCATAAAATTGGAATAAATAATAAATAATCATGAGGTTCATCTAGTCCAGCTACCTGCAGTGTCTTGCCCAACATGGGGCTCAAACCCCACAACCCTGAGATCTCATGCTCTACCGACTGAGCTAGCCCAGCTGGCTATTACATGACTTTTTAAAATGTATTAATTCCTTTATTACACATCTCTGGACACCACTCAATGTAGCCCATGTAGGTAGCCCTGCTAGTATCCCACAGAATTCAATGGAATATGTTTATAATTTTTACATAGCTGACCAATTTTCTTTGGCCAGAATATTCATTTGCCAGCATAAACACGGAATGCACCATAAGCCAAAATACGTTTCACAGTCGTTTAATTTCCTAGATGGGAAAACTGAGGAAGAGAAGCTGAGATTTCAGTGGCCTACTCGGGAAATAGGTTTTCAACTCATGTCTACTCAGAAATAAATTAAATAGGATTTACCTCCCAGCAACAAATATCAGTGTAGAAATGTCCTTTACACTAGAGATGAAGAACTTCCTGTTAAAGTTTGGAGTTTGCATTTGCAAAGCAGAGGAGTTTGCAATTAAGTGAGAGATTTCACTCTGGCAAAAGCATAAAAAGGGCAAGTTGAAGGCTTTAGGATATTGGATGCATTATCCTGGAAACCTGAGCAGGTCCCTCTTCAGTAGGAAGTTGACAACTGAGAAGCTCAATGTCTCCATGTTGTGGGAAGCCAGTAAAGAGTTTGCCAGCTCAGCATGTCGGGAGAAGAAGCTTGCAGCATAATGGTGTCACTCTCTGGGATCAGAGAAAGAAGTTCCTGGGCTGTATTAAAAGACTTAAAGGCCTGAACTGCATTGCCTGCTACATGAGTGCAATGTGTTACTTTGTATTTTGTTCTTAGTAACATTTATATGTAATTGGTTTTAGGACTGTTCTGCAGTAAAGCTTTGAAAAGCATTCTTGGGGTGGAAAGCTCATTTATTTCCACACAAGGTCCAGATCAAAGATTCCGCTAAACTAACACCTGTGGCTCTGTTAATAATAATAATAATAATAATAATAATAATAATAATAATACCCCACTCATCTGGCTGGGTTTCCCCAGCCACTCTGGGTGGCTCCCAACAGAATATTAAAAACACGATAAAACATCAAACATTAAAAACTTCCCTAAACAAGGCTGCCTTCAGATGTCTTCTAAAAGTCAGATAGTTGTTTATTTCCTTGACATCTGATGGGAGGGTGTTCCACAGGGCAGGCGCCACTACCGAGAAGGCCCTCTGCCTGGTTCCCTGTAACCACACTTCTCGCAGTGAGGGAACTGCCAGACGGCCTTTGGCCCTGGACCTCAGTGTCCAGGCAGAACGATGGGAGTGGAGACACTCCTTCAGGTATACTGGGCTGAGGCCGTTTAGGGCTTTAAAGGTCAGCACCAACACTTTGAATTGTGTTTGGAAACGTACTCTAGATGCTGTTGTACTACAAATTCCATCATCCCTGTTCACTGGCCATGCTGGCTAAGGCTGATGAGGAAGTCTTACATCATTTGGCAGGGGGCAGAGATTTCATCCCTGCTATACACATTATGATTACAGCCTTAAAAACTTTTCTGCATTGTAGTATGTTTCCTCAACATTACAGAACTCAGAGGTTGTTTTTTTATGAATCAGCTTTAATATGAACCAAGCAAGTGGCAATATGTTCTTAAAAGAACATAAACAAATGACAGTGTTATTGATTTTTTTAAAAAAAAAACACCATGCCCTATCCACCTGCAGTGCTTTTCTCACGTAGTTTAATAAGGACATTTACCATGTCATTACACATTTTAATTACATTGTTAAATGTCACAATCATACATGCTAATGACATCATTACACCTATTTACACCAATTATGTCATTTGATGCAATTAAAGCAATTCTGACAATAACATACAAATCAATACGGTTCTGTTTTGTATTTTCTGGGTGGACATTAAGAATAACATTTCATGGTTATTAAAAAATATTATACAGATAAAAGTTCCTTCCCCATCAAGAGCAGGCTGGATATCGATAACAAAAGTGCGAACTGGAAGAAAGTCCTTGGGTAGGAAGTGAAGAGTGAAGTAAAATAAAAGGAAAATCAACTCGTTATTATGCAGCTGAGATCTTGCTGTTATCGTTTACACAATACATAAAACCAAATGGGCAGCAGTGGCAGGAAAAGCCATTTAAGTATATCTGAAACTAACACTGGGTCAAAAGTTCTTCACACAACTTTTTTGTTCCAAGATGGGACCTGAGAGAGGGTGGGGTAAGTGTTTCACAAACCACCGCACTCTCTCTTTTTTGTGTCCCCCCCCCCTTACACACACGTCTCCAAAGCGAGGGCATGAAGCATTGTCCCTCACTTTGATCTGGCTTCAGGTAGCGCTACATAGAAGATGAAGAGTTTGGATTTGATATCCCGCTTTATCACTCACGAAGGAGTCTCAAAGTGGCTCACAATCTCCTTTCCCTTCCTCCCCACAACAAACACTCTGTGAGGTGAGTGGGGCTGAGGTCACCCAGCAGCTGCATGTGGAGGAGCGGGGAAGCGAACCCGGTTCACCAGATTATGAGTCCACCGCTCTTAACCACTACACCACACTGGCTCTCACTAAAAGCTGTTTTCATCAATGAAGCCAAGAGTGAGGGCAGTGCTTCCAAACCTCACTCTATATCATGGGTATAGAACTTTAGGTCTGGGGGCCAAATGTGGCCCTCTGAACTCTCCAGTCATGCTTTGCACTCTCTTAGGCTATTTTTCTAGAAAAAGAGGTGCTGTAACTCACCAGGAACGCCTCCCTTGTTCTCTTCTAATGGCAATGGCGCCCACCTGAGAGGTGCCAGAACTGAGTTCCGGTGAGTTCCGGCTGAACTTGTTTAAAATTGAGTGCAACATGGAACTAAATCAATCAAGAAGCCACAGTTCTATCATGCAACAGGTCCTGCGGTGCAAAAAGGAACGTTAGAAATCAGAAATATAACCAGGGAAACTAACTCAATACATCTGAACGCAGCCTATATCTGGGGGTCAGTGGCAGCAATGGCCCAGCCAAAACGTAAGCACGAGATATGAAATGTCTGGAATTATTTCACAATACATCTCATTTCTAGGAGTTAGAAAGGATGAGAGTTAAAAAAACAACAACAACCCACATGATGCATTCATTGCTCCCACATGAGCTAATTCAGCAATTAAACAAGGGAAAGCTCAAGGGAAATGAACTGAAGCATCCAATAAAGCAAGCGAACTACAGTCCTGCATATAAGGAAAGGCTAGCCAAGGCACCACAGAGTAGCCATAAATTCATTTGCAAAAGGCATGTATTTATACATAAATTTATACATAAATTTCCATGTATTTAATTAACACCGTGGGCTGTTGTCATTCTCTTATGCTGCCTGTTAAAGGGCTACAGAGGATGCTTAACAGGGTCTGGGATGACCTAGCTAAGGAAAATAAAATGATAAATACTTGAGGCCTTGTAATAAGCTGGCATTTTCAATTGAGAAACAAGGGCGGGGGGGAGGGAGGAATCAGCTGAAGTTCTTTAGGAGCGACTGCCTCTCTTGGAACTCTGTGAGTGACTTGTCAGGTAAAATCGGCAGTAATAAAAAGGCATCTACACTGGTGACCAGCTCTGCCCTCACTAAACATTTCAGAGCAGTCACTGAGTTTACTGTTTAAGGTTTCAGAGGACGAGGGCATGAAGTCAGTCAAACAGGGAAAGAAAGAAAGAAAAGAAAGAAAAGAAAGAAAGAAAGAAAGAAAGAAAGAAAGAAAGAAAGAAAGAAAGAAGAAAGCTTCAGATGAAATGTTTGCACAACAACCAGAGAGAAAAGAAAAATTCAGACTATAGACTGAATGCGAGTACTGAGGGCAGAATTCAGCTTTCTGGGAATCTCCGCTTTCATTTAAAAGGGCAAGTTTCCAGTCCTCAAGTTTTGCAGCTGGTGTAGTACGCACATCTGTAAGGGGAATGCTGCATGTGAAGCAATGAACAGTTTTGTAATTCTGAAGGTTATAGCATTGAAAGAGCCACCTGACAAATTTATTTAATGCTCAAAGCACGTAGAAGGACAAACAGTATTTGGAAGTACCATGTTCACACCACGTAAACCAAACTGGAGAACAGGGGGTAACAGGGGGGTTATTGTTTTGTTGTTTTGGTTTAATTATTTACTTGTGTTTTATTTTGTAATTGATGAAGGGTGGTAAATAATAATAATAATAATAATAATAATAATAATAATAACAACAATAAAATAATAATAATAATAATAATAATAATAATAATAATATAGAGTTAAAGGAGTTTCTTTGTGACCCCAAGCTGTGCTGACCAAAATTAAAGCAAGGAGATATGCAGATGAGAATTTACTGGGCTAAACTGTCAAAATGTGGAGATCTAGGCTTGCTTTCTTGGGGTATCCCTCATGTCCTATTTCAGTACAAAAGACATTTCCCACAAAGTGATGTGTGTATGGGAACAAATCATACCACAATTATGTCTTATAAAGACCCGAAAGATCACAAAATAAGAGCAATTCTCTGCCGCAGCTCTAGAATGGATTGTAGTAATGCATTAGCTCTCTCCTCTGGAGAGATATATGGTTTATATCAGAAGGGGGGGGAATTCAATTTAACTGTATTCATTGTGACTGGCAACCTCTGCACACAAAGGGGGCCTATTGTAGGAGTGGCAGGCCTGGTATCAGTCAAGACAACAGAGGTTTGTTTGTAAGTTTAGGGCTATGGGGGAAGTAGTAGCCCTAACATAAGACAGAGCGGAGAGGCATTATCAAAACCAATGACGAATCTGGATAAATGTGAATTATTTTAAACCTTGACCCTGCCAGTTCAATCCTATACAGGGCTAACACAGAAATAAGTTCCATTCTTTTCAATAAGGTTTACCCCCACGTTTTGCAGTGTCAGGTTGCATTTACTGTCTTATTTGTTTGTTTTATTGTTTACAATGTGCATACCCCCCAACATTTCTCCAATGAAAATAGGGACGTCCTATTCAACAACAACAACAACAACAACAACAACAACAACAACAACAACAACATTATTTATACACCACCCATTAAACATTTTTTAAAACACATCCCTATAAAGGTTGTATGTCTTACATGTCTTCTAAAGGTTGTATAGTTACTTATCTCCTTGGCTTGGGGGGTCGCAGAACTCCATACCCGCCAACATTTCTCCAATGAAAATAGAGACGTTCTAAGAAAAAGCAGGACATTCTGGGATCAAATCAGAAACCGGGACAGCTTCTGTAAATCCAGGGCTGTCTCTGGAAAATAGGGACACTTGGAGGGTCTGCAATACATTGCAGGTGCCACTCTGGGAGTACTCTAAACCCTGATAGCATGGTATCGAAATGGAATGTTAAATAACTGGCAACGTACAACTTTCTAGTTCCACCCCCAAACTGCCCCAATCCTGAATACAAGAACAACACTCAGAGCATTGGTTCCCAAACCTTCCCTCCCCCCCCCCCCCGACCACTTGGGGTTCCACTTAATTATTTCTGTGCCTATTGTAATAATTGTAATGCACCAGTCTTCCAGCCCATCCAGTTCACTTTCCAGATGGACTGCCGGGTTCTCCAGAATGACAGAGCAGTTGCTGAGCTCACCTTTCACACCTGCTGCTCCCCCCATTCTTCACAGACCACCTGAAAGAAGCTTATGGGCTACTGGTGGTCTGTGGATGAGAATTTGGGAATCCTTACTTAAGAGGCTTGTAGGTTGTGATGCATGCCTGTGCCCTGTGAGTATCCTGAGAGGTTTTCGGGATGTTGGTGTGAAGACATGGATGGACCGTTCTGCAAATGGAACCTCAGATATGGCCTGACATTGCTACAGAGCAAACACGATTCTGATATTTTTTTCTGTCCCTACAATCTCTCTTTTTAAAATAAAAAACAAAAAAACCCCACAACATTTTAATCATACTCCACAAACAGATCTATAGCTGCTCACGAAGACTGCAAAAGTTATTAGCAATACTGTCAAATTAAATCATTAAGAAGCATTATCAGCTTCCATGCCACCAAATATTTTGACTTTTAGAATCCGAGCTTTAATGACACATTCTGTGGTGATAGGATATATTTTCCATGTTGCTACGAGAAGCAGGAACCAAGTAAAAAGAAGTGCATTATGGTGACTTTGATACTGATATAGCCACTAGAGTTCAGTTGAGGCAGAACTTCGCACGCTGTGGCTTTACAGCACAATCCGATGAATGTTTACAAAGATGAAACCCCCACTGGCTTGGTTCACACATAACGTCAAGCCAAACTATGACTGAGTGTGAATGAGCAAGCGTGCAGACAGGGCAGGGCCAACCATGTGGCAAGGTGAGGCGACGGCCTCAGGCAGCACGGTCCACCAAAGGCAGCAGATCCATCTCCCTTCTTCCCCAACACCACCCTAGTTCCTGATCTACATCTTCCCTGATCCCCTTCTTTCCAGGCTGGAAGGGGGGGGCGCCATTTTAGACTCTGCCTCAGGTGCCAACATGTCTTGTGCCGGCCCTGCATACAGGAACTTACAGCAAAAACAGCAGCTTCACTGGCAGTTCTGTGGCCACACTTACCTGAAACCTAAGCCCTGGTTTGGTTTGGCTTAGCATCACATCCAAACCACTTGTGTTTTGTTTGAGGAAGGCAAACCACAAGCCCAGGTTCGGATATAGCAGCTAGACCATGGCTTAGCTCAATGGTGTCTGTACATTCCCTCATTCAGGCTTAAACCATAATTTTGCTTGGTGTTGTGTATAAACTGGGCCACTGCATTCACTGTGACTTACTCCCAGGTACGTATGCAAAGGATTGTAGCTTTATTCATTGTGGAACAAATCATGATATGGAGGAAGCTGTAGTAATTCTCTTTAGAGTGCTTTCTTATACAGAATTGATGTAACCTCCTTACACAGTGTGAGAAATAGTTTGAGATCTACTCAAAATAGGCTGTTTTCAGAAATAAAAGTTTTTGTTAGCTTGGCTGTAGCCTAAGGCAGCTATCATTTTTACTGAATGGCATTTTTTTTTATTAAAAAAATTACGTTTTTAAAACTCTTAAGCATGACTCCTGCTGTATTACTTTTCCTTGAAATATGTTCTCCATTTGGTAAATAGGTCCTGGGTAAATAACTGACCTTTCAAAACAATATTTACAATTTTAGAACTGTTTTTTTTAATAGAAAAAAAACCCTTAGCATTCTTTAAGAATCCAATATTAATACACATTTAGACTCTTCTATTAAATTCTGCAGCTCAAACTTTTTTTTGGTGGGGAGGGAATGCATGCCATATGAAAACATTAGCAACGTGTGTGGTTTAGAAACATTCGTTTATACAGCAGTTTGCCATGTCATGATATATTTTAAATAAAAGAGCTACAGACAAAGGTATTGATTTTGGGGGCTTAACTAAATAAACTGTATGTAAATTGTGTCTCTCTTCTGCAAAATTAGATCAGAACACACATATTACACCGTCTTTTTTCTAAAGGAATGACAGCTATTGAATTTGGCAGACATTGGGATTCAGTTAAAGAGTTAAAGACCTCTGATCTTTGGCTCACAATTAAATAATAGTGCTGTAGGAAAGATGGTGCTGCAGAGAGCTAGACAGTGTTTGACACACAGAGAAACAACCAGGAGGCGTTATGGCCAAGTGCTTGGCTAGCTTCATGCATTTCCTACATCTCTCTTAAATTCGATTTTGGGTGCCAGATTTTGAAACAGAGCCATAGTTGTTGGTTTTTTTTAATCCTCCTCTGTGGAACAGGGTTTGCCAACCTTTTTGGCCACTGGGCTTATTTGGGCTTTGAGTCTCGAGTGCCAGCCCCTCTTGCCACTTCTCTCCCCCCCGCCACCAAAGTGGAAGAGAGGCATTTTATATGGGACAGAGTCAACTAATGAATCCTGCCGGCAAAAGTCCTTGCATGGGCTTTCACTGATGCAATCATGCATGCACACACACATACCAAATTGGCTCTGGTGGGTTGGAAGAACTATCAGAACAGGGCACAGAGGGAGCAAATGGGGTATCATTCCATCTGACAAACTGAAATCACTGTGCTGACGGCAGTGCTATTTTTCTAGAAAAAGAGGTGCTAGAACTCACCATGAACGCCTCCCTAGTTCTCTTATAATGGCAATGGTGCCCAACCGAGAAGTGCCGCAACTGAGTTCCAGCTGAAAAAAAAGCCCTGGCTGATGGAATGATTGCCATAACGCTACGTTAAATTCCTCCCAATGTGTTTATAGATATTGATCTACCTGAACGTCTCAAGACTGAGCAGGGTAAAAAATAAAAATACTGCCTTCTAGCAGGTGAACTCAGAGTGGTAGAGGCCCCCAAGATTTCAGGCGGGGGTCTTTCATATCACCTGTCCCCTGATCATAACTACAGGCGCCAGAGATGACCCAGAATGAAGATGGGTGCATGGGACAGGATTACATGACGTCTGTCATGAAAGTACTGAACTAGGTACCAATTTATTTCTGAACACCACTCAAAACGTTGGTGATGACATTTTACACACACATACCCTCCCACAGATGGTTTAGGGCCAGGAAAACATAGGGACCATCTCCCCACAACCAGGCTGCATGCGTCCAGATGGAGATACCTTTTCCTATAACCTAATAATGGTGGAGCCTTGGTTCATGGGGACTAGAGAAAGGGCCTCCCCTGTGGCCACACCTGAATTGAACTCCTTGTCTCAGAAAGGCTCAGTTGGCCCTCTGCCACACAATGAAAGACCATTAGAAGAAAAAGAAGAGTTTGGATTTGATATCCTGCTTTATCACTACCCTAAGGAGTCTCAAAGTGGCTAACATTCTCCTTTCCCTTCCTCCCCCACAACAAACACTCTGTGAGGTGAGTGGGGCTGAGAGACTTCAGAGAAGTGTAACTGGCCTAAGGTCACCCAGCAGCTGCATGTGGAGGAGCGGAGACGCGAACCCAGTTCCCCGGATTACGAATCTACCGCTCTTAACCACTACACCACACTGGCTCTCCAAGGGAAAACCTTCCTGCTTCGGGCAGTCATTTGCTTTATCCAATGCCTGTTTCAGCTGCTGCCGTTTGTCTCTTTCTATTATGTTGCATTTTAATGGGGGAAATATTTCACTGTTGGTTTTAATTGTTGTTAGAGGGTCTGAATGGTGCATAAGCAACAGAAGAGAATTTAAAATTTTGTATCGATAAAGAATCTCTGATCTTTTGCATTGAAAGCATGTGCTCTGGCACTCAGTCATAGTCTCTCCCCAAATATTACCATACAAAATGTGATATATATATATATCCCCTACCCCTGCACATCCCAAAATCTAATCTGGAGGATCCCCAAATCACACAGGAAGCTTTATTATTTTTTACTTATCTTTGCTTAGAGACTCAGGCTCTGTTCCCTGTCCTATCAAAACACAAGAAGAGCATTGCTGGATCAGACCAAAGGTCCTTCTGGTCCAGCACCTTGTTCTCATAGCAGCCAAGAAAAGGCCTCTGGGAAGTTCCCAAGGAAATCATGAGCAAAACAGCACTTTCCCGACTTGTGATCTCCAGCAACTGGTAGTCAGATGCCTATATTGTAGGTAGTGCACAACATAATGGCTAGTAACCATTGATAAACATATCTTTCATGAATTTGTCTAAACTCCTTTCAAAGCCATCCAGCTGAATGTCCGTACTACATCTTGTAGCAGTAAATGCCAGAGTTAGTGTGTGTAAAAACCCTGACTATACCACTGGTCCTACACAGATACAAGAACTTCTGAAACCAAAAGTCGGCAACTCAACATAATGAAAAACTCTGAGCCAATATAACACACTTCCAGAGGCTTTCCATTCCCATGAGCAATATAACACAGCCACCAGCAGTTCACAGACATCAGTCACAGCAATTTCCACAATGGCTAAGATTCCAGAATATATCTATGGTGCATGCTAAGAAGACAGTTTCAGTCGGTTCCAACTTAAATGTGTGAACCTGCTCCAAGTTCGGTTTGAGTTCAGGAAGTTGAAAAGTGAGTGAACCATTCATGTTTCAGCACCCCTCAACAACTTAACACAAATGGTAACATCCCCACTTTAAAAATAAGGATCTTCCTCAAAGTCCTACTCTGAAAACAAGGCTACACACTTTCTCACACACACATTTTGACTATCTGCCTTTCCACATTTCTCAGGAATTTACATACTTCCTCCCTATACGTCACAGATCAAAATAAAGACACTCCTGTTCCACTTGTATTTCCCATATTCTCATACCAAGAACCTCCTACTGAGTCTCATTCTCTACCTTTACACATGGCTGAAAGCTGGTGTCCACATGCTGTGTGTTGTGTTTATTTACTCTACAATAGCCTGTCCCAAATTGATTGAAAAACAAAGAGGGTGTTTGTTCTTTGGGATAAAGATAAGCATTTTTTTTTTAAAAAAGGAACACTGCCATAATTGTCCTGTAACATGTTCACAGTGAAGCTCACCAGCTGTACCTTCTGGAATGAAAGGCAGTACACTACAAGCATGCACAAATAGACAGGTATTAACCACCCCCATAAAGGTTTTAACTTCTAGGGAAATGGGGAAGAGGAGGACTGCAGGCTGAAAATATTGCAACTTAAACAACTTGGCTGAAACCTCCCCCAAAGGTTAAAAAAAAAAGGTATAAGTGTTAGAAACCAGAAAATAAGGACTATCCCTAATAAATAGGGATAGTTGGAGCATAGGATTTGATAATGTGATGATTATTGCACAAGGGCAGATGCAACCGGAAGAGCCAAAACTCGACACGTTACAACGAAAACGGCAGAAAAATAAAGTCACGCTTTTAAATCTCAAGCTACATATTCACGAGATCGAGCAAGCTTAATCTAGTTTAGATCTCTTTATACCAGCCCGTTCTCTCTGACTCTTCCCCTCCCCCTCCTTTGTTATGTCATCCTGCAGACAGATCCCAGGCTGTTTCCTGTCACCCACCAGAGCAAACGGCTCAACAGAAAGCACAGTTGGACAGCCCTTAATTAGTGGTACTTGGGATAGTCAGTATCTGAGTCTGTGTCAGCATCTCAGTTACAGCTCAATCCTTCAAGGTGCTGAGCGATCTCAATTCCTGGCTTAAATCAAAAGGCAGAGAGGGTGCTCCAGCAAGCTCAGCACCTTGCAGGACAGGGACCTTCACGGTAGCAACAGAGCCGCGCTGCAGGACGCCAGATCTTTTTCACATCCACCTCCAGCTCCACAGTGCAGCCGGCAAAATGTGAGACTGTTGGGAAGAAAATGTCTGAGATGCGGTTCTTCTATACTAAAACTGAGTTAGATTATATCGTTACCCTTTTCCAACCGTTCTGATTTCTCTGTGTTAATACAGGGCACACTATTTACATTAATAGGAGCGTGGGGATGATACACTACCACAAATGACCTCAACAATTAAGTGGAAGGCACATTTTGCCCATCCTAAAAAAGAGGACAAAAACATCCTATATAAGACAAAATCTAGATAAAATAACAAGTTAGTTTTTTATAACCAGCTAGGCAAAGAAGGAATTTCATCTTGACTAGAAATTGCTGGCAGTCTGCTAGCAGGTATTCTGTAGCGTAAAATGGCAACAACATAATGCCATGTTTGAGATGAGGCGATCAGAAAGGCATCCTTCTTCAGAGACCCTGCTTTTTATCCCATCACTTAAATGGGTTTGTTTGGTGGGAACCCTCAATGTGGCAGTATCCTGGATGCACAATTCCCTCCTGGAAAAAGTCGGACTAGCTCTGCCCCAGATGGTTTTTAAGTAGGCAGTTTAAAAAAAAGTTTCTGTTTTGTCTGGCTTTCAATGGTATTTAATTACGACATGACATTTTAATTTTTCTGCTCTTCGGTTCTTCATCTATGTTTTAGCCCTGTTTGTAATGTTTTAACTTGCCTTAATTGATTGGCTAAGCATTATAAACCACTTAAAGGGTCTTGTTAGGGTTTAAAATCAGTCCAGGGAGGAAAAAATCAGTCCAGAAATACTCTGGTAAACAAACTTCTCTCAGGTGCTTTATGTATTTTACCTCAGTGGTTCTCACACAAAAAGGCCAATATTATTATCCCCATATTGGTGTTTTAAAAGACTTTAGTTGCATCCAGCATAGTGCTTAGTAAGCCTTCTGGTAGTGCAAGGATTTCCACTTGTAGAACAGGAACTGCCCCACGGGACACATTGGTTTGATGCTGCCCTTTATTTTACATTTTTACAATAAGAACTTGCAAGCAAAATCAAAAGCAACACATGCAACCTTGCCAGAGAGCTGTTTGTCACTAATGCCCCAATAATGTAGTAACTGCTTTTCCTCTATTTTGCTGGGAGGAGATGGCTAGCTTGAGACCCGTGTTTCCCAAACTCGGGTCTCCAGCTGTTTTTGGACTACAATTCCCATCATCTTGAGGTAGCAGGACCAGTGGTCAGGGATGATGAGAATTGTAGTCCAAAAACAGCTGGAGACTCAAGTTTGGGAAACACTGCTTTAGACAAAAGCCAAGAGCTTACTCAAGGCCATCAAGTGGCTTCATAGCCAAGTGCAGATTTAAGCTAAGGGCTTCCAGCTCAGCGAAAATGCTAGTTTATGAGTATGTAGTGGCAGGACTTACGTAAAGGACAGGCCTGGTTGGGCATCTGTCAGGGGACACACACCAAAGCAAAGTACCCTTGGACAAGAGCTCCCTGGACATGCTGCAGTGAGGAGGTAGACCAGGCATCCCCAGACTCGGCCCTCCAGCTGTTTTGGGACTACAACTCCCATCATCCCTAGCTAACAGGACCAGTGGTCAGGGATTATGGGAATTGTAGTCCCAAAACAACTGGAGGGCCGAGTTTGGGGATGCCTGAGGTAGACTAACTAAGGGAGGAGGTCCCTACAGAACCTGGAGCTAACACTGAGGATTGCCATGTTTATTATGGACCTGATTACTTTGCTATCAAAGTACCATGATTAAGGAGTTAGCCAATGCTAGAAGAGAAACCTGGCTTTGCATGCAACAGAGGTGCATGTCTCAGCTCCCCAATACTGCATCTCTCAGCTCTTTATTACTGCCAGCTGCCATTGTTTTTCTTTCCAGAACGGTCAAGAACAATGCTACGACAGCAGCCCCTTTCATGGGTGACCTCTGCCCCACCCCAAGGTCACATGGCCTCCCCATCCTCTGCTCTGGCGCATATATATATATATATATATATATATATGGGTGGGTGGCTGCAATCAGAGCTCCTGATACTGTAAAAATCTACACGCAAAGGCCTCTCCCTCTGCAGACGTTTTCATCAGCGATGGAGGCCACCTGGTGGGTGTGCTTCAACAGCACAGCCCTGCTGCAGCATAGTTGTGTACAAGGGCTATGAAATACCACAATTCTGTGTCAATCCTGGAAGGAAAAAGTAGTGGCCAGCATCAGTGAGCAAGAGCAAGGAACTCACAAGCAAGAGGTTCAGTGTCAGGCAGGGGGGAGAAAGTTCACACCAGGCATCCCCAACCTTCGGCCCTCCAGATTTTTTGGACTACAATTCCCATCATCCCTGACCACTGGTCCTGTTAGCTAGGGATCATGGAAGTTGAAGGCCAAAACATCTGGAGGGACGCAGGTTGGGGGTGTCTGGTTTACACTAACAGCTTGTCTTCATGATGGGACATCTAAGAGGCTCTTGCATCTCAGTGACAGCAGTTTTGGAGATAAAGTTCTTGCTAGTAAGCTGAAACTGCTAAATAGAATCATAGAGTTGCAAGGGACCGCAAGGGCCATCTAGTCCAGCCCCCTGCAATGCAAGAATCTTTTGCCCAACATGGGGCTCAAACCTATGACCCTGAGATTATGAGTCTCACAGTGGCGTAGCGTGGGTTGTCAGCACCCGGGGCAAGGCAAGTAATTTGCACCCCCTAACCCGTGGATTTGCGCCCCCTAACCAGTGGATTTGTGCTCCCTAACCCTAACCCCCAGATGTTGCGCCCGGTGCGGCCGGGCCCCCCTGCACCCCCCACGCTACGCCACTGGAGTCTCATGCTCTATCAACTGAGCTACCCAGTGAGTCTTGGTGTGAAGACTTTTGTCCTGTGCAAATACAAATATATCCAGTTTAGGAGCAGTTTTTTTAAAAAAAAACCCACCCTTAAGCATTGGCGGCATGTGTCCCAGTCCTGTCTCCCAATTATCTTGGGCATATTTTACACAGGACACAAACCACCTAAATCAGTAGGAAAAGATACAATAATTGCAACTATTGTGATTCCCACTCAGTTCAGGACTTGAGACCATTTCCCCCCCCTCTAGAATCATCTCCCCAAGTTGCAATATTTGTTGCTCTTCATCCAACATCAATTTTTCCACAATGAAGTTTCTATAGTAAATAAAAGTGCTTATACTTCACACATCTGGTCCTTAAGCCTTGATCGGTGCTTCATTGTTGTTGTTTATGTTAACTGAAATTTGTATCCCAACTTTCAGGATTAGGTGTCCAATGTGGGTAGTAACAATGAATATACACCTACAAAAAGAACCCCCAACACACATACTTCTTCCTTTAGGATCTTTCTTTACTTAGTCATTAACACAGAAGAACATACTTCATCGCCTGCATAAAGCATCGTTTTTGGTATGATGCAATACGGTGCTATTGCCTTTTCTTTTCCTATTTCCCTCCAACAGAACATTAACAAAGCAAATGAGTTGCAATGTATTTTCCCAGCAGCAAGGAACTCCACCTCCATTTTTACAATACAGCGCACACATAAGCAAAGAAAATATTAATATTCTTGTTTGGAAGCAGGCAATTGCGCTTCATAAAAGCAGACATTTAATCGGTGGCCATGCGGCAGTTCAGAAACATGGTAGTTTTCGGGGGCCGGTGGCAGCCAGCGCAAACCTCCTCTATAAGGATGAATGAAGATGAAAAGAAAGGCAAATAGAAGTGAATGAGGCACTGCTTTATGTGATTCATGATAGCTTGCAGTAAGCCTGTTAGCCTTCGCATGGCTCCCTTCTCAGAGAATAATGGATAGTTACAATGTGTATAGTGACACTGTCAAACCATCAGGAATTGCTGATTATAGTGCTAAATATTGATCTCTGCTTCACATGTGTCAAAATTCTTTCTTCCCTTAATTAGAACTTCCCTAAGCACCATACAAGAACAAACTGAATATATCAGATCTCGATGAAAGGGAGGGCGATACCAGAATATAATTGTGACCTCTTGTCGGCTGCTTTTCTCTTGAGTTTTGAGATGACTTCAGCTGTCTATCCTGCCCTTCCCAGCTCATGTGATCATCACACACATTTTTCCCACTCTAACCAGAAGCAGCTCCCCCCCCCCGGGTCCCCCCCCACCCTCCTTTTTTTTTTTTTTGGTCCAAGGCTCTGCTCTGTTTTTCATCATTCTGAACCACTGGGGCTGTAGTCAGATGGCAGTGGAACTTAAAGTGCCAGAAGGTGCCTTTTTCTATTTGTTTGTTTCATGGTACACTGCACCAGGCAATGACCTGTGGCAACCGTGTCACAGAAAACGGAGACAGGTTCACCCAATCAAAGGGAGGTTTAAAATTAACACAGAGCCCTTCATTTCTCCATGCAGGATCAGGGCGGGGGGCTGCCCAGAAGACAGTATAATCCATGCTAGAGTTCTCTGATTAGCAAGCCGATTCAAAAGAAATATTGGGGGGGGGGGGAATCCTATGGAAATTAGGCTCCTGGTATTTACATTAAAAGGACAATATCCTTTTTCTCTTCGCCACCTCTCACAAACAGTGTTATGGCCAATATAGCTAATTCTACATTACTGGTCAATCAACTCCCATACACCTGGCTGTATTTAAAATATAAAATAATGAAAGCCCGTGATGTATGGGTTCAATTTACTCTACAAACTGAGCACTTAAAATCATTTATCTTCGTTTACCTCTAATTTATTGAGGGGTGTTTTTCTTTAATAATGGCAGCATGGTACATTTGCCTTTAGTTTGGTGTGGCTGATAAAAATCAATATGTCATTAAAAAGAATTTCATAAATTAAGAGCTTTCCAAACACAACATATTGCGTATTGAAAAAGATGACCCCCCCCCCCAAAAAAATCCCAGTGCATATGGGGGTGGGGAAAAGAATAAATGGGTAATTTTACTCCATTATTGCCACTGGTGTAATTAAACAATGATAGCTGATGACATTCCTCTCAATAGGTACAATGGTGTATGGCTCAGAATGCAACTGGAGGGGGAATAGCTTAAAAGGATAAGGGGAAAAGTCAAGACACTTTAAATTCGAGCAAGATTCATCATCCAAATTTTACTACAGCTATCCCTAACTATGAACATAGTATAAATATTAGGGATGTACATACACTCTGTATGCAGGCTGAATAATGAGATGCACCAGGATGAATAGGGTGTTTTCATTCCTCTCCCAAGCCAATGTCATAACGTCAGATTAGGCAGAGGTCCCACACCACCTCATGCTCCTCTGTCACTCTCTTGCTCTCTTGTTGCTGTACCTTATAAATTCTGTGTTTTCCTATATCTCTACCTTACTCTGGGCCCATGAACTTTGTAAGAACTGAGGCTGTCCAACATGCATAGGAGTGTGTTGATTTTTGCTTAAACACAGCAGCAGAGGGTTAATTAAAGGTTGTTGTTGTTGTTGTTTAGTCGTTTAATCGTGTCCGACTCTTTGTGACCCCATGGACCAGAGCACGCCAGGCACTCCTGTCTTCCACTGCCTCCTGCAGTTTGGTCAAACTCATGCTGGTAGCTTCGAGAACACTGTCCAACCATCTCGTCCTCTGTCGTCCCCTTCTCCTTTTGCCCTCAATCTTTCCCAGTATGTAAAGGTAATCTTCATTTAAGGTGGGGTTTTTTAATCCCGCATTAAAGCTCTGCTTTAACAAAACAAAAACAAAAACCTGAGCCCTTCAGAATTCTGCAGGCAGCATTCAAGACAGCCACATGTTGCAAGGACTTGCAGCAGAAAGGCCAGTGTAAAGTAGTAAAGTTTTTAAAACTATATCAGTAATTATGCACACCACTCAACCATCTATTAATTATTTTAAGGCCACAAAAAAAAAATCAGGAGACAAACCCTTACTCCCCGCTTAAAAATATGCATATGGATTATGGAGGAAAGTGATTCCCCTGGAACTATTTGTCTGCAATTTGGCAGCCTTAATCCAGTCTGTAAGAGCTCCTGTAGAAAAAGGGGGAAATGCTATAGGCATTTTTAGATTCCCCATTATGGTGAAAGGGAAACACAGAACTTCTGTTTGATACATAGCAGCTCAGAACCCGAATCACAGATCAAAGTAGAGAAAACACAGAGTAACTCAAAAACAGATCAGGTCTTTTAAAATATATAAACCAAAGATGGGTCTTGGGGCCTGGGCAAACCCTTAATGAATATTAAGGTCTAGGTCACATTTCCCCAGATCAACACCCACTTAATTGACTTTGCAACAGCATGGGATACAAACCATTTCATTGAGATGATAGTTGACAAGTTCTGGAGACCACAGTGCATTCGCTCACATTATATAAGGTTTGATATTAAATAGTATTCACTTGAACGGTTCACAAAGCAACTTGAACAGCCGTTACAATGGACAACATGTCTTAGGTTTTCAGAGTGGTGCATGAACAGCAGGTAATTCTGACAATCCTTTGTACTAGACAAAATAATTAGATTTTAAAAATAGGAAGCTATTTTCAACAGAACACACAACAAGGGGGTTGGAGGATTAGATTGGGATTAAGATTTAGGATCTCCAAAGTCTTCATCAACAACATCACTCTGAATCATTCAATATCCCTGTGACCCAACGTAGGCTACCGGGTAACATTGCATTTTTAGCACGCCTCTCATATAACTGTTATAATGACATACCTGATATGGGGCATGAAATATGGGCATGTTTACTTGCATCGCCATATAAAGTTTTGCTTAGTTTTTTGTCTGTACTAGAAATGCCCGCAGTGAAGACCACAGCCAGAACTCACAACGTAAACAAGGGACTGATGCTTATTCTACATCCAAATTCATGCTGATTTTTTCTTCTACCAAGAAATGAATAGAATCTCACATCTATCTCATGAATAACTGCTGTTTGAACTCAGTACTACTTCTCATTCCTGAACAGGGAAATATCTATATGGGTGCAAACCAGCTGTTCTTTCTGGCCATTCATGCCATGTTTATTTACACTGGAAGCCCTTTGTACTTCCATAACTTTAGACCGTGGGTAGGCAAACTAAGGCCCAGGGGCCAGATCCAGCCTAATCGCCTTCTAAATCCAGCCCATGGATGGTCCGGGAATCAATGTGTTTTTACACAAGTAGAATGTGTCCTTTTATTTAAAATGCATCTCTGGGTTATTTGTGGGGCTGCCTGGTGTTCTTACATGAGTAGAATGTGTGCTTTTATTGAAAATGCATTTCTGGGTTATTTGTGGGGCATAGGAATTTGTTCATTATTTTTTTTCAAAATATAGTCCAGCCCACCACAAGGTCTGAGGGACAGTGGACCGGCCCCCTGCTGAAAAAGTTTGCTGGCCCCTGATTTAGACTGCCAAATATTGACGACTGTATATGGTTTATTATCTGTAAAACAGTTTAAGTCCACCTTTTTTTCCTTTTTTAAAAAATAAAGTGACTAAAACATTTAATTAATAATAATAAATAAAAAACTGTGCCGAAGAGCATTTGGGTTAGTTTGATCATCTGCATCACCTTGAGAGGCAGGAAGGAGGATTTTACTGCAGATAAGGTGCAGGCAGTGTGGTAGTTTCAAACTGGCTCCCTCTTCGATGAGAACCAAATTATGCATTTTTATAGAAAGGTTCCCAGGGCACAACTGCTAAGCTTTGTGCCACAGAAGGCATACCAAATACAGGAAGCAGACATTGTTTTTTGGAAGACAACTCTCCTTTTTTTTTAACAGACAGAACTGCATAGCTTCCTAAACCTCTCCCCCCCGCCGCCGCCCCCATTTAGCTACCGAAAACACTCAAGATAATTCTAGACAGCTAAATATGGGACGGTCAGTTTTTTTTTTAAAAAAGGTCTTTTGTGTGACGTCCTGATGTCATTTTCGTGAGTCTTAACCAAAAGAAATAATAGTAAGTGACAGGTAAGGTTTATAGTACTTTTTAAATAAGCAAGTGAGCCTCCTAAAGCTACAAGCTACATTCTCTGGATATCAAAAATAATAACTGGTTTTACAGCAGTGCAGCATAGAAACACAAGGGTATAAGATATACTGTACTTTAAGCTCTGTTTGATGAATCTGAGCACAGTTCCTGAGGGATAGATTACTTTAAACCATGCTCTTTTACTTTCTAATCCTAACTTGATTTGATTTGTACTTTAATACAGCTGCCTGGCAATTCAACAGCAAACAGAGACTATTTATGTAATCATATTGTAAGTAGTGGGACAAGGAGAAAACTCTCTAGAACCTTTTTGGAAAACAGTTTGTTGTACTTTTTATTTATTGAACAGCAGGGCTCCGGGCTTTGCGGTGCTCATTATAATTGGTTTTCTGCTTGAACTTTCAAAAACTGTCATGTCAATACTCAAACAGAATTTTTTTGCTTACTATATGGCTGTGGGCTCTATTTTCTCGTGTGCTACTTGACAAAGTTCTTGCAATATCTCAAAGGCAAGTTCTAGAATTTTAGTTGCTGTTTAGGAAAGTGGGAGTCACGAGTTACTTTGCCATCCAGGTCCACCTTCCCAGAATCCTTTATTGCAATTTATCGGGATTTAATGAACTTAACATGCTTGGGATGTGTTTCTTATTTAGCATCACCTGTCCGCGAGTCCAGGCATACTGAGTGCTGAAGCTTTCTGTTATTTAAAACGAATAAGCAAGCACCAAGTGTATCAGTTGCACATAGCTCACTCCATATTTTTGTGGTAAAATGACTTGGCTCTGTATAGAGAACTGTAAACAAGTCAACTTGACATCGGGGGGCGGGGGGACTGCATGTGTGTTCTTTCCCTTTTGTAGTTCCATTGGTCTAAGCTGTAGTTCGGCTGTCACATACTCACTTGTCAGTTCTTTAGCTGCGCTGCTAAGGAGCCACACACAAAACACAGACCAGCTATCACAGCATTAGATGCAAAAATGAAATGCGGTTGCAACGATGCTGATAATTTAAGCCTGTTGGGTTCTGTCCAGTTTCGATAAACAATAATCTTTTGTGTTTCCAAAGGACACTGTCTCAGAATCGTTTTCCACATAAAGGGAGATCTATAAAATATATTACATGGATTGTTGTCCGATGGTTTCGTTGCAACGCTATAACAGAAGCTCAGAAAAGACTGAACATTTAAAACACCCAACAGACGCTGCTGAAAAAGATATTGGTTCTAGCACCAAGATCAAGGCATAGGAACACTTTTTATTTACAGTGCCGCATGTCAGAATCTAAGGAGCAATAGTGCATAAGTTTTAAAAATTACTTGGGGAGGCGGGAAGCACTTAATTCTCAAAAGAAGAGGAAATGCCAATTGGAGATATTGATCTTGCTTTCATCCAATGGAAAAAATACATTAATATTTGCCTGTGTTTATCATAGGCAGCTTAAAATTGTTCTTAAACTATGAAGTATATATGGTTATGAAACATTCTTCATTTCAGTTTGTTGCACATATCTGCGTGTGTGTAAAATGAGAAATCTGATTAACTGAAAATCCATTTTGAGATTCTAAATGAATGAAGGTTAAAAAAAAGTAGCAAACAAAGCAGCCAGTGTTATTAACACATGTGGATATTATTGCATTTTATAACCCACATCCCAAAAAGAATATTGACCTTGGATATTTCTTACTTTAACAGAAAATCAGAATGACTAAGGTGGAAATTTAAGAACTTGGAAAAAATTAATTGCCATCTTAATTTTTTTTTTAATCATCAATGAATTTCCATGAATAAAATTAAAATAAAATATTACTATTTCACAAGTCACAAGATTCTGAATGTGGGGTGCTCCTTCAATTTTGCTGATGTGGCATGTTGCAACCATTCTCTTGTACCCAGTAGCACAAATGGATGATTACTTAACATGGAACAGTATGTACCAATATGAAAAACTCAAGATCCTCTTCCAAGACCCTAAATTGTCAAATGATTTAAAGCTGGGAACCGCTAGGGAGAGGGCCTTTATGGTAGTGGTACCCCAGTTGCGGACCAGCCTTGTCAGAGAGAGATTTGCCTTGTGCCATCTTTATAGTCTTTCTGGTGCACATATTTCATCGTTTGGGCCTCTTGGTTTTGAGTTGCCTTTTAATTGTGTTTCAGGTTGGGGTCTGTTTTTTAAGTGTTTGTTATAGTTTTTATTGTTGTTTACTGCATTTTAATAATTTTTTTAATTTTATCTATTGCTTTCTGGACCACCCAAAGAACTTCTGTTATGGAGCAAACTTATGGAGAATGTTATGGAGCAGCTTGAGAGATGGAATGAATATCTGCTAAACCCAAATGTCACACAGCCAAGATAAAGTTGAGTTCAAGGGTACATGCAGATGCCCCACTCACACCAGGATGTGCCTTGAAGTATTACAGGTGCAACTGGCAGATCTAAAGGCAGTTTAATAGTAGACTTTGAGTTTAACGTAATCAATTAAGATCCCCATACCCTTTTATCAGACGTATGCATTTAAGATGGCAACTCACCTCTATATAAACTTTTCTACCAAAGCATTTGTTTAAATGAGATGTGTAGATGGAATGAAAGAAAAAATAATAACTCAATGTATCCTGCTGTTATATTTACACATTTTCCTAACACTGTTCGAAGGGTTCAGCACTGCTACTTAAAAGGGCAATCCTACACATGTTTGCTCAGATGCAGGTCACATTTAATTCATAGGCTCAGAATTGTAGAGTTGGAAGGGACCCAGAAAGTCACCGAGTCCAATCCCCTCCTCAAGTAGCGTTGGGGAAACATTTCATTTTGGTTTCTCATTTTTCCACTCTTCGGTTCTCCACATTTCCAGTTGTGAGTTGTTGTTTTTAAGTCCTCGTGAAAATCCATCAGCATTTTAATGCACATTTCACTTTTGTAGGCAATTCTGCCCATTACACACATTTCTAAAAAGAAATGTTTTCCCCCACATTTTTGCACGTTATTTTCACTACTATGCAGTGAACGTATTGCCCTTTTTTGTGCACATGACTTGGATGGAAAAGCGCATTGCAAAATTATGAAAAGTACGAAGGGTGGCTGCTACTTGGTTCCTATCTCGTTTCAGAATACAGCCACAGAATTGTAGAGTTGGAAGGGACCACGAGAATCATCTAGACCAACCCCCTGCAATGCAGGAATCTTTTTGCTCAGGGTGAGACTTGAACCCACAACCCTGCGATAAAGAATCTCAATCTCCACCAACTGAGCTATCCCAGTTGGGTTTGATAGGTTCGCCTTTAAACACAAACTGGGATCAAATTTCTCCCCCACCCCATCTCCCAAGTAAATGGGTATCTGCTTGCAGCCTTAGCTGCTTTCTTAAAATACGTTCATTTATCCAGCACAGTACTGTAGAATTGCAAAACTGGTCTAAAATCTAAAAGTGCAGAAGCAGAAATAGGGGCAATTACTTACTGGGCAGGGAGAGAGGACATTTAGGTTCCAATTGTTCTTTTTGTTTCTTCTTTTGAAAAAAGACTATATCACAGCTAAGCTTTTAGTCAACTTAGAAATTTATATACTATATAGTAACCCTCTTAATATCGTCTCTCTCCCTCTCTCTCTCCCTCTCTCTCTCTTTCCTCTGGGCATTTATTGCTGTTCTTTCTAGTTCAGTAACCAGTGAGCAGAAGGTTCATTAAAACTAATTGAATTGGAAACTTGTCTGCCCAGGGAAATGTTAACTCTTTGTTGTTATCTCTCTTTTTTTAAAAAAAATCCCTTTTGTTATGTTCCTTTGAAATAAATAATTGTTCTTTTAAAAGGTTTAACAAAAAGCATACCTTTCTGAAAGGTAACTTACCTTTCTGAAGACCTATTTTTCAAATATAGAAGAAAACTGTGAAAGGAGGGGGTGGTGAATGCTCTACCAATTCCCATGTTATAAAAGAGATAGCAAGAAAAATCTTAGTCCATTGTTCACAAATAGTAAGAACATTGTTGTATTAACCCTTGAAAAGCTTCATCCCATATGCAGCTTCTGCAAATAAAACTTATTAAGTGGCTCATTCACATGGTAAAATAAATAAGGCAACTCTGGCTTTGAGGCTCATTGATGGTTTAATAAAGAGCACCACGAAATGGTAAAACTCATAGTTGTTATAGTAAATACAGCAGATAAATGAGAACGCTAGAATGGTTATTCTGAATGGCATTGGAAGCCTTGACGTCCTGTGTTTTCTTCATTTGCAAAGTGTTTGTGGAGGGGTGGGAAAAGTGATTTTAACAGGATTTAAGACGTTTTACATGCTGCAGAATTGTTTGTTTCTAGAAAATATTGATTAAAAAAAAAAACCCAACATCACTGGCTAATAGTTGCGGCGGTAGATTTCCGACAGCTTTAAAATCAATTGGAAATAATAGGCAACCTACTGTTGCTAATAATAGTAAATATTTATGACTGATTTGACTGAGCTTCAATACCAGTCAATCACTTTCTAAAGGATCTTTGCAATTCATTAACCTCTTTTTGCTGGTCTCGTCCCTGTTGGTATTAGCCATTAAAACAGAATAACAGGAGTGAAGTTTGATTTTCCTGTTGCCATCATTCATTGCTTATTTGTCCATCCCCTTCATTCAAGTGCACAGCTTCTGAATTGATCGTCTGTTTAGTCATATAAGTGATAACAGAGGTCTACAACCAAGATTGAAAACCACCATTAACTTCCTGAAGAAGGTGGGTTTTAAGCATACGAGCATCACCTTAACCGTTAAGGCGGACCCTCCTCCATCAAATCACTGAGCTAAATTCTGATTTTTACTAATGTGTGCCTACCTGGAACTTTACCTTGGGTTTTTATCTGCTGTGCTTGTGCTGCTTTGGTATCTTTACACGTTGAAAATGTTTGCGAGTCACAATTTTTCAAGTTTCAGAAATAATCTGAACAGATCACCTACATGGGGCTCAAGGAATCCCTTCTCCATAGCTGTCTGGGTGTGCCCCATAGTGGCTATCAGGATATCTAAGCAATTTCCAATAGCCTGTTTTTACTGACTTATTTATTTCCTGGTTAACAATATAGAAATGCCACGTGCTGTTTTCCAAAAAAGAAAAAGAAAAAACGCCGAAGGTACCATTTGCATGCCTCTGTAAAATGTTGACATGACATGCGGAACACACTAATATGATTCACCAGCACATCTAAATGACTAACTTATGCCCTCAGATCACAAATGTGTGGGGAAACAGAGCCTGGCTCTGACACCAACCAGAAGAACAGGAGCTGCTAGGTAATTTGCAGCTACTCCATCTACTCCATCCACGCATGTTCACCAGCAAGGAAAGATCAAACTGGCCCAAACTGGCTATCAATGCCTGTTTACAACTTACTTCCTACTTTGTCCTAACAGTGTCAAACCACTCTCCCTCCTCTGCATTTCCCCCTCCATTCCTCTTCTCTTGTGCATTGTGTCTTTGTAGTTTGTAAGGGGCATGATCGGTCTCATTTTTAAATTATTGTTATCAAAGTGAGACAGTTTGGGAGACAGCAGCCCTATTCAGCCATTACATTCAGAGTCGAGAGTTGCACAGAAGCGGCACCCTGCTGAACTCAATCCCCCTGGCATCCACAGGTATGGCACAAACATCTTCAGGGTGGGAGCCTGTGTGTATACAACAGCATGCACAACAGTTCCCTTCCTCCACACACTTGTGCAGACACAAGGGGCAGGGCTAGTGCGTGGGCTTGGCTTACCTCTTACATATTGTGTTACCTCCTCCCTCAACTTTGGCCACCAGAACTGCCGTGTGATCTGATACAGGATCTTTTCTCTACCAAAATGTCCTGCAGTCGGGTTATCATGATGTTGCCTCAACACTTTACCTCTTAATTCACCTGCAGGTACATACGGCAACCCCTCTCCTGTACAACAATCCACCTTTTTCCTTGAAATCTTCCTCTTCCCCTCTACCTTTTCTCAGTTCCTCCATTTTCTTTTGTGCAAACTCATCTGTTACTGTCAATTGCTGGAATTCCCTGCTGTCCACTACTACGGCTGCACATCCCCACTGATTCGATCTCAGCATTTCTCGCAACTTGGGAGGTGCTTCCAATACTCTCAGCGCATTCCCACTCACACAATGGCTCTACCTTTAATGCCTGAATAGGGCTCATGGTTGTTTGGGAAAGTGGGGTTAAGATTATATACACACAAACATACACACCATCTCAAAATACAGCCACTACTATATATGAAAATATCAAAATGTAGATAATAACAAGAAAACAGAAGGTGCATTCACACCACTTTGCAAATTGAAGTGCCACTGTTCTCCATCTCATCTCTTAACTGCTTCTGCCAGTTCCAGGTGTTTCAGGGAGGAGGGGGTTCTGGGTTAAGGTACTCTTCATGGGGTACCCTTCCCAAAGGGTCTTCTTTGGCACGTTGCTACTGCCCACTCAGTTACCTTGCCCTCTGGACCCAAGCTGGCACTAGAGAGAGGACAAGGTATTGCTTATCCTTCTCTTTGCTTCTTTCTGCTCACTTGCACAGTGAGGGCAGGAGCAAGGAGGCAGGGAGCAGGGACTGGCCGTGGGCCTCAGTTAGGCGCACAACAACACTGGCCCTTGGAGCTGGTCTCTAGGTCCAGGATATTCTTGTGGGGCTGTCTTTTCAAGCTCTCTTGTGCAAAAGATTAGATACCAGCCCTTTCACTTAAAACTTTATCAAGTTAGTTCGGTCATTTCAGGCGATCGCTTTTTTTAACACTCAACTTCCCTTAATGCATCTGGAGTTATTCCTCTAGTTGGCAGCAAATGACAGCACTCGTCTTAAATTGTACCATAACAACATCTGCCTACCTGTAACCAGCTATGCTGTAGTGTGGGCTTTCAGAAAATACTGCGGTTCTCAAACTGTCCTGATGAAGTGAGGGACTCCTGCCTGGAAATCAATGGAACAATTTTTAAAAATGAGAATCCATACATTATCTTCCCAGGAAATTTATTGTTCCAAGTGTTATTGTCCAAACTCCCAGTTATCTAGGCTACAGACTCCCCTCTGCCGAGGGGAGCAATCATTACTTTTTTCCTGCCCATCCTCTGGTGCTATTTGTTTTTGATCAACACATAATTAAATAAATCAGAGGTTCTGAAACAGTGGCCCATGAGTTCTATACAGGTGGTCTGTGGAGAGCATGCGGAGCAGCTGAGAATCTCTCTACATAGTCCAGTATTTGACTTATTATTTTTCTGATGGCCAAAATTGAGGCACGTTTGATCAGAGGCAGATTACTGAACAAATTAACAAGGGTCTGTGATTTTCATAATCTGGTAAAAGTTTGGATTAAAAAATAAAATATAACATATAACAGGACCCTCCTCACTTAAGGAGGGGAGAACCATGTGCTGTGTTGTCCTGTATGGGGAAGAGCATGCCCACTTTTGGCCACACCAACTGCTGGCATGTGGCCCTCAATGCGTTGGGCAAGGCTTAAGATCCCCCTCACCCCAGAAAAAAAAGAATGTGGTTTATGCACTTGCAGGAACATGCAGTTCATTTTGGCATAAGAATAGGCTCCACTCCTGCAAAATGATGCATGTGCCCAATGCATTAGAATGCCAGCTCTCATGCAAAACAGACCCAAGAGACACACTGGAATCTGGAATGAATGGGGTAATTATTCTTATGAGGAACAGATCCTTTTTTCTTTTTCTTTTTCTGCAGGCAAACGAAACAGGTTATTTGCAATGGATGTGAAAGGAAAGGGAAGTGTCATGTACAGTGGTACCTCAGGTTAAGAACTTAATTCGTTCTGGATGTCCGTTCTTAACCTGAAACTGTTCTTAACCTGAGGTACCACTTTAGCTAATAGGGCCTCCTGTTGCCGCCGTGCAATTTCTGTTCTCAGCCTGAAGCAAAGTTCTTAACCCAAGGTACTATTTCTGAGTTAGCGGAGTCTGTAACCTGAAGAGTCTGTAACCCGAGGTACCACTGTACTGAGCTTGGATCCTAGAACAATAGGCAGGTAGGATCCTAGAAGGCAGCAACCTGATTGGTCTGCAGGAGCAGCCCAATCAGGCTCCAGGAGGGGAGTGAAATCAGTCAATCACGTGGGACCCATTGTGTAAATAATGTATATATAGCCAGAGTTTTGGGGGCGAGGGGACATACTCACTCACCATGAGCTGAAATAAAGAGCATGAAATCAACACTCAGCTCCAAGTATATTTCAGGAAGTAAGAGTTTAAGGGTGAGTGTCTTGCTCAAGCCCAAAATAATATAGTAATTTAACCCCAGTGTAAGTCAAATTACTATAGTTATGGTCACATAACTGAGGCGCCAAGTGAAGTCCATTTGGTTTCAATGGGTAAAGTTAGCTGTGACTAACTTAAGCCCAATGGTTTTGAAGGGTCTAATCCAGGTATGACTTAGTCAGATACAGCCCATGTTGTGTTGTACTTTCTCACTGCAAAATATTAACAACATTTCGAACAAACATATTGCCCACCTGTCTACCTTTTTTAATCCATGCAATGCGAAACAACCTTTCGAAATGAAATGTTTACAGTGTTCCTGGAAAAAGCTCTTGGACACTCTATAGATTTTATATGTACAGCTATCCCATTGATATAGTCAATGTATTATTATTAACTACATACAGTGAATGATAGTTCTGATGAGGATACAGTTTTCAAAAGCCCCTCTGTGATTACGCAATTAAAAGTTCCTACATGGCATTAAATTTATTTCTGGTTGTCTAAATTAAGAATTCTATACATCTTCCTTCTCACACCTCAGGTGCAAGAGGGGAACATACAATGTGACCTATATTTGTCCAGTCCCAAGGAAATCATTTCACTGTTATCTGATCACTCGTTGCATAAAACCAAAAGGGAAAGGCAAGTGGGGGGGGGGGGGACAAGTGGCCCAGGGAAAATAATAATAATAAAAATATACATTGTGGCAAAGTGGGCAGAGAACCACAATGTCTTCAAAGAAAATTTATATTCAGTGAGGGACTCAGGGCCAAAGTAGCATTATTGCACTGAACAGCGCAGCCAAAAAGATACACTGAGATAAAGATGCTTTTTTGCCTTGAGACACATTCAAAGCCTACATTATCCAGCGGAGATTCCCCGTGTGCTTTTCTTCTCATTCCTAATCCTTCCCCTCCAGAATGCTTACTATAAAGTGTTAGGGACTTGAACAGGTCAATCCCCTCTTCACCCCTCCAGTTTCCTCTCTCTCTTCCTCCATTACCCTCAACATTGTGCAACTCCCAGAATGTCACAGATCCTTGAAAAGCAATTTTGTGGCCTTTTAAAAAGTTCTTTTTCATTTAATTTCCCATTTTACAAGCTTCTGCGTACCCACAGAGTAACCCCCTTATTTTGAGAGCAGCCTCATTTTGCTTCCACACTGATAGGCCCTCAACTACTCAAGTTTGCTGTTAGGGAGACCTGAAACAAAATGGCAAGAGACAGAGACTGGATCTAGACATATCAAAGAAGTGTATCAGTTAAACGCGTTGCAAACTTTGTATGAGAAATCGGGTAAACAAAAATGGAACTCCACAGCGCCATCTGTTGTCACAGGGTTAGAATGCATAAACACTGCTTATAAAGCGTTTTTTCTTGGCCAATGTAGCTGAGTCCAGAGTCAGGGCACTGCTCCATCTAATTCAGTACCATCTACACTGATTGGCAGCAGCTCTTCAGGATTTTGGGTAGAAGTGTCTCATTTCTGCCTGGATATTGTGTGGTGAGTTCCCACCCACCCCCCACCCCCACACACAGTGGAAATAATGACACAATTATTAAGGTTAATGGGCTAAATAAGGCCACAACTTTTATTGGTTACAGGTGATGAGTGGTACTGGTTTAGGCATTGGTCCTAACCAACTATATCTGACTTCAGCCCATCTGCTAGAAGTCCAGGAAGGGTTAACCACCAGTAGGGGGAGTCCTGCTGATGCACATCAACTAGGAACTCCCCCACGGTCACCGATAGGGGGCGTGCCTTAGGCCCTCACCTCCCCAGGCTTCAGACAGGGCCACGCACCCCAGAATCCTTTATTGGACTACCCTTCAATATGCGGGGCAGGTGATGGCGCTACCTCCCCTCTTCCATCTACAGAACAATACCAATGCCTAACCACCAATACCAAGAAAGTTGTGACGATTTGCTATGAGGTAGGTGAAAACCAAGTGGCTGGTGCCAATTTGCCAAGTGGAAAAATTCCTACCAGACCCCTCAATGGCGACCAACCAAGGTCCATAGCAAGGTCAAGGAACGAAAAGCTTATAGGGCGGGAGGGTGGGAAAAGCAGGAACAGCTGGTAGGCAGCAAAGAGGGAGATCCCTGGCCGCGTCCTGCTTTAAATAAGGCAGGCCACCCCCAAGAGCCAGCTGATTGGCTGGCCAGGAGGTGACGCAGCCAGGAATCCCCCCAATCGTGCAGTGGGGACGTGAAGCCTGCAACTCCACCTTCTCCAAAGGGCGGAAGTGGCTTTGCAGAAATCAAACCTGGGACTTTCAATATGCAAAGCATGCGCTCTACCACTAAGCCACATTTTCTCTCCTCTGGAAGATCTGAGGCTAATCACTTTACTATACTGTTCAGAAATCCAGGCTCTGTCCTAGGGAGGCAGAACTGTGACCTGCTTATCATCTGATTGGACTAAGAATTCTACAGAATGGCATTAAGATAAAGGCGAACATGCACCTAACAGAATAAAATGCTGCAGTTGGTGCCTAACTAGACTGTAGGATGATCTAGATCACTTGTAACTATTTTTGCTTGTTTATTACAATTTATATACTGATAAATTGTAAAAAAAAAAGAACCTCTAAGTGGTTTACAAAAGATAAAACAAACATTACATTTGTCAATAAAGGACATAGGTTAATAACAGGGTTTTTTTTTAAAAAAAATCAAAGTATAATTGAAATCAATAGTTAAACTAAATACAGATTACAACAAATGCCTTTTCCTACACATTTGGATAAGGTGGACAAGAAAAGTGTTCTTGGTAGGTGCCAAAAAGGGTTCAGCAAATATTTATGTTATACATAGCACATATGTAACTTGGTAACCATGACATACATGTAACACAGAGTCAATTATTTGAACAAGCCAAAAGGTTGAAAAACAGCTGGACCTCAGTCTAGTCATGACTAAGTCCCACTGTAACCAAGTAAGAACAGCTTATTTACGGTTAACACAAACCCAACCGATTTCAACAGGACGTGCAGTACAATCTTATGCAGAAGTAAGACGCAAGTAGCTCAGTTTCATCCTTAGTCACAAATAAAGGCCTGTTCAAGGCAGACTCCTCCAGCAATATACACCAGTGCAATAAAACTATGTAAAAAAACAACAACAAAAGCCAGTATTCTTTTAATACCTTGGTGTTGTTGTTTTATTGCATCTTACATGCATTTCAGCTTGTTAGGTGACCAGAGAACATCTTTACCTGACAGGTAGGATCAAATTCTTAGAATAAAGAATGGGGGGGGGGTGCCTGTAAGCTCAGGAGTCTCAAAACTTCTTTCTTCAGAGCAGCAGCACTGCAATCGGTAGGACTACTCAGATAATAGTTTGAAGCTTAGCTGCTTGTTCACACACACACACACACACACACACACACACACACACAATTTTTTTAAATGTCAGAATTAAAAGGAGCATTCTGTGACCTTAGAATAAAAGCTGAATTTAGCACAAAACACTTCCTTATTTGTCAAGTGCATGCAATTTCAAAAGCTACATATTCTATAAGAAGGAGAGGAGACTGTTGTGGGGTCGGTGGGGCGGGAGGAGAGAGAGAGAGAGAGAGAGAGAGAGAGAGAGAGACCTGCCTCATCCAGTTTTTCTGCCTTGGGGCTGAATCAGATACACCTCAGTTTCAATCTTGAGCCTCTCCCAGGATGTGTGAACTCTTACCAGTGACATCAGCAACCTTGTTCAGGGCAAATACATTTCCAAAGAGTGGCAGTTTAAATCTAATAACATCCAAACAATTTACACACTGGAGCGTGGGGAATTGAATGCCTAATGGCATTTAACTAGGGAATCCCTTTTTAAAAGCTTGCTTCCTCCCCCCACCCCACCCCACCTCCCCACACACAAGACATAGAGGCCCCCAACATCTCACACAGAGCATATCTGCAATCCCTTAATATCCACTGCACTCAGCTGTGGCTAACAGTGAGTACAGCTGCATTTTACGCATTCACTTACTGCAGTGCAGTTGAGAAATTCCCCCAGTCTGAAATATATTTAGAGCCCGGTCTCCAACAAAACAAAACAAAAACCCAGCACAATGGTAGGAGGAAGCAACAAGCTTCAGCAAATCAACTCCTTACATTTCTTCTTGTTTTTCTGAGGCACGCAACGGGGGGGGGGGGGCAGGGAGGGAAGAGAGCCCTTAAAATAAAAAGTACTAGATGCAGCCATGCCTGGAGGAGGCAGAAAAAGGGACTCAGCTGATTCAGAAAGCTCCAGCTTATGCAACTGGAGTGGCTTGAGCTGGTGTTCAGACCGCCAAAATCTGGATAGGGATTAGATATTCCCTCCCATGTCTCTCCAGGTTTTAACGCTGGTTTGAAGCCACACCAGCCAGGACAATGAACCGTTTCTCACCGGGAAAGCCAAACAGGGTCAGGTTGGACCAGTTTTTTTGGTGGAAGGAACACTTTCAGGGAACTATTCTAGTAACTGCTGCCAGGGAGAGAAAGGCTGGGCGCCTGGCATTTCTCCATCTGAACTGCTGTCCTTAAGAAGCTCTGCTGGGAAAAACCCCATTTCATTTCAAAGGGATTCATGCAAGTGCCACATTTTAAAGGTCAGGCCTTCTTAGGTCATGAGTGCAGAGAGGTACCAGGGAGAAAGGGAAAGCAGATGCATATATATATACACACACATATATATACATATATATACACATATATATATACACACACACACATACAGTATACACACACACACACACACACACACACACATTTGTGCAAAGATAAAGGGACCCCTGACCATTAGGTCCAGTCATAACCGACATAACCTTTACCTTTACCTTTATGATGGGCTAGAAGCAGGCAGGAGCCTGAGAGTGAGAGTCATGCCTGATTTCTGCTGGAATCCCAAGGTTTGACCATGGGAGAAGCAAGACCTTCTGAGGTATTAATGCTCTGAGCCCCTCCAATGTAGGCTCAGGTTGTATATTTGTGTAACATAGGAGCCAACTCCTAAGGGCCATGGGGTCTTCGGCCCCCCTATTAAAATATTTGAGGGGGCTGCCCCCCCAAGTTGATGGGTATTGCCAGTCAAATGGGGGGTGTCTGATTATGTGGGGTGGGGCTTACCTCCCCCTCCCCTTGTATTTTATTCAATTTGGCATCAAACCCTGGGTAAGCGCCTGAGATTGAGGTGTCTCACTGTCCTAATTGGGCCTGGGGGCAAGTACATATCCCCAGGGTAATTGAGGAGTACCTTAATCATTTTTGTGCAGCATCTTCTCATACAATGAACTGCTGAGCATATTGTGATGTTACTGTGGGTGGGTTTTTGCTAGCCAGCAGCTGCTGAGCAAGTCTACTTGAGAGTAGGCGGAGGTGCCACTGAGTTTGCTGCCAGGAAGCAGCTACACAAAGACAACCACGTGTACAAAGCAAAACATCCCCTCAGGAAATAATGGGCAAATGATTTGCATGCTTGCGGCAAACCTTTTTTCAAGGGATGTACAAAATGGCACCTCCTTGATATAATCTCCTTTTAAAAACATTTCTGATATTGACACCCGGCATCTTCAGTGCTACTGGCACTTTCTGAGTGGCTTACAATCCAAAATAACAAGTCAACGGTCTACAACAGAGGTGCAATTGCACTCATGCTGAAGAAAATGGGATAGCATAAGTTTTTGCTTTGTCTGTCTTCCTCCTGCATCTGCCTCCTGAAAATCTGCTCTGATTGGGATAACCCTCCCAAGAAGCATGAGAAGGGGTCCAGGGAGTTAGCAAAAATCATCTCTCTCCCCCTTTGCTGTTCCTCTACCACAGAGCCTTTATTAAATCTTGAGCCCACCTGCATGGAAGGCAACCTTTGTTGAAGGGAAAGGATGCTCCAGACCCAACCCGGTGATTTCTTTATTAATCATAATCATCAAACTCTCACGGTCACTTAACAAGCCTGGGGAATTTTTTTTTTTAATGTTTTCTCCTGGCACCCAGAAGGCAAAAGAGTAGGTGCCAAACAAACCACCTGGGGAAGGCATTCCATAGGAAAGGAACCCTCCATTTAAAAAAGGTGTTCAGCCATGAGTTCTGTAATGGCTCCATGTACATCCAAAACACTTTGCCTGAAGGGTGCTGAAAAATAAAGGTAGCTAAAAAAATAATAAAGAGTTGCAGGTACCATGTGAGAAGCAACAAGACTTTAACTGAAACGATATTCTTCACACTGCCCAACTGCCCTTAGGGATGGTTCCATCGGGCCACAGATTTCACAGCAAATAGCACTACATTATACAATAAAGCAGGGATGCGGGTGGCGCTGTGGGTTAAACCACAGAGCCTAGGACTTGCCAATCAGAAGGTTGGCGGTTCGAATCCCCGCAACGGGGTGAGCTCCCGTTGCTCGGTCCCTGCTCCTGCCAACCTAGCAGTTCGAAAGCACGTCAAAGTGCAAGTAGATAAATAGGTACCACTCCGGCGGGAAGGTAAATGGCGTTTCCATGCGCTGCTCTGGTTTGCCAGAAGCAGCTTAGTCATGCTGGCCAATAAAGCGAGATGAGCGCCGCAACCCCAGAGTCGGTCACGACTGAACCTAATGGTCAGGGGTCCCTTTACCTTTACCTTTATACAATAAAGCATCAGCCACAAATGGTTCCATAATATTGTATACACTTTAAAGTAATTCACTCTACACAAGCTAGCTGCTGCCACAGATGTGGCCAGTGACTTCAAACCACGACGTAAATTTTAACTTGGTGTGTTGCAGTTCTCCTGCCTTCCCTGTCAAGGATTTGGTTGTGTCTTTGGAAATAGTATGAAATCCAAGCTGTCTCACATTCCCATAGCTCCTGCCCCAGGCCTAAAGTGTGGGGTTTCCCCAAGCAAAACCAATGTTTTCACTTCCCTCATTGCAGCTTCATAGAATTTCAACAGTCCCCAAGGCAAAGTAAGCAGGGCCCGAAATGCGTGTGGAACCCCCTGCCAGAAAGGAAATGTACCAGTTCTCCCTCTGCACATTACGCAGAAGTGCAAGAGATGGGTTTGTGAGTCACTGGCTCCATCCTCTTTCTGCACATATGAAACAGCCTTGACCTTTCTCTGCAGCAGCCACGGTGTTCCATGGAATGGATTACACATTATCATGAGACTGCCCTGATCACAGAAACTCGTAATTCCTAGAGCAGGGTGGGTTTCCATTTTCTCCAGGGATGGGGAACCCCAACTTCTCTATCTGGCCCTTGGCACTCTCCCACTCACTGGCCCTGCTTAGCATCCCATCATAGATCATAGAATTGTAGAGTTGGAAGGGACCCTGAGGATCGCCTAGTCCAACCCCCTGCAAGGCAGCAACATGCAGCTCTCCTATGCGGGGATCAAACCTGCAACCTTGGCATTATCAAATGGCTTTGCCTCGTTGGGAGGAATTCTGGCATTTCTTTTTGCTTGTCTAGATGGAGGATATGGGGGGTGTATAGAAAATAGCCTACTGGCTGATGGTCAAATTTACATACACTGCTCTGCCTACTTTTGCTTCTGGCCCCTCCCACCATTACATGTGGACCTCAGAAGGTTGCTGAGAAGGGAATGCGGCCCTTGCACTGAGAAAGGCACACCACCCAAATCTAAACTCTCTGGTAATCCCAGCCTCTCCAGTGCTTGTGCAATACTTGTTTCTCAGGGGAGGGATCCCAGTGCCCTTTCACGTGTCCAACTTATTTTGTGAATTTTGTAATGGGCCTGCTCCCCTTCCAAGGTGGGAAAAGTTGGGTGGTCCCTGCTGCACAACATTTGCTGAACTCTGCAGCAATATCCCTGCAGGGGAAACTGCGTGAAGAGCTGAGAATCCATTTCCTCATTTATCCCTGTTGCATTGCATTTCGATCCCCCTTGACTACAGATGTTCTGGACTCCTTGAATACTGGTCTACAAATGCCAAGCCCATTCAAATAAACCCATTCCAAACCCAACATCATGAAATAAAGTTGAAAATGAGTACACCCAGATGCCCCTCTGCGACAGGGCTAAAAACTTAACACACCCAGCAAAGTAGCTTATCCGCTTTCCCCTCCAATAATACCAACACTTATGTCAGTCACTGAGCATCTCTTATTAGGCCTAAATAATAATAATGAAATTCTCCTATGAAATAATTTTCAGTTTCAGTCAATATATTTTGTTAATTCTAGCCTGATATCTTTGCCATCACATGTGATTCTTTCATTTCTCTCTATAGCTCTCTCTCACCCACACCCACACAAATTTGAATAAATGTAGAATCCATTCATTTCCATTCTCCCATTCTGCCTATAGATGGAGCCAAAAATTACTTTTGAAGTTCCCAGGAGCCTCACCAAAAAATATTATTTATTTTATTTATGTCAATGAAAGGTTTGCCACACTCGCCATCTGCCCAAAACAGAAATCAGGCATTCAACAGAAAACAATTCTGTACCTTCTTAAAAGCAAAATCTAGTCCAGCAACGTCTGTAAGGCCACAGGTTCCCCATCCCTTCACTAAACTGTACTGAGCCACTCCAAGAGAAAACATAATTACACTATGTTTACAAATACCATGGTCACACATATATTACCAGAAGAATCCTAGTCAAGCTGACAGATCCTAAAAGCCCATGGGACAAACATTGTTTTCTCAGTTTACACAGTTGCCTGGGTGTTGAATTGAGAGCAAGCATATTGTTATGGCATTGGTGGGGTTGACTTAAATGGCCTCTTGGGGTGCCTTACAACTCTGTGATCCTGTGACTGCTTTAAAAAGAAGACTCTTGGAGTGGGTCAAACCTGTTGGACAAGTTTAGCCTGGCAGCTTCCCACTGTTAGAGAAATCTAGGCAGGTGGTTCTGAAGAGCCGACAAATATCTGAATGGGATGCCTCTTCCACCTCCCCCTAAGGAATGGCTGTAATCCAAGTGCCTCTCTGAAAAAGGACAACCTGTAGTTTGAAGCAGGCTGTGTGCAACTGAGAAAAGGACAGAACTGGGTGTTCATTTGTTTTTTAGCTCTGAAGGCCCTAGAAAGGTGCCCCTGGGTCTCAGATGTTGTTGCACTACAACTCTCATCATCCCTGACCATTGGCTAAGGTGAATGAAAACGACTGACCTTTTAGTTCTGTGGGGTCCTCATGTTGAAGAACATTGTCCTAAACCAGGTGTGGGTGCAGTGAATTTGGGTGGGGGGAGCTGTGTTAGATAGTTTAATGCTGTACCTTCACCTATGCACAACCTGTATATATGTAAGTAAATACAAATATTACAAAATGCCAGTAAGCCCTCAACCTCATTCTGAAGGAAACCAAACCTAGGTAGTAAGTGCTATGCCCCTGAAATCTCTTGCTGTGTGGAGACTTGGGATCACAGCGGCAACACGCAGCAGTGCTCAATCCCCTAGTAGGGGAAATAACCATTTATGTCTTTTCATAGCTTGAAGGGCATGTGGCCATTGTCCCTGAATACTGCTTTGCACGTACAATAAATCCAGATGAGGGCTCCCAACACCATGCATAAGGAACCAATCTGGATCCAATCTGAAACCTGAAATTTCTGGGCATCCATTGTACATGCAAGAAATTAACCTTTTTACTCCAAATTATTTCAGAAAAGGATGATGAGCAGGGTTAAGAAGCCAGGTTGCCCATCTCTACTGAAGTTGTTGACGTAGAGCAGGGGAAGCCAATGTGTTGCTCTGCAGATGTTGCTAGACTCCCAACACCCAACCAGCCTGGTCTATAGTCAGGGATGATGGGAGTTGTTGCAGCCCAATCACACCTGGAGGGAACGCCATTAGCTACCTCTGATGTAGAATTTTGAATCAAATTATAAACCTTGTTGGCAGAAGAAGAAGATGATGGAGAAAAACACATGCCCCAGTACTTTGTTATCCCGATAGTCCAAATTGACAGGAATAGTCATCATACTTGTGTCCTGTGGTTTACCGTGACATAAGTTTACATAAGTCATGACCTGTTTCATCAGATGCAGTTAAGTAGACTTGGAAGGTGGCAAATGCACATGCATGTCTGAAGCACATAGGAAGATAAATCAAGTTAACAAGGCTAGAACTAAAAATAGCAAGACTGCACATCACACACCCAGAATTCAGATCATAACCTTTTGCTGCAGCATCATATATGATACAGAGCAATTATGCCTTAGTATATAACTAATTATAAGCCAACCATGAAACAGAATGCTGAACAAAACAGACCGTTGGTCTGATCCAACAAGGCAGTTCTTATCTTCTAAAGCCATATGGATCTGTTTCCTTGCAAATGCAGCCTAAGATTCTCAAGTCTCTTTCCAAACTCTGTTGCGGTTTTTTTAAATCTATTCTCTACCTTTTAATTTCCCATGCAATTGGCTGCCAAAGGCTAGAAGGCTACAGATTATTGGATGGGTTGCTTCTCTGTGTTGGTATCTTTACCATTAAAGGTATATACGGGCCAGTCGTGTCCGACTCTAGGGTTGCGTGCTCATCTCGCTCTAGAGGCCGTGAGCCGGCGCCGTCCGAAGACACTTCCGGGTCACGTGGCCAGCATGACGAAGCTGCAGCTGGTGAGCCAGCACCAGCGCAGCACACGGAAATGCCGTTTACCTTCCCGCTATAAAGCGGTACCTATTTATCTACTTGCACTTAAGAGTGCTTTCAAACTGCTAGGTGGGCAGGAGCTGGGACCGAACGACGGGAGCTCACCCCGCCGCGGGGATTCGAACCGCCGACCATACGATCAGCAAGTCCTAGGCACTGAGGTTTTACCCACAGCGCCACCCGCGTCCCCCTGCGTCTTTACCATTAGCCATCCCTTAAATCAGCCCCCTGCAAAGAAGTTGGAGAGGAACTGGCTTGCCTTTGCATATTAACTGCAAAGAAGTGAACAACAAGCTACTTTGTAGACTAGGAAAAAGGTGACATCTACCAGGAAGATCTGCCAGATATCAGAAGAGATTGCCATAAACACCCCGATGTATCCCTAACATATTGTATTTTGGTTGGTTTGGTGATTTGAGCCCATTTTGTTTTTCTATTTATGAATATAATGCTGTTGCTGTTGTTTTAATATACCAGTCCTCAAGATAATAACTGTGAGCACAATCCAGCAGAAAGTTCCCTTGACAAGCTCCACTGGATATAATGATTATGTGCTACCCACATTCCTTTCAAAAAAGCTTGCATTGGAGATCTTCCTAATGCAGCCAAGTGCCTAACAGACATTATCGGACTCCACCTCCCATAAGCTGCAGCTAACATGGTCATGGTCAATGGTCAGGGAATTATGGGAGTTGTAGTCCAACATCTGGAAGTCACCATACTGGCTACGCCTGTCTTATTGCATTATTGAGTCCTTGCTGCTTACTTCCCACTTCACCTCTCAAATGAATTAGATATTTACAAAGCTGAGCCAAGTTATGTTATTTCAGCACAGAACACACAACAGCGTGGGGGCACAGTCACACGCATAACATGCTTTCAAAACAGATACCGGTACTTTTTTTAAAAAAAAAGATATCTTTTTTTAAAAAAAAGATAACCCTTCATGACAAATATTAATTTGTCGGCGGATGCTTGCTTACACTGTGTAATATATGAGTACATAAATGTACAATAAGATGGCACAAAATACACTGACGCAATGGCTCAGCATCCACCGTGTATGAAATTGGCTTTAAAACACATACACACATACACACAAACTTTAGATTAAGTAGCATATGGAGAATGTACATTATTAACTTGCTCGGGGGCTGGAATGGCATTTAACTGTTAACAAAATATAACATGCATGCATATAGTTTTTATTAAAATGGGAAACTAGGACGACATCTCTCGACGCATGCAAAGCAAGCTAATCTTTGTAAATCCTGACTACAACAGAATGACGTGGTCCCCTCTCCCCTACCACCCACCTCCTGGACTGCCACCTGCCAAAATAGATCTCTCTCCCTTCCATCCCTCCTGCTTTAGTACAGAAGGAGCAGCAGGAGCATTCGCAGGCTGGAACGACATCAAGCATCGCCAGTGGGTGAATATATATCTCCTGTTGCTCATAGTTACAGACCTGCAGTCTGTGGATAGTCTTTCTGAAATAGTACACACAATTAGGAATTTTATTTATTTATATCATAGATATAGATGCACACACAATCATAATAACCATAATTCAGGGGTGTGATAGGAGCCTATTACGCCAGCGTCACTTATTCTACAGAAAAAGCAATGGATTTTGGTTGAGATCATCTGTTTCCACCTATTCTGCTGACAATCACAGGATGTGATGATGATCATGACTGCTGTCTTAAATGACTTTTTAAAAGGGGGGGGGGGTGAGACAAATCCAAGGTAGATAGGCCTATCAATGGTTATCACTGCGATAGCAAAATGAGATAATCCAGTTCAGAGGCAAGATGCTGCTTCAAATGTTTATTCCTCCGGATGAGCTCTGGTTTCAAACAGCCAACAACAAAACACGAGAAGCTTGTATCTTAGAGCAATCAATTCCTTAGACAGGAAAGGTGGGTTGTTAACGACTTGACAGCCTTCAAAACAGGGCAATATCTGTGGTTATTTATCTAGGAACATGCATTTGAGCCAGTCTAGACATCACATTTTGTGACTTGGAAGATCTGCCCCGACCCTCAAAGGAGCATGGACTTGCCAGTGTGGGCTTCTCAGTGATGAAGGGGCCTTGTTCATTGCCACAAAGTTCTCCAAAGCTAAAACAAACAAACAAAAAACCTCTCTGTACATGTTCAGAGAGTGTCAGTTCTTTACAACTGCATACACCCGTTCCATTAATTTATATTATATTACTGTCTCAAGGAGATTCCCTGATCTCACAAAGGTCAGTCAGGAGCATAAGAGAAATGGGGAACAGCTGGTGGGGGGGGAGTGAAAAGAGACTTCCAGAGCAGTCCTTGCCTACATACACAGAAAAGTCTCAACAGAAACAGGAAGCTGTAGTATTCTTGCAGATATTTTTGCAAGCAAAAACCCAAAAAGGTCTTCATCATAAGTGCTGCGACACTTTAGGCTGACTCAACTTTTGCCCGTTTTAAATTTTGAGATTTATCACTCATTTTATACATATGAAATATATTTACTTCCATTGGGGCCTATGACCATTATGCAAACAAAACCCTTTTAAACTTGAAGAAAAGAAATGTAATATTTTTTTACTTTGCATATACAATGGATGGGTGTATTGCAGAATGCTGTGCTGGTGAGATCCTAACCACCGACCACCTTGATTACCCAGAGGCACCTATAAGCAAATTTTATGCAAATTTGAGCCATGGCCTGTTTATGTACCCAGCAACTGGCCATGCTGATAACCTATTAGGAATCACCAGTTCAAGGGTTAAGATAATCCAGGGGCCACTGACCTATTCCTTTGCTAGGGCACCATACTGAGATCATCACTTGCTGGAAGTCCTGGTCCCTTCTCATTGGCTCTTGCTTACACTGTCAAGCGTTTTCTTCGACTGAGGAATAGGTAAGACTCTGTGCTGCTGACTGTTTTTGCAATGTGGGCTTTTGCCCATCTACATTTCCTTCCTACTCAGCTCTTCCTCCTCCTCTTCCTTCCCACCAAATGCACTTCCAGCTCTCCTTTGGCCTTCCAGAACCAACACCCTCTGTCACATTTTTTTGCGCCCTCTCAGAACTAGCCTATTACTTCAAAGCTCCCAGGCCTGATCCCTGCTTCAAATTATGAGGGAAGAGTTGCAGCTAGAGGGAAGTGAGGGAAGCATCCGCTATGGAGTCAATTAAGCCAGATGATACACCAATAAAAAGGTTGCTAAAACATGCAAAACAGTAGCTATAAGGAAATGCCCTTGGCTATTTTGCCAACGTAGTGTAGGATTCAGTAATTAACTATTACTTGTCTAATTAACTAGGACTTCAGTGACACTTGGAACTATTAACCAATTAACAATTCTACAGCCAAGTCTGACTCAGTATGTATGTGTTTAAAAGAACCGGCAGTAGAAAGCATCAGCAATGCATAGCTGAAACAGATTGGAGTATTAACGAACATATGGAGCTTCCAAGTCAATCCACGGGTCCATTAGCTCAGCACTGTCTATTCTGACTGTTCTGTCCTCAACAACACACACTGGGCTGTGGGTCTGTCTCACCTTCAATCCGCACTTTTGTGTACATCAATCCTCAGCCTTGTTAACTAGAACAAAACTTGAAAAGCACGCAACTTGTAAATGAAGAAGGAGGATTAATGGATGGTTGGATCTGAGTGAGATAAGTGAGCTGGTTATGGATGAAGTGAAAAGACAATGTAAGCCAAGCCGTCCAGACTGCAGAGTGGGGAAAAGGTCAACAAAAGGCCCATCTAGTCCAGCATCCTGTTCTCACAATGACCAGCCAGGTACTTATGGGAAGCCCCAAAGCAGGTCCTAAGTACAAGAGCCCTCTCCTCACTTGTTACTCCCATCAACTAGCATTCAGAGGACTACTGCCTCCAACTGTGAAGGAGAGCTGTTTAGGAGAACTGCTCTAAACCGGGTTAGATATTCTACATAATCAGTGCATTATAATAAATACTATGGCTTGATCAGTTGCTAACAGATCAGCAATGTGGAGATTAAATGAGATCTAAATATGGGGTAATATAACTACCTGCCAGCCAAGGTCAGTTTCTGATGAATTTCTGATGCCTACTGAAGATTTTATTTTTATTATTATTTATTCCAAAAGGCTTTTAAAATTGAATTCTGGTTTTATTGTTTTAATTCATTTTTAGTTCCTTCTTATTGAGTCTCCTGTACTCTACTGTAATTAAGCAGTATATAAATTGTTGAAGCAAATAAAAATAAATAAAAACACTAGCAGACAGTGACCTTCCAGGATTCCACTGGATTCCAGGAATCTTTCTCAGCCCTATCTGAAGATTTTAGAGGTTTTTAAATAGAGGTTGGATGGTCATATGTCAGGGATTATTTAGCTGTGGTTCCTGCATTGCAGGGGGTGGGACAACTCTCTACAATTCTGATTCTGTGTTCTTATTCCATGACCCTACCACAAGATGCTCAACATCACAGGAGGGGAGAAAGTCAAAGGAGCAATAATTTGAAGGCTTGCACATGCACATTTATCACTGAAGACTACAACATGGCATTATTGCCGTCACAGAGGAAACACACCAGAGATGGAGCTTTTCCGTCACCTTCTGAAACAGCGATATTTTGCAGAAGAAGGCTATTTCATAGCCAAGCACTGGTACAGAATGATGTCGTGGCCCCCGGACCAAGAGGACTAGTACCATAATTTATTCTGCTCACACCAAAATCTGCAGAACTTGGCTTTTCCTGCAGCCGATTGTTTGTTCTTGTGAGTTGTCCCTGCTCCTAAATTTCGCTAGAGGGCAATGTTTTACATCAGCTTCCATGCACTGCTGGGTGTTAGGAGCCTCATGCCCTTGCACTACATTTCAAAACCGAACCACGCCAAATATACAGCTTGTGATATTCTGGAAAAAGATGTAAAAAGGATGCATTACAGCAACAGTAATTTGCACTGTGCCAGTTTACTACCCAGAATTTCCCTTCAAAAAAAAAAAAAAGCAGCAGCAAGTGCCATCATATCCCGCAGCACTGAAGTTGTTGCAATCACCAGTTCCACAATATTCCAGCTCATTTGTATATTGTGGCTTTCTTTAAAATCTGGCCAGGCACTCATTTATCACCATTTTATTGCAACCAAGCTAACTGAATTAATGATGCTGTGATAATCCATTTGGGTGGTATGGTCTGGATACAGTGCTGTTGATCTTCTTGCCATAAGTATCTCCTGAATATTTTATTTATTCATTTATTCATATGTATATATTTACATTTGTACCCCACTCTTTCCAGTATGTCGCGTACGTAGTCCTTCCCGTCCCCATGTCTTCACAACAACCCTGTGAAGTAGGTTAGGCTGAGCGGCCCATGGTCACCCAGTGTCATGAGTTGCCAGGACATCGAGGAAGACGAGGAGGATCCCAGCTAGGGGTGTACCCATAATAGGTACAGGTATACACCATGGCATGCTTTTGAATTATGGTGCTGGAGGAGACTCTGGAGAGTCCCATGGACTGCAAGAAGATCAAACCTCTCCATTCTGAAGGAAATCAGCCCTGAGTGCTCACTGGAAGGACAGATCCTGAAGCTGAGACTCCAGTACTTTGGCCACCTCATGAGAAGACAAGGCTCCCTGGAAAAGACCCTGATGTTGGGAAAGATGGAGGGCACAAGGAGAAGGGGATGACAGAGGACGAGATGGTTGGACAGTGTTCTCGAAGCCACAAACATGAGTCTGACCAAACTACGGGAGGCAGTGGAAGACAGGAGTGCCTGGCGTGCTCTGTCCATGGGGTCATGAAGAGTTGGACATGACTAAACGACTAAACAACAACAACACACCATGGCAAGCTAAAGATGGGGAAAGGTGGAGACTTACAAAGTACTCACAGGACATCAGGAGACATTGCAGGGGCAACCAACAGTTCAGGGGAGTCAGAGGAGAGGGACAAATCACAGAACCAGAGGTCTCCCCATCTCTGCAGATACAGAGGGCTCTGAGGCATTGGGAACAGCAGGAAGTGCACTTCAGGAGACTGAGGAGGCAAGGAAACACAGCACAGCCCACTAGTGGAGCAGGAGAAGATCGTGGGGCTTCTTAGGTTTGTGATCACCTGGCTGGATTAAGCTCGGGGCAGGTGAGGATCACATGCTTCATCAGCTGCTCAGCTGCAGCAAACTCAGGTGCAGCAATCAAGATTGGGGAAAGGTAAAAGGGAAGCAAGGCAGAGACTCTGCTCAGCTTTCTCCATTGATGGACCATGTTTTGGCTGCTTTGGGAACTCCACTGGACTGCGGAACCTAGGTTTTCTAATGCTGGATCTTCTGCAGAGGCAGGAACCTGGCCTTACAGTTTGGCTTTGAACCTTGCTGATAGTATTGAGCCTGGACCAGTATATAATCATTTGGACTATCTACGCTCTAGCATTGCCTTTGGGACTTACCTCTAGCTACGCCAGGGTTCAGGACACCCAGTGAGCTTTGTGGCTAAATGGATTTTTGAACCCTCAAATTCCAGGTTCCAGTCCTCCACCTGCACCACACTGTTTGACCTATAGTTTTTCATATATTCCAAAAGATCACTTCACCTTTTCATGGTACCTGTGCCCTGGCTGTAACACACGGATGCACCTTTGAAACAGTGCTTGGGGAATTGAGCAGATGGATTCAGTATTCAGCAAGCAGCACCAATAAAGTCAACTTAACTTTGGGCTGATCAGCTTCATGTTTTCTCGTCTTTATTACATTATATAAAATGTAAACAACCGTTGATAGTAATCTGATCTATTTATACTTCTGGACAAATTTAGTCCTTTTTTTTTTTTTACACTAGCTATATGTTGCCATGCCAGGGACGTGGGTGGCGCTGTGGGTTAAACCACAGAGCCTAAGACTTGCCAAACAGAAGGTCGGCAGTTCGAATCCCCACGACGGGGTGAGCTCCCGTTGCTCGGTCCCTGCTCCTGCCAACCTAGCAGTTCGAAAGCATGTCAAAGTGCAAGTAGATAAATAGGTACCGCTCCGGTGGGAAGGCAAATGGTGCTTCTGTGCGCTGCTCTGGTTCGCACATGGCCACATGACCTGGAAGCTGTCTGCGGACAAACGCCAGCTCCCTCGGCCAATAAAGTGAGATGAGCGCTGCAACCCCAGAGTTGGTCACGACTGGACCTAACGGTCAGGGGTCCCTTTATCTTTACCTTTATATGTTGCCATGTTCAAATGCCAAGCATGGTTTCTTCAAGCATGGTAGCTTGAATCCAGAGAGTCCTTTCAATGAAGGGGAGAGGCTAAGATGCACCGACATTGCACAGAAGGAAGAATAGGGAGGCAATTTTCTGATTTCCACCTTTCAGCTCACATCTCTGCCTCCCATACTGTTCTAGAGCATGGGTAGGCAAACTAAGGCCCGGGGGCTGGATCCAACCCAATTGCCTTCTAAATCCAGCATGAGGACGATCCGGGAATCAGCAAGTTTTTTGATGAGTAGAATGTGTGCTTTTATTTAAAATGCATCTCTGGGTTATTTGTGGGGCCTGCCTGGTGTTTTGACATGAGTAGAATGTGTGCTTTTATTTAAAATGCATCTCTGGGTTATTTGTTGGGTATAGAAATTTGTTCATTCCCCCCAAAAAAATGTAGTCCGCCCCCCCAAAGGTCTGAGGGACAGTAGCCGGCCCCCTGCTGAAATTGCTTGCTGACCCCTGTTCTAGAGAGTCCCCCTACCTTCCAGAGCAGCTTTTCAGGAAGCACCAGGAGAAGGAGGAATCTGCAAAAAATAAATAAAAAATTGCCACCTTCTTCCATTGGGGATGTCACCCGAGTGGAGTTCTGCTTATAGGAGACTGGAACCCTGCCAATAAATGAATAAGTGCCCATACTGCATTGTCAGCATACTTGACATTTTACAAAAAAGCATAAAATAAACGTAGAATAATTAGAAGCAAAATATTTTGTAATCTCTAATAGTCTACAGTTTGATAAAATATTGAGTTTTATGCTTCTAAGTCATACATATACAGTCTCAGATAATTGCACAGAAGGCAAATACTTAACTTTTAAGTTCAATTGTGAGAAATGCTCCTTCTAAATAAGTAGAGAAAATGAAATCATTCCACATCTGAAGACCAGTCAATTACAATAAATAGTGTATGAATGCCTCTCTTGTGCTTTCTATGCGATACACATACCAAAGCAAAACTGTTGAATTGTTGTAATTTGCATGGGGGAATTATAAGTGAGACATATAAATATTCTTTTGAAATGCAAGTTACTTTTATTTTAGAAGTAACAGTGATCAATGGTGATCTCCTGAATGCAAATTTCCTTCAAGGATAATTGAGAATTTATACTCTAGGCTGCAAAGAGGAGGCAGCAAAGGGCCCGTCTCATTTCCTCAAGAGTTTTTGGGACTGGGTTTGAATCCTCCTCCTGTGGCTAAATCTGGTGCAGAGGGAGGGAGAGAATTTTGTCACGGCCAAGGCTTCAATCCTTAGCCTACATACATACTTTTTCAATAAATAAGTTGTGTTAATTTCCATTCATAAAACAATTTACAAACTAAAACAAAAATTGCACCACAATATTTTAAATGAATCAGAAATGTGCATAATTTTAAATCTTTCAGCACTCTTGCTAAAGATTTATAATCAGCTCTGTTGCAATGTGTCTTCACTGGAAATTGAAAATGAAGGTTCAAGACATCAATGCAGAAATGAAACATTGGATTTACACTAGCAAGTGCTTTATTAGCTTCTGTGCAAACCAGAAAAGGATTCTACCTTAGAAGGAAATCTACAGGATTAGCAAGGCCTATGCTTTCTTCAAATGTATTCAGCAGCTTTTCCAGGCATGCCTGAAAGTCAATCTCATCCACCCACAAAATCCATACAACCTCCCTGAGATCTTATGATGGGCGCTATATAAATCAAATAAGTAAGTAAGTAAGTAAGTAAGTAAGTTCTGAGTTAACATGGCTAGTCAGACTGGAAGTCCCAATGAGACTTTCCTATTTAATTGTGCAGTTTCATTTCATTTATTTCAACACAACCATCTTGGTTGTAAGACCTGGAAGACCTGCTCCCTGCCTTGCAAGCCTTTTTCCACCTGGACTGGGAAAACAGGACTTGACTGACTCCAGCTACAAAAGCTGAGGCTGCTGAAGAGACCAGAAACCTGCTTGGCCAGGGGTAGGCAACCTAAGGCCCATGAGCCACAAGCGGCCCACGGGGGTCGTTTCATCGGCCCACGAGCCATCCCCGAACCGAGCCGCTTGCTCGGCGAGTCCCTGCCTGCTGTGCTAAACTGGCATGGTGTGACACGGGGACTTGCTTCCGCGGTGCCGGAAATCGTGTCTGCGCAGAGGCAGACGCCAGAAATCGCGGGTGCGCACACTCATACACACACATACACACACACAATCTGGCCCATGCAGGGAGTGAACCGGCCCAGACGAGGTAAACCTTGCCTACCCCTGTGATTGGCTATCTCGTAGTGCAGACCTAGGTCATCAAGCCTGAGCTTGCACAGCCACCACCCACCATGAACAACCGCTGGCAGGATTGGCAGCCATGTTCTGAGCCCGGCCTTGGCTGGGGAGGGCGGGGTATAAATAAAAAATTATTATTATTATTATTATTGTTGTTGTTGTAATATTTTCTTCTCCTTCTGGTGATGCTGTTTTAAATGTGCAATTCATATTTGACTTCCTCTATTAATGTTTTCTTTTGGAATGTTTAATACAGTATTTCAGATTCCTGTTAACTATGTTGCTTTGAATGTATACTTTACACTTGACTTCCTTCACTAATGTTTTATTCTAGATTGTTTTATTTGATGTTTTGATTTATTCATTTTATTTTGATGTTTTAATGTAGGTTGTAAACCGCTTTGAGGTTTTTTCTTAAAAATGTAAAGTGGTATAAAAATGAAATTGTTGTTGTTGTTATGTTTTTAAAATGGCTAAATGTAGGGGCCGTGGCATGCACAGAAGCCCTGTCTCAAACATCTCATAAGCCCCGCCTGCTGAATCTCTGACCTTCCTGTGTTGAGCAGGGAAGGTTCATGGGGGACTTTTGCCCATGTGGCCTTCAACATGAGCAGAACCTTCCACACTCCTGCAGGGTACAGATGCACTGATTACTATGGGCCTACTTTATATTCATGTAGCATTGACAGTTTGCCAGGTGGTCTTACGTTTCCTGCTGATAGTCAGCCAAACTTCGGAAATGTTAGTATTAAGAAAGTGCATTAGATTTGATAGCATTCAATTTCACTGCCTGAAGAAGTCAACACTACACTGCATTCGCTTATTAAGAGAATACATTCAACCGATGTGATTTGGGTGCATGAAATATTTTAGGCTTAATGTAATATTGGAGGAGTTTGATTGCTTTTCTTCAGCCACCACCAAAGTATATGGATACTAGAAACATTATATTACTTCAAACGAACCCTTACCTGCACCATTCCATCAACTAGGAATTTTATTACTTTTTTAAAAAATTCATAATCTGTTTCTGTAGCAATCACTAGCCTACCTATGTTTGTTTTCATTGCCGTGGTTGCATATTGGATGGAAAGCTTTAAGGATTTTTCAGCAATAATGCCCAAATCTCTTTCTTGGTGAAGAGACCTAGCCATTTTTTTCATGTTGCTGATAACTGTTACTTAAATAAATAAAAATCCACAGAATTATTCCTTACATAATTACGGGCCTTGCATCTGCCATGTACAGTGGTACCTCGGGTTACATATGCTTCAGGTTACAGACTCCGCTAACCCAGAAGTACTGTATTTTTCGCTCTATAAGATGCACTTTTCCCCTCCTAAAAAGTAAGGGGAAATGTGTGTCTTATGGAGCGAATGCAGGCTCCATGGCTTCAGCAAAAGCAACGCGAAGCCAGGAGAGCGAGAGGGATCGGTGCGCACTGATCCCTCTTGCTCTCCTGGCTTTGCTTCCCTGGAGAGGAGCTGCACAGCTTTCCCTCTCTGCGCAGCACCTCTTCAGAAAAGCGGGAGGAGAAATGGAAGGGGCTCTGCTTCTCCTGCTGCTTCGCTGAAGGGGAGCTGCACAGAGAGAGAGAGAATATTTTTTCCCTTGTTCTCCTCCTCTAAAACTAGGTGCGTCTTATGGTCAGGTGCATCTTATAGAGCGAAAAATACGGTAGTACCTCGGGTTAAGAACTTTGCTTCAGGATGAGAACAGAAATTGTGCAGCTTGGGGGCAGCAGGAGGCCCCATTAGCTAAAGTGGTGCTTCAGGTTAAGAACAGTTTCAGGTTAAGAACGGACCTCCGGAACGAATTAAGTACTTAACCCGAGGTACCACTGTACAAAGAAACCCTTTGAATTTGAAGACACTGACTATGGTTCAATAATTCTGACATCCTCCAAACAGTTAATATCCCAAGGACACATAACAGTTACAGAACGATGTCTTGTATTCCCTATGCTGGCCCACTGAGTTACTAATACATCATCATCATTCATCAGAACCATAGATTAGGAACCTTGGAGGTCATCCAGTGCAGGATCTGCAATGGAGGAACGCAATGGCAGCATCTGCTGACACCTGGCCAACCAGCTTTTACTTAAATACCACCAGCAAAGAAGAGTCTGCCACATTCTGAAAGGCTGGCCCATTAGGGCCTACAGGACACTGCCCCACCAACCTCAATCAGCCCCTACTTGCCTGCCTGCCTTCTTTCCTTACAACCTGTCCAGTGGGTGGCACTGCCTGTCAGCCTCTTCCCCTTCCTCAATTCTCAGTGTCACCCCTTACAGAACTCAGCAGCGATGACACTGGGTATCAATCCACAGGTGGCATTCAACTAAGTTCTACTCAGAGGAAACACACTGGAATCAATGAACACGTCTAAGTTAGGTCCATTCATTTCAATGGGTCTGCTCTGAGTAAAATATTGTTGCATACCGCCCTAGGCTTAGTTGGCTCTGCCTGTCATTGGCTCCATTTCCATTTGCTGTTTGGACTCCTTCCAGTTTCCATCTGCTGTTTGGATGCCTTCCAGTGGGCATCAGCCACCACTGGGAGCGTTTTCCCAGTAACTCTTACCAGTGGCAAAGCTGCATGCTCCGGTACTGGGGGCAGAGAGCAGGCAGGGGCATGGCTGGTGCGCAGCCTGGGGGCATGGCGTGCGACCCACGGGGGCGTGGCACTGCCCACGGTGGGGATGCGCAGTGTGTGTCGGGGGCGGCCGTGATGGTACCCCCCTCCCCAATGGTGCTGGGGATGGTGCGCTCCCCCCGCCCCTTCCTTCCTCCACCAGTGATTCTTACTGTTATGATGTTTCTCCTAATCTGGTTCCCTGCAACTTCCACCCACTGGTTCTAGTCCTGCTTTCTGGAGCAAGACAGAGCAATGTCTCTCTTCTCTCCTCCAGGCTAAACATACCCAGCATCATCAAACCATTCCAGACCCCCTCACCATCCTGGTCACCTAGGTACCCCCTGCCCGTACGGGCCAGTCGTGTCCGACTCTAGGGTTGCGCGCTCATCTCACTTAAGAGGCCGGGGGCCAGCACTGTCCAGAGACACTTCCAGGTCACATGGCCAGCGTGACGAAGCTGCTCTGGAGAGCCAGCACCAGCGCCGCACACGGAAACACCGTTTACCTTCCCGCTATAAAGCGGTACCTATTTGTCTTCTTGCACTTAGGGGTGCTTTCGAACTGCTAGGTGGGCAGGAGCTGGGACCGAACGACGGGAGCTCACCCCACCGCGGGGATTCGAACCGCCAACCTTGCAATCAGCAAGTCCTAGGCACTGAGGTTTTACCCACAGCGCCACCCGCATCCCTCCTTCCTGGTCACCTACTTTTGGCTATAACAGGCATGAACTTGTTTGCATAAATGGCCGTTGTTCATTTTGACAATGAATATACCCATTTCTCTCTCGTGTTTTGAGCTTCAACGTATCCAAACAATTTTGCTGAAATCCCACATTTTAGTGGCACAAATCAAAGCTGTGTGATGCGTATCATTGATAGACTTCCATGCTGGTGTAGCTTAAGATAGTGCAGGGTCAAGACATGAATTCTATAGATAGGATAGATACAGTCATATACTAATCACAGAAAAGCAGCCCAGATGGCTGCCAAGCTATAAGCTTGCCTCTGTGTATGTCACCTCAGTAGGATGTTTTAAGGGCCAGAACTGTGCAAGAGCGGCTGTTTAAAATATGGAGCCACTCACCAGATAGGTTATACATTCTCTCTGTCTCTACAGGGGTGCAAGTGAAGTAAAGGAGGGAAGAAGATCCAGAGTGTCATGGGGCAAAATAATCCATGAATTGACCTCACATGGAGCAATTTAAACCCGCCTCTGTAGAAGACTCACAGTGGACACGCTAGACCAAAGTCACCAACCAGAATCTAGAACTTCTACATTTCCTCTTTTGATTCATTGTACCACAGCATATCAAGGTGGCTTGGCTTATGTCTTAGCAGTAAGGTAGAACACAGGCCGCTCCAAACAGCCACGTGCAGGGGGGGGCAAGCCCTTCCTGCAACCCACCGTACACACCTACATTCTACATTCAGACATTCTACATTCTACATTCAGACACTACTTTAGTCCAATTTTTCCAATGTTTCATTACCTGATCATCTTTGCATTTTACACGATCTTTTCACACAATGTAAAAGCCACTTCTTGAAATCTAATGGAAGCTTAGTGCTCATTTCCATATTAATTGCTTCCGGGGGAGGAGCAGTTTGCAACCCTGTTGACCTGGGAAATTGTGGGACAAAATTTGGGATGGTGGTATTTCAGAGTACAGTTCTTTCCCCCACTGTTGTCATAGGTGATTCATGGGTGAACAGAATCACACATGTGCATGGAGGATGCAGACACGTCCAACAATGTCTGCTGTTGTGTCACACCACACCCACCCGTGTGAATGGAATTTAGTACAACATGGTGGTATATCAATCAAAAAGCTAGAGTTCCATAATGCAACAGGTAAAAGGTAAAGGGACCCCTGACCATTAGGTCCAGTCGTGACCGACTCTGGGGTTGCGGCGCTCATCTCGCTTTATTGGCCGAGGGAGCTGGCGCTTGTCCGCAGACAGCTTCTGGGTCATGTGGCCAGCATAACTAAGCCGCTTCTGGCGAACCAGAGCAGCGCACGGAAACACCATTTACCTTCCCGCCAGAGCAGTACCTATTTATCTACTTGCACTTTGATGTGCTTTCGAACTGCTAGGTTGGCAGGAGCAGGGACCGAGCAATGGGAGCTCACCCCGTTACGGGGATTCGAACCGCCAACCTTTTGATCGGCAAGCGCTAGGCTCTGTGGTTTAACCCACAGCGCCACCCACATCCCAATGCAACAGGTACTGCAGCATGAAAGGAACATTAGAAACAGTGACAGAAGTACTAGCATTACAACCAGGGAAACTAATGCAGTAATCTCCATGTATGAATGCAATCATTGTCCTAAGTGTTACCATAAAGCACCAATGCTGCAGCAAGCAAAGGCTTTAGCAGCTCAGCCAGCTGCTTGTGGCTGGAAAGCCAGACAGGATGTTTGTGACTGTTGCCATGGGAACAAAGGGGCAGTCCATTCTGTACTGAGCACCGGATATTAGCTCAGTGTGTGTGTGTCATATGACCCGTACTGGATGTACGTGGGAGGAGTTTTTCTTCTTACTGTTGTTGAGTGCAGACATGATTCTCTGTACTGATGTAAGAGGCAGAAATAAATGATGTAAATAGTTTTCTGTCTGCTTCTTTCCCCTCCCTGGGGACACCAAAGGGGAGAGAGGAAGAACGGTGTGTTCCTCTCATACATCTGAGAAGAATCGCCGGACCTCGCCTGCTTATCAGCAGAGGTTGGGAGACGCGGGGAGGTCGACAGGAATATCTGCCGGTGCCTACGCTTGTGGCACATTCCTCTGACCCAGGCAGAATTCCAATAGTGGTAGCAGAGGATGGTTGCGATTCATCGGACATCTGCATGAGAGGCTGGTGGATTGTCCTCCTCTGCTCCAAGGAGGAAGAGAAAAGCGTCTGAGAAATGCCAGAGGCTCCACAGACAGCTGGTGGAAAGAAGAGGTGTTTTCCAGAGCAACAAAGTTCAAGGTATGCTGCATTTCGGGCTAAAAGTGTGAACGCAGGAAGATTAATTCCCTGGTTCACGGAGCTGCGTTTCAAAGAAAACAAAAGCTCCGGAGGAAGAGGCCTGCAGCTTGAAGGCTGATGCCTGCATTCCACAAATTTTTGTGGTAGATAAGAAGTCCCATTGAAATGCATTGTTGCTAGGTAACGGAAAGTTGGAAAGTTACTGGCAAAGGGGCTGGACTCTGAGTGTAAGCCTGGGAAAGCGAAACAAAATCAGAGAATGTTTCGGCTACAAGGTTTACGAGCTCTTGGAAGGGACTTTTCAATAGCAGCCTGAGTTTAGCTGCCAGGTGCAAAAAGCACAAACAACTTGCAGTTTTGCTGCGTGAGAAAAGAAAAAACAGCTGTTGGATTTTGCAGCTTGTTTGGAGGTGAGAGAGGCTTGGCTTCAAGATGGATGCCAAGAAAGGGGGAGGTTTGCCTTGCCCACCTTCCTTATCCAATGACAATTATTCATCTTGGTCTGTAAAGATGAAGGCCCTGCTGCAGAATCAGAGGCTTTTTGATGTAATTGTAAACCCCATCCCTGCAGCACCAACCAGAGGTTGGGAATCACGGAATGTAAGGGCCAGGACTGCTATAATTCTGTGTGTCTCAGATGATCAGTTAGTGCATGTTCAGCATTTAGAAAATGCGAAAGAGGTATGGGACACGCTGCGTACAACGCATCAGAGAGATGCTGGTTCTTCAGCGTTGCTGTATTTTGAGAAATTGACCAATCTGAGACTTGCGCCTGATGGAGATGTTCAAGCGCACCTGACAGAAATGAAGTTTCTGCGTCAACAGATGGTGGAACGCAATTTCCGTCTTCAGGAGGAAGTGTTTTGCTTCATGATGATAAACAGCCTTAGCCGCACCTACAAGGTTGTTGCCAGTCAGCTTGGTTCCCTACCGGCTGCGCAGCTGACCGCGGAGAGAGTTTGTGCTGTGGTCCTGAATGAACACGACAGACTTGCTGCACTGGAAGAAAAAGACAGGGGGAGGGAAGAACAGAGTTCTAATTCCCCCACTGCTGATGCTACTGGAGAGCATGGTGTAGCATTGAGTGCTGTCCGATGCTACAATTGTGGACAGACTGGGCATCTACAGCGAAACTGTAAGAAGCCGCGCCAGTCAAGAGGAGCAAAGAGCAGCTCTACGAAGCCTCAGGCGTCAGGCAAAAGCCGTACCAAGTGCCAGGTGAAACCTGCAAAGGCTATGATGGCGAAAGGAACCACGCCAGATGTTGGGAACTCGTTCATAATTGACACGGGCGCCACGGTTCATATGTGCCCGCACAGAGGACTGTTTTCGACGTTGAAGAAGCAAAGCTTCACTGTGAAACAGGCCAACGGTCAGGAGTTGGAAGCGACTGGAATTGGGACTGTGTATCTTGAGAGTCTGAACTTGACTATAAGTGGTGTTTACCTGGTTCCAGAACTGAGATTTAATCTGCTGAGCGTGTCGCAGATTGCAAAGAAAGGACTGAAACTGTCCTATGATGCTAAAAGCTGCAAGATCTACAAAGATGGAGAACTGTTCCTTACTGCCAAAGAGAAAGATGGACTGTATTTGTTGACTTTTGATCAAAGTGATTACATGAAATGTAATTCTGATGTTTCTAACAAAATCTCTCTTGCAGGTGTGACCAGTGTGAGCACCAGGAAGAGCACCAAGACCAAGAAGGTCGACAGAGCATTTCAGCGGGTGTATGCTGATGTGATTGGTCCTCTAGAACCATCTAGAGGCGGTGCACGATTTTACCTTTTGTGTGTGGATTGTTTCACTAATTATTCTTGGGTTTATATGATGGAGAAACCGCAAGAAACTTTAGAAAAGTTTCAGGAGTTTTGTGACAAGGTTAAAAGTATGCATGATGCTAACATTGATTGTCTTTTCACAGATGAGAAGCCAATTTTTCTGTTACAGAAGTTTCAGAAGTTCCTGGATGGAAAAGGGATAGACCACAAAGTGGCAGTCTCGCAAGAAGCGTGGAACAGGGGGGTCTGTGTAAAAGTGAACAAAGAATTGCAAAAGGGAATGAATGCACAATTGCTGAGTTCACATTTGCCACATGAATATTGGGCCGAATCGCTAGCGTCCTATCTTCATGTGTGGCTGAGAAAAGTCTCAACAGAGTTGGGATGTTCTCCTTTTGAGAAGCTGTTCAATAGAAAACCTTCTGTTGCCTATTTTAAGGTTTTCGGGTCTCATGTGAGAACAGAAGCTCCAGGTGGAGTAAAGAATGCCAGAGGCATTTTTGTGGGTTATGAAAAAGGTCTCTACAGAGTAATTTTGTCTGAATCTGGTCAGGTGATTCTCACAAAGTTCCTAGAGAGTGCTCCAGAGCAAGAGCGGGTTGTAGTACAGACTTTTCCCACAGGAAACGATTCTGATGATGATGATGAGTTTGATCTTATTGAGTTCAGTAGTACTGATAATGACAGCGATAGCTCAGACAGCTCAGTTGTCACAGTCATTGAGAGGAAATCTCACATAATGACTAGACCCTCAGAAGAGGAGGATGAACCATTGATTAAGTTTAGTACTGGTTCTCCAGAGAGTTCAGAGGCTGAACCAGAAAGCAGAGAAGAGCAGCAACTTTTACGTAGGTCTGAGAGAGCAACGAAGGGTGTACCACCCAAGAGGTATTCAAAGGAGTTTGCTAACCTTGCATATGTTGCTATTGTAAACGACCAAGGACAGGTTGAAGCTGTGTCTGAGTCAGAGACAAAGGCACAACAGAGAGGTGTTAACCAAGGTAATGCGAAGTCACACAACCAGAGAGGTACATTGGTTAAACCAGTGGCGGGTAGTTCCAAGGGTGGAACTGAAACAACAGGGGAATGTTATAAATATAACAACTGTTTGTTTTCTTCTCTGGATGACGCTTTGCTCGCAGCACACATTGATACTTTAGGGGGAGTATGTTACCATAAAGCACCAATGCTGCAGCAAGCAAAGGCTTTAGCAGCTCAGCCAGCTGCTTGTGGCTGGAAAGCCAGACAGGATGTTTGTGACTGTTGCCATGGGAACAAAGGGGCAGTCCATTCTGTACTGAGCACCGGATATTAGCTCAGTGTGTGTGTGTCATATGACCCGTACTGGATGTACGTGGGAGGAGTTTTTCTTCTTACTGTTGTTGAGTGCAGACATGATTCTCTGTACTGATGTAAGAGGCAGAAATAAATGATGTAAATAGTTTTCTGTCTGCTTCTTTCCCCTCCCTGGGGACACCAAAGGGGAGAGAGGAAGAACGGTGTGTTCCTCTCATACATCTGAGAAGAATCGCCGGACCTCGCCTGCTTATCAGCAGAGGTTGGGAGACGCGGGGAGGTCGACAGGAATATCTGCCGGTGCCTACGCTTGTGGCACATTCCTCTGACCCAGGCAGAATTCCAATACTGCAGCATGAAAGGAACATTAGAAACAGTGACAGAAGTACTAGCATTACAACCAGGGAAACTAATGCAGTAATCTCCATGTATGAATGCAATCATTGTCCTAAGTGCTGTACATCATAGCTAAGATACTGCTGCCCATTTTTTCCTTTTCGTTGTTAGCTACTATCAACACCATATTTCTTCCATAGGGTAAAGGGTTTTCTACCTTCAGTGAGCACCAAAAACACCTCTGCAACACTCCTACCCAAGTTTCTGTGCCATTAGTAAACCAAATGGAATACAAGGAGAAGGCAAAGGGCAAATGTTCCATTTGTATATGTTGGCAATTCCTCATGAAACATAATCAAGCATTAATTTACACAACTAAAATCTAGCACTTGTTGCAGAGATAGTGTTCTGCTTCTAGTTACAGGTAGGTAGCCGTGTTGGTCGGCTGTAGTCGAAACAAAATAAAAAAATTCCTTCCAGTAGCACCTTAGAGACAAAACTAAGTTTTTAATTGGTATGAGCTTACGTGTGCATGTGGTATCTGAAGAAGTGTGCATGCACATGAAAGCTCATACCAATAACAAACTTAGTTGATCTCTATGGTGCTACTGGAAGGATTTATTTATTTATTTATTTTTGTTCTGCCTCTGTGTTTCAAAGAGTGTAGTTTTTAATATTTTAATTGAAAGACCCCATCCTAATCATATTAACAGGAAACCAAGTCCCATTGATTCCAGTGCAACTCCCCACCCCACCCCAGATTATTCATGATTAGAACCACAGGCAAATAAATGAGTACATTACAACAGTCTGCCCAACAAAAAGCTACAGGCATCTCCCAGCAAGATGTCAGACGGAACTGATAAGAACAGCCAAACTTGCCTTGATCTGTCAAAAACAACAATTTGAAAATGTTTGTTTTCAAAGCAGGTGACATTATCTAGTAATGCTGTGTTACCATGCCTTGATTTTTATGCCAAATGGCCGTTGGCTGTATAGTTCAATGTGTTGGATTATGATGACATGATGCTGTTATTTGGTATTTTATGGTAGTAATGTGCCTTGAAACAAGAGTTCCTCCAGAGACGCTGCTGCCCATGGTAGTCAAGGGGACATGACACAGAAGAACTGCATACATGGGCAATATAGGACAACAGAACGAAGAACACCCTAGGAAACCTAAGGCCATTGATTCAACTGCCTTACTTAAAGGGCATCATGAGGGTCCCTCAAAAAAAGAAACATTGCTTGATCTTGCACAGTAACAAAAGAAAAACGAAAAAAGCATGGATTAACATAATTTCAGCGATCCTGGATTTGGATTACTGCAAAACCCGGTATATTTTACAGGATGTTACAGCTGAGATGCTTTCTGACTAACTGGATGACACAACAGGTTTAACTCAGCAAACTAGGAAAGATGAAGTTTATTTAGAATGACAGTGAGCAACTGTCATTCTTGTTCAATGATGTACTTCTGTCAAAATTACATTGTCTGCATCCATTTGGACAGCAGGAATAAAGTTGACATGACCTGTTCTGATTAGTACCATGGACAGCAGACCTCTAAAGGGAAGAGGGCCTAGGAGGCTTTCCCTTCCCACAATTGTTTCTCAACCCATACACAATCCAGAGAGGCTGCACTCCTGTTGCAGGGGCACAGCACACACACACACACACACACACAAACACACACACACGCAATTCAACAAACAATACGTTTGCGCTAGGAAGATGGCATTCTTCCTGCAGAACATGCACACTTGAGCAGTGTGATTGCTGTGAGGAATACAGCTGAATGGCTGCCAAAGAATCTTGCTGAATATTCCTTGCGACATTAAAGACAACAAGGTGCAAATATATTCATTGACAGCAGTTGCACATACCTCCCCTGCATTATTACTGGGGCTATTATTTATAAATAAATAAAAAGGAATACACTGTCATGGCTACTACCTGTGCCTGCACAACTCACAGCAGCAGCTTTTTCAAGATCGGGGATTTTGTTTGTTAACACATAGAGCATGATCTAGCCAAAGCAGAAGCTTTTAAGTCACATTGATTTCAATGGCAGAAAGCTGGGTACATGCTACATTTAGCCCCACTGACTTTTAATTTTTTGACTTTGGCTGGACTATGCACTTATTCTTTTTATCAGCATCCCCGTAAATAAATAGTCCATTAACCAAATACCTTTTGACTACTTCTGCAATGTAGTTTCTTTCTCCTCTCCTCTTCCAAGAGTACCCAGAGAGGTGTGCCAGCTTCTCAAGGTGGTAAAATAACAAAAACAACAAAAACTAAGTTGTACCCCAAGACTGCAGGGACGTGGGTGGTGCTGTGGTTTAAACCACAGAGCCTAGGACTTGCCAATCAGAAGGTCAGCGGTTCGAATCCTCGCGACGGGATAAGCTCCCGTTGCTCAGTCCCTGCTCCTGCCAACCTAGCAGTTCAAAAGCACGTCAAAGTGCAAGTAGATAAATAGGTACCACTCCGGTGGGAAGGTAAATGGTGTTTCCGTGCGCTGCTCTGGTTCGCCAAAAGCGGCTTAGTCATGGTGGCCACATGACCTGGAAACTATACGCCGGCTCCCTCGGCCAGTAAAGCGAGATGAGCTTTTACCCCAACACTGCCACTTTATCTGACTGCTAGCTGGTCCTAGTTCTTCCACTACCACCCTAAATATATATCTTTACATATTTATTTGGAAATATGTGCTGAATTAGTGCTGACTCAAATATATCCCATGTTTATATGTTTTGTTTAATGTTTAAAAGAGAAAGAGCATCAGCGTTAAGCCCACTGCATAAGGATGTTCTTCCTGAAACCCAAATTACACCAGTACGTTCCTCGTGATATATCACACAGTGAGATGCTAAAGGAACATACTGAATATGTGGGAAGTCTCAAAACCTGGATGCACTAAACACAGGTCTCCATATTGCCCATCATCTGGTGGCTTCTTTCTTAAGAAAAGACTGAGAATAGTGATATTGTGTGAGCTTCTGAAATGTCCTCGACACCAAAAAGATGACAGCCAAATCATTAGGATTAGCTATTCTGCACCTGCCATCCCACAACTGCAGGAGGAATTAATGTGATTTAAAGCAATGTTAAAGATTCCAAACTTAATCAAAGGAGCCATCAGGTGCTTAATCCCAAGGGTCAAATTGCAAATGTCTCAAGGAGTGTCTAATTAGAGCTAGCTGGGCAGCCAAGTACTAGTTGGATATGACAGCTCACCAATCACATCTCCATTTTTCCTAACCATGTTGCTCTTCGGGAATCAAAACAGGAAGCATCACACTACTCACAGCATGTCTGCACCATGATAAAAATTCACACCATGACTGCTGTTTCAAATCCTCTGTGTAACAATTTGAAACAATATTATGATAGCACAATTGTCTCTTTTTTCCCCTTCATATTACAGACAATGGTTTAGGTCCAATGAGCTGCTAAGAACCACACTGGGCTTCAGCTAACCCTGTGGCTTTCGGAATTTGGAATTTTAAGAACTTCTCTGCCTTCGATAACCACCCCCCTGCCATCTCCCCCTCCCAGTAATACAATGACCCTGGCTTTAAAAAGCACATACATTAGCAGAAGGGTGCAAATCAGATGCACGTTTCAACAGACGGAATGGACCTTTCTTTTCATGCACTGCTAGCACAATTTAGAATGGCATGTGTGTGTTCCTTTCACTAGCATGTAATTATTCACTAGCATGTAATTATTTCAGCTGTTTCATATACTGAGCAACTGTTTTTCCTTTCCTGAAGTACTTTGGCCACCATTCAAGATCTTTCCATCACTCAAGACGTTCTTGGCAAGAATGCAGGACTGGGCCTTGTTATTGGTGGCGCCTAAGCTCAGAGAGCACAAAGTGCAAGTAGATAAATAGGTACCGCTCCAGCGGGAAGGTAAACGGCATTTCCGTGCACTGCTCTGGTTTCACCAGAAGCGGCTTAGTCATGCTGGCCACATGACTCGAAAGCTGTATGCCAGCTCCCTCGGCCAGTAAAGTGAGATGAGCACCACAACCCCAGAGTTGGTCACGACTGGACCTAACGGTCCAGGGGTTCCCTTTACCTAAGCTCAGAGACCAGTCTTCTCAACCTTGGGTCCTCAGATGTTGTTGCATTAAAATTCCCATCACTCCTAGCCAGAATGGCCAGTGGTTTATAGAGTTGCCACATGTCCAAAATACCGCAATCGGAAGCAGTCTCTGGGCGAAAATTGGCAAAATGTCTGGGAAAATCTAGACGTATGGCAACCCATGTTGGTTCAACAACGTTTGTGTCCAGATTTTCACCCTAGTGGTCAGGGATGGTGGGAGTTGTAGTTCAAGAACATCTGGGGACCCCCACCCAACTCACAATTCCCCGTTCCTCCTCTTTCCCCCTTTTCTTCCTAACCTAACATTGTATGTAACACTAATGTCTCACAACAAATGAAACTGATCTGTAGAAAATGCAACTTGAGAAAAAGAGACAACGCACGTATTTTTGTAAACTAAGAAATCTTTAATAAAAATATATTTAAATAAAAAAAGATCTGGGCACCCAAAGTTGAGAAAGGCTGCTCTAGACAATCTTCATAGGGAGACTTGTCTAACCTTTCTGCTGCCAAGCTTTAGAGAAGAATGGTTTTCTTTGGATGTGTTTTTTATGCTGTCGCATCCTCCCAGTTTTATTCTATGATGCTGCTGTTTTAGCTGAGTTAGCCATTTGTTTTTGAATTGGGTTCATCAACATTTCAAACTGGTTTTTTTCAAAGTTGTTTTATCGCATTATGAGTCATTTTTGGAACTTCATATGGGGTGAAAAGTAGCACCTAACACACACACACACACACACACACACACACACCTCTTAAATATAATACATGTATCTGCCACCAGGCGTAGAACTCAAAACCTCATAGCCAATGAATAATTCTTCTATTGTGACATCAATAGAAGTTCACAATCTTTCCTAAAATCTACTATATATGGGCATTTCACAGCAAGCTCTTGTTCTTTGTTCTTGACTTTTGTGGCAGATTACTTAAGAGTGTAAGCTGGTGGCAAGTATGAGCTAGTATAGAGAATGACTAAAAGACCAAGTTCCAAATCAAGAAGCCGCAGGTTGGAAGATCAGGTTCACCGTGAACTCATCAAGTAGCCTTTGGCAAGTCACTCTTCCCTGACCCTCAGTCTGCCCTTCCCACAATCTGCAATCTGAGAGAGGTCAGTAGTATTATCCCCAAAAAGGTTGCTGTAAAGATTACAAGATAAGGAACGTGAAGCACTTTGGAACACTGTAAAAATGTGCTAAATGTTATTAAATCCTTGGTTCAAATATCTCCTCAACCATGAGCTTACTGACTGGCCTTCAAGGCACATCACAACCTATCTCAGGATCAGAACCTACTTCCCCCATTTATAGGATAAAAATCATTAGTTTGCTGTACTGATTTACTAAGACAAAGTGAGAAACATGAGCACACTTAATAGCGGTTTAAAGTGCTATATATTATTAGTTGGACCATTATCAAAAATTTATCTGTATTATTTTATTTCCAAACACGATAGATAACTAGGGTTTAAAATTTGAAGCTTTTATTCATATTGGCTAGTTGTTCTTTTTAAACCACTTCCCTCAAGTAATTCTGCAGTTAGTCACTATGGGCATCTTCCAGCCAATATTATGCATTTTAAATCCTATTTATTTCAAATGTGAGTGCTGAGTACTTAAGCTTTCACACAGGAAAATCAATAGGTCTTACAAGTGTTTAGCTTTGGCATTGCCAGGTCCTACCAAATGTGCTACTTCATTAAACTATCCGAATGTGAAGCAGAATTCTTGAAGAAATGAAGAACCAGTATAAAACATACTCTTTTTTCAAAATACAGAGTTTTTCTTATAAGTTGACCTAATTTGTCTGGAGCAGCTTAATTTAACAGGGATTTCTCAAGTTTTCATAGTTGGCTTGACAGTCCATTTTTATACAGGATTATGGCCTCAAATAAGTGTGAGAGTTGCAGGAGAATCATTTGCAATCCTTCTAAAACTGTTTGATCTGCACTGTCTGTTTTGGCAAACATCATATGCTGCAGGTTATTTTTACGCCGACCCAATTTCAGCCATCATTTACCTAATCAGTCACATTTGATCTTGATCTTTTCACTAAAAAATACCTGTATTCTCATACTGGCTCCCATTTTTAAAATTTTGATTATGCCCAAAGCAAAAACAAAACACTACTTGTAAATGATTGGAATAATCTTACCTACAGGAATATTTCCCCCTCCACTGTAGCCAAAAGGAGAGACACGGGGAAGTGATTGGTTTGGCACCCAATATATCTCCCTATATAATAAAACTGCAAAACTGTTGTCACACTGTTGTTTGTGTGACCACCAATAGGCAGCCCTGCAAACTGCAGCATGATGAGAGAACAACAGGCAAGCAGCTCATGCAGGCAAGTGGGTGAACCACAGAGGAACAACCAGGGCAGTCACCTCACACAGACGCCGCCATTTTGGCCTCATACACAACAGCAGTGTTAGAGGACAAGGTGAAGGAAAGTGGAAGCAGAGCAGGGTGGTTTCTGAGGAGCTGCCCTAGACTATCCTGCCTGTTCCTCTCTGGCTCTCCTGGACCATGGTTTGGCAGATCTGTAAGGGGGAGAGACATAGCTACAGTAGGTCGAGCAGCCAAGGCCAGTGAAGAGTAAGTAATCAGAGGCAGGTGCATGAGGCAAACAAAAGAGGATTCTTTCAACCTGGTGTGTCTTCCCTTCATCACATATACAGCCCAACAAAACAACAACCTAAACCCCTGACAGCATACGAATTGATATGCCTAACCTGAACCAACGACCCCCGCCCCCTCGCACATGCAACCCAAACTCACTGCAATCAACTGAATGCAACCAACCTGGCCCTGAGCTCTCCTACCTCTCACGCTGCCAACAAAAACAAACAAATAAAGAACCTACTGTCGTGACACTGACACAAAGCTCCACACATGAACTAGCATTAGTCCACCTCTTTCTCCCACCTCTGTCCCCTCACTTTTTCCTCTCCCCCCCCAAACCTCACAATGCCTATGATAGCAACTTCTTGCAGTAAATGTAACTGACCTGTAGAAAAGACTTTATCAACTGAAAAATAGAGCCTGGCATTCAAGAAGAAGAAGAAGAAGAGGAGGAGGAGTTTGGATTTGATATCCCGCTTTATCACTACCCGAAGGAGTCTCAAAGCGGCTAACATTCTCCTTTCCCTTCCTCCCCCACAACAAACACTCTGTGAGGTGAGTGGGGCTGAGAGACTTCAGGGAAGTATGACTGGCCCGAGGTCACCCAGCAGCTGCATGTGGAGGAGCGGGGAAGCGGACCCGGTTCACCAGATTACGAGTCCACCGCTCTTAACCACTACACCACACTGGCTCCAAACAGAAAATGGAGCCCTGAAAATTTCAATAGCTAATCCTGCAAGCACTAAATGCACTAAAGATCCTGCACAATGGTCCTGCCTTGCTTATATGCATTAAATATAACATCCAAATGCACAAAACCTTAGCACAATCTTATCAACGTACATTGAACTTGATGCAAATACGCACTTCGGACATAGCGTACAAGTGTTGTGCAAGTGAAGCAGGCAAGCCTGAGGGTGGAAAAGGCAGAGGTCAGATTGGACAAAGGATGGAAGAACAATCCTTCTGTCTCAACCTGCATGGAGTCTGTGTGTATTAAGGAATGTGAGAACAGCACTAGCAAAAGACGTGAATGGGCAGCAAGATAAGAAGAAACTATTGCTTATTATCTAATAGTTGTGTGATATATTTTTTTAAAAAAATCACTCAACCACCAGTGATAAAAACTGTATTAGCTTCAATATTAGCAAACACCAAACTGAGGAAAGAGCATTCTTCACAAAGATAAGCAGTACAGGGTAGGAGGGGGAAAAAGTATAGTCACTTGAGATGCAGTATGTCACAGGTGAACAAATATAGATAATTAGGTAATTTTGCAAGAGTGGTGTTTGGGTTTCTCCGAAGAAAAACTATAAAGGCAAGTTTCTTGATTTATTTTTCTATTCGGCTTTCTTGTCTTTATTGGGTTTTTTGGCAGTATTTGGGCAATCTCCTGTGAGATTTAAGCGGAAACACTTTTTTAAGTGGACAATCTGATTTTCCATACTGAAAAACCAATTATATTAGAAAAGGAAACAGGGAGGGGAGAGGCTGTAACACAGTGGAAGAGCATGCAGTTTGTATGCAAGTACCTCCAGACAGAGCTGAGATGGGAATGTCCCCTCTCTGGAACTTTGGAAAACCACTGCAATACCCTGCTAGATAGACCAATGGTATGATGGCATAAGGCAGCTTCTTGTGTTCACGGACCAATGAAGTGTCCAGAAAACACACAGACAAAAAGCCTTTTCTAACCGCCCTTGCTATTTCTGAGAAAGAGCTTCAGAACAAGTGGTTCTAAAAGGGTAACCCAGTGCTATACTAGCTACTTCACACTATGAAGGAGTTCGGCTATTATACATTTATTTTGCTACAAATTCCAGTATAAACATTATGGTCTATGTGTCTGGCAGAGACTGGCAGAATAAAGTAGTGAGAATCTCAACACCATGTGAAATAGCTTGATGTTGCTATTGGAATAACCAGGAAACAAGACATCTCAGGTGTTGAGCGGTACTACCATGTGAATGAAGCAGGGATGGGGAACCTAAGGAACTACTTATTGCTGAACTACAACTCCCATTAGCCTCAGCCAGTAAGGCTAATGGTCATTGATGAAGGAAGCTGGAGTCCAACAGTATCTGGAGGACCACGGCTTCCCCATCCCTGGGTTAAAGTGAGCTTCTAGCATCATCACCAATGCACAGTTAGCCTCCTGGTTCAAATGTAAGCCATTCAGTTAAGTAAGTGATTTCTTTCATGCTAAGAAACAACCTATTGTGTACATATAAAAAAGAGGAGCAAGAACAGACCCAAGGCAAATTTTTGATTCATGTGGAAATAATGAAAAACAAAACAAAAATGAAAGAAATGCATTGAAGAGCTTTCTTCTGAGCATCATAGATCCCCTTAAGGTGATTGATCTGAAGCTTTTGTCTGCGAGTCAAACTCAGCAGAGGGTTGCAGAAGCAGGAAAGAGATATTTCTGAGTCCGTTTGAAGAAATCTCATCCATGAAGAAACCAAATTACCATGGTAATTATCGTCTTACTTATAATTGTAAGTATATCCTTACATGGTTCATACAGCTCTCTTATTCTGAGAGTCTTAATCCTCCCTGGAAAGAGATTATCTCTTATGGAGTAGCTGAATTAAGCATGTTCTTTCAACCAGGAAACTATGGCATATTTGGGCCCTGTGCGGGTGCAAAGCCGTTTTAACGCATATTTATACATTCTTTTCTACTTCAATACAATGATACATGAGGCACAAGGAGGACAATCCAGAAAGGTGTGTCCACGCCATCAGCTTAAGAAAAAAATATTTTGTTTCGTTTTAGCTTCAAGATGCTCATTGCCGCAAAGAACTCAGTGCAGACAGAACAGAAAGAGGCAGGCAGCATTCTGGGTTGGAAAGTGGCCACAGCATTTATTTAAAAATAATATTTGCCCCTCCAGATGTTTTGGAATGACAACTCCCAACATCCCCAGCAAGCATGGCATCTGATCAGGGATGATGGGAGTTCAGCAACATCCAGAGGGCCAAAGGTTCCCCACACCAAATTAAAAACATTTACAATCAACTAAATTATTAGCTGTGTCAGTGAATATGTAGAAGTGGGTTAGGCAGGCCAGCCTCTCCCTTTCTCTACTCTACTCAACTCTGCCAGGGAAACTGGCCTGGCACTCATTGCTGCAAATGTCCATCAGGTGCTCTACTCCCACTTGAACCTTCTAACCTGTAGGGGTCCTGCATCTGGCAATACGTTTAAGATTGTTGTTCTTCAGTCGTTTAGTCATGTCCGACTCTTCGTGACCCCATGGACCAGAGCACGCCAGGCAGTCCTGTCTTCCACTGCCTCCCGCAGTTTGGTCAAACTCATGCTGGTAGCTTCGAGAACACTGTCCAACCATCTCGTCCTCTGTCGTCCCCTTCTCCTTGTGCCCTCCATCTTTCCCAACATCAGGGTCTTTTCCAGGGAGTCTTCTCTTCTCAAGAGGTGGCCAAAGTATTGGAGCCTCAGCTTCACGATCTGGCCTTCCAGTGAGCATTCAGGGCTGATTTCCTTAAGAATGGAATGGTTTGATCTTCTTGCAGTCCATGGGACTCTCAAGAGTCTCCTCCAGCACCATAATGGTTAAGATTACAACAGGTCTATTCCTCAGCAGTTCTCCCAAATCTGATGGCTGTCCCCTACTCAGACAGACTGTGCCACTTTTCTTTAAGCCAGGATGACCACTTATCAAAGACGTTGCATGGTGGTTACCTGCATTGACTGATGAACTTTTTGGTCCAGCTCTGATTTTTAAAAAAAATAAAATCACAAGATTAGGATCTCATGCAAGTAGGAGAAATCTGTGGCCCGCCAGATGTTGTTGGACTCCAGTTCCCATCATCCCTGATCACTGGCTGACGCTGCTGGGAGCTGGGAGCCTGGAATGCCACTGGTCTCCCACCCTAATCAATTCAAAGGTATTCCAGAATGTTAAAGGGGAGATATAATTACCATGCAATATCTTGCACATTTGATAAATTCTCTTCATACTCAGTTTCTGATTGCATGAGCTTCACCATGTACTCCCATGACCAGTTCAGCCACTCAGTGACCTTTGGTCCTTGCACTGTTTTCTACTTACCACCTTCCTCCATAGAAGTATATGTTTCTAATACACAAGCAGAGGGAGGAAAAACTAATGAGATTTATATTTTAAAAATGCAAACTAATACCACGCACACACATACACAAAAGTGGGTAGCTCAGTCCATAGAGGGTGAGACTCGAGCCCCACATTGGGCAAAAAGATTTCTGCATTGTAGGAGGTTGGACTAGATGACCCTCGTGGTCCCTTCCAATTCTATGACTCAATGAAAACACACATACACATGAAGAGAAGCTGCCTGCATCACAGGTGTGTCCCCATTTTTTAAAAAAGTTAGCTTAGTAGCAAACCTAAAATCCTTATTTCTATTCCTAGATCAAATCCAGTTGCTAATTAGCATTCCCTCTCAGAGTCAAATTCTCTAGCCTCACTCAAGTCAATGGGAGTTTCATCTGAATAAGAGCTGATTGACTTTAGCCCTCCAGGATCTATTATTTTCCATTAAAAACACCTAGCAAGCAAGCGATGCGGCGCTTGTGAGAATTCGGTACCACAGCGGTGGAATCAGCCCACTGCTTGCCAGCCAGCCACATTCATGGCCTCTAATACCTTCACATATCATAATCATTTTGAAAGCTTCAACACATGTCTTCTAATGGTGTCACTCTATATAATGAGATATGCAAATTAGAGTGCTATAGAGAGAGTCTTAATTGCATTATATCATTCAGAGTTGTAAATGTTCAGCTAGTTACTGTCCAGGTAGAGGAATGAAGGGGGAGGGGTTGGGAGGTGGGGAGAGAAGACGACGACGAAGACGAAGAAGAAATATTCCTCTCTCTTTTTTTGCTGCCTGACCCCAAAATTAAATAGGCCTCCATTACTAATAGGCATATTAATATGCTCCTCAGACACAGTTGCAACAGCAGGTAAACACACAGGGCCTCGCGAAAGAAAGCCGCTTTGCCTCGGAAACGCTTTCTGGGTTTTGGGTTCCTGAGACCCCATCGCACAGAGGGTGGGTTTTGTTTTGTCTTTTGCAAAGCTGATTGTTGACAGCCCTCATAAATGCCCCCATCCCCAAGAAAGGAAGCTCAGATCATATACAGTTTGGCAGGTAAAGGGACTTGAAACAAATCATATAAGCGCACTCACTAAAGGGGAAGGGGGACTCTTCCACCACAGAAATGACTCCCCATCCACCTCTGACAGGAATTATATCTATATAACTATACACATACATATATTTATATGTATATATTCATGTACATATATGCACATACATACACCGTGTGTGTGTAAAGGACGTAAGCTCAGGTATGGAGGATGATCCTAAGGCTCAGAATGAGAAATAAGTTTAACAACAGTAATGCTGTCCCCAGAATATTGTCAAGGGAGGCAGGGGAAGTGTTCTTTTTATTAAAAAATATATATCAGGATTCCTGCTCAGGAGTACTTTCACCTGCCCTGGAGGGAAGCCACTCTGTGCATGTGCAGAAACACATGTCTTTGTGCTATTAGCAGAAAAAGAAATAGCCAGAAAATAGGTAATGCTAAATAGATCTGGTTAAAGAAGGTGGGCTTGGGCAGTAGGAGAAAGTTGTGTGTGTGAGGGGGGGGGGGAGGCAGCACCAAAAGACCAAAGGAAGCAAAAGAAAGGTGCTGAATCAATCTTTATAAATAGTCATAGTCGGGGGGGGGCATTTTTGCTCCACTAAGACTATGACTATTTATAAAAATTGATCTTCCAGCACCACTTTTGAAGAGGCTTTGCCTCTTCTCTTTTGCTTCCTTTGGGCAAACATTTCCTGAAAGATTTTATTATTATCGTTACTGCTACTAGCCCACTGGGCGGAAGCAGCAGAATACACCAATTCCAATACATTATGCAAAGTAGCCTCTCACAGTCTTGGTGTTATCTAGGACCACTGACCTTTACTCTCTGTGCTCTCAACTGCACTGCATTTTATTCACATAACTATAAATAGCCAGGGAGAACCTCAACCCCAAGAGGGACTGAGACTCCTACCACCTTCCCTTTCCTTGCTCCTTGTGGCAACAAGATACCAAGCTCTGCCTAACAGGCCCGGTTTTTTGTTTTTGTTTTACTGGGCCCGAGTGGTTGCTTAGCAACCACTGCGAACATCTCCCTCATCACCATCCCCCAACTCATTGGACCAATAAAATTATCCAGGAAGGGCAAGGTATTTGATTGGTACCTTCGACCTGCTCCTCACATAATTAGAGAGCTGTCCCCGCCCCCGCAAGGTTCCTGGCACTGCCATGTGGAATCCTAGCATGCAATTTTTAGATTGCTCAGATTGCGTCGGTTGCACATTGTTTGCAATTCTTCTAAAATACTTCAAAGCAACTCACACACAATCAAGGGTTGTTTTGTTTTTGTTTCTTTTAAAAAGTATGAAAATAATAATAATAATAATAATAATAATAATAATAATAAATCCAGCATAAAAGCCTATTCAATCAAGCAGGCTGTGAAACTAGACGTTCAGCACAATGGTCAGGGAAGACTCCAACTTAACTCTCCAATGACCCTTCTTCAAGGCTTGTTAAAGTTTAAGGTTTTATAATATTTTGTTGGCAGCCACCCAGAGTGGCTGGGACAACCCAGCCAGATGGGTGGGGTACAAATAATAAATTTATTACAGTGGTACCTCGGGTTAAGTACTTAATTCGTTCCAGAGCTCCATTCTTAACCTGAAACTGTTCTTAACCTGAAGCAACACTTTAGCTAATGGGGCCTCCTGCTGCTGCCGCTGCGCCGCCAGAGCACGATTTCTGTTCTCATCCTGAAGCAAAGTTCTTAACCCGAGGTAATATTTCTGGGTTAGTGGAGTCTGTAACCTGAAGCGTATGTAACCCGAGGTACCACTGTATTATTACTACTACTACTACTACTGCAGCCGACTGTCTTCACTTCTATTCTCTACTCCAGTTTGCCCCTGGCAACACAATGCTTCATAGGAACATGGGAAGCTGCCTTACACAGGATCAGACCACTGGTCCATCTAGCTTAGTGTTGCCTGCTCTGGCTGGCAGAAACTTTGCAGGGTTTCAGACAGCGCTCCCTGTCAGTCCTAACTGAAGATGCCATAGACTGAACCAGGTGCAAAGCAGACACTCTGCCACTTAGTGACAGCCCTTCTCAAACACGTCACAGATACGAAGTACAGGCCTTGGCTCAGATCCTAAGTTAAGGAAGTTCACAGAAGAAAGTTTCCCCATCTTCTCCTCCCTGCTGTACCACCCAAAAGCCTCTGGAGGGTCAAGGAGTCATCCTGAACACCACACCTTTACATGTCCCAAAAAACAGCCCTGCGGGCTAAATGGAGAGCTCTGGCAGGCTGGATTAGGGCCGCAGACCAAAGGTTCCCCACCCCCACCATCCTGTGTGCAGGGTGATCAGTGATCAATACATTTTGTAATGAATCTTACAAGGTTATAATGCCAGTATAACTGAAAGGAACCATTTGTTTGGATTAATATATTAGGCTTGCAAGTGAATTGATACTAGGCAGTTTAATTGCAATGATGCTATTCTTGTGCTGTGAACTGCTTTGGGCACTTTCATACCAAAGAGTAGCTCACAAATTAAAGTAGTGAGCAACATTTCTAAAAGGTAAGGGAGGGGAAGTGAAATGTCTGGAAAACTCAAAAGACACCTAAAAGGTAAAGGTAAAGGGGCCCCTGACCATTAGGTCCAGTTGTGGCCGACTCTGGGGTTGCAGAGCTCATCTTGTTTTATTGGCCGAGGGAGCCAGCATACAGCTTCCGGGGCATGTGGCCAGCATGACTAAGCCGCTTCTGGCGAACCAGAGCAGTGCACAGAAACGCCGTTTACCTTCCCGCCAGAGCAGTACCCATTTATCTACTTGCACTGTGATGTACTTTCGAACTGCTAGGTTGGCAGGAGCTGGGACCAAGCAACGGGAGCTCACCCCGTCACAGGGATTCGAACCACCAACCTTCTGATCGGCAAGCCCTAGCTCTGTGGTTTAACCCACAGCGCCACCCTACTGTAGTTCTAATATGGATTTTGCACATATAAGTGAATATTCATTCTCCAGTTTGGTCTATGCTGCCATTACAAAAAAAATATTTTTCACAGTTCTAATGTGGCAGAACCTAAAGTGGTTTAAGTCAAAGTTACGAGGTTCATATTGTGCTTTCCCTTTAGTGTGAGAATGCATCTTCAGAGGAAAAAAATCAAGCCAAACAAATACTGTTTATGCACAATTTGACATGACTCTATCTTTGCCACAACCTAAGGCACATGTGTGATTTAGGGTTGCCATGATTAGTTGAGATCAAGTTGGCCTCTATTACATAACATCTGCTGTATCCGCTCTCTAGGATATTACACTTTGCATCTGCAGGCCACTGATTCAGTAATCAAATGGGTCCTTTCCATATCTGACTTCCATTAGCCTACAAATTATAACCATAGTGCCATTACGCAATTCATAATAGTGTGGGGTGGGGAGCCTTTGACACACAAGACTAAGTACTGTCGCAATGCAGAATAACCCCTAAGAATGACAGTATCATAACAAAGTAATTGGAAATAAAGGCATCCTTTTGCCAGGATGTTGAACAGTAATAAAATCTGGGAAAGCAAGATGCAATTAAAAACCAGTTAAAAGGTACACATTTACACACATATTCCCTCCGCTTCCCTCCAAGTTTGGATTGCGGTTTCAAGCTAACTGTGCTGGAAAGCTATGGCAAAACTATACTGTGAGTAACTTGGGAGTGACCTTAGCGGAATAGCAGAACACAGGTTTCTTATTATTTACCTGCCCTTCCCCCTAAGGTCGTAGGCCAGGTTACAACCATTTAAAATACAACAACAAAAAGTTTTTAATACATATGATTACAAAAATATATCTACATACAATTCCCACCCCGATCTCTGAGTCGTGAGAGGTTCCAGGGGTTCTAGGCGCTTACTCAAGGTTCGTGTTTCCTTTTGGGAATGAGGCACAGCGGAGACTGTGGTGTCTTTATGATATATGGTTTATTTACACATATATGCAACTAGAGTCTGCAGTGGAGGAGTTCATAGCATTAATGCCCCCAAAGGGTTTTGTTTCTCCCATAACTACAGCCTTGGATTCAAACAGAAATCAAACATTGGTCTCAAACCTTCTCTCACACTCTCTCCAGCTGGCTGCTTTACTGCTAGGTCACTTTCAACTCTAAACTCACACTTTGTTCTTCTGACTATCTCAGAGCTGACCCACCCATCTGCCATCCCGCACAGAGTCCCCTTTCCTTGGTTCTATTAATGGTCCATCACCCAGGCGATCACCACAAAACAGGAAGCTAGTCAGGCTTCTATTTTAACACTTGCTGGATCTGAAATATTTTCTTTGAAGCTTAAATTTGTTTTATTCTTGATTGTTTTGTTTGATGTTTTAATGTGTTGTATATCGCTTTGAGATTTTTTTCTTTAAAATATAAAGTGGTACTGAAATGAAATTAATAATAATTATAACTTCATTGGGGGAAAGGTGCCTAAACATTCAGTCGTGGCAACCATAACCTAGGTTTAAGGTGTCATTTGATGAATTGCTTATATATCTAAGTTTCTTACTTACATACGATCCCCTATGCAAGTTGCAGGCATACCGTACACAGTGAGGGGTTTATTCTAATTTCTCACTGTGGTTAGGCTAAAGCCATTACACATCAGCAAGCTTTGAAATGTGCCAAACATGTGGGCAAGAGGCTGAGCCAGCACAGCATCCACTGAGTCCATAGCCAATCTCAGATTTGTTATACAACAGCATTAGGCCCAATCACTCTGCCCCCTCCACACCAAACCACTTTGCATCTTGGAAGACATCTTGGGCTTCTACAGAAAGCGCTGGCCTTGTGGAAGCACCTTCCAAACACTGCTCTGCAAGTCAATCCTTTAATAATACCAGTGGACTACCTTATTCAGCCTGGAACACACATTGAGAATACATTTCACTGACAACTGGGGGAGGTGGACACATGATCCCAGACCTCAGGCCAACAAAGCTACCCATGTCACAGCAGTGATGTGTTCAGACTCCAGGGAGAAAGTGCAGACTAAACTGCTCATGGAACATTCATTCTCAGCAATTCCGTGAAGCAAAGCAACTTTGACATCGTTGCCAAAGAAAGCTACTCACCTGCCCTTCCACCTGGAGGTAAGGAGCTGTCATGGCAGCTGACAAGAAGCACAGGGAGATAAGAACAGAAGAAAGATCTGGGACAACGGAATGTCAAACCTCACCAAGTCAGGGACATTTCTTAAAGAGAATAACATTTTAAAAATGACCCTAGAGAATTAGCAACACCAGGGTTAAAGGAAATATAAACATAATGGAGGTGCATCAGCTGCCGAAATACTTGCAGAACTTTTTGCCAGCCTGGAGATGCTGTACCTGAGAACGCTGCACAGCATTCCAGTTTGTCACTGAAGAGCTTGGACAACTTTTAACTTGTGTAAAAAGGAGAAAGGTAAAGGTAAAGGGACCCCTCATCATTAGGGCCAGTCGTGACTGACTCTGGGGTTGCGGCGCTCATCTCGCTTTACTGGCCGAGGGAGCAGGCGTACAGCTTCTGGGTCATGTGGCCAGCATGACTAAACCGCTTCTGGCGAACCAGAGCAGCGCACGGAAACGCTGTTTACCTTCCCACTGGAATCACACATGTGCATGGAGGATGCAGACACGTCCAACAATGTCTGCTGTTGTGTCACACCACACCCACCCGTGTGAATGGAATTTAGTACAACATGGTGGTATATCAATCAAAAAGCTAGAGTTCCAGAATGCAACAGGTAAAAGGTAAAGGGACCCCTGACCATTAGGTCCAGTCGTGACCGACTCTGGGGTTGCGGCGCTCATCTCGCTTTATTGGCCGAGGGAGCTGGCGCTTGTCCACAGACAGCTTCTGGGTCATGTGGCCAGCATAACTAAGCCGCTTCTGGCGAACCAGAGCAGCGCACGGAAACACCATTTACCTTCCCACCAGAGCAGTACCTATTTATCTACTTGCACTTTGATGTGCTTTCGAACTGCTAGGTTGGCAGGAGCAGGGACTAAGCAACGGGAGCTCACCTCATCGCAGGGATTCGAACCGCCAACCTTTTGATCGGCAAGCCCTAGGCTCTGTGGTTTAACCCACAGCGCCACCCGCATCCCAAAAAGGAGAAAACATCCCTGTAAACCTCTGGTTGCAAGGAATGTGGACACCCTTCCTCCAGCTTATGCTTGCACTGCAGAACCCTCTTGGGCAGTGGTGAAAAATTCTTCAGTGTTTTTCAAACCATTCTCCATCCATTAAATGAGAAAATAAATTGCATTGGAAAATTATCTAATAAGGAATAACATTTTGGTGGTGTTCGAGGGAAGGTGTGGGGGGAGGCTTGTTGCATTTACCTTACTTTCAAGGTGGCCGAGGAAAATAGTGTTTTCTTTCTTTCCTTCTGAAAATTATCTCTCCAGTGCTCTGCATTCTGCAATCATTCCAGGTGACCACATCTCCTTGAAAGCCATGAGGTCCTCAGCTAGGCTTTCCTGTATGACTGGGAACCCAAGGAAGGCTGTCTACTGCACTGCCGACGGCTGTTTGTTGTTCTTTGTTTTTAAGTGAAGTATTTTTACTTTTAAAAATATCACCGCAGGAATAATAATAAGAATAATAATAATTTATTATTTATATCCCGCCCATCTGGCTGAGTTTCCCCAGCCACTCTGGGCGGCTTCCAATCAAGTGTTAAAAACAATACAGCATTAGATATTAAAAACTTCCCTAAACAGGAAGATAAAAAAGTAAAAGGAAGGACTTCCCTTGACAAGAAAATCAGTGAGCTCACCACTCTTGGGTATATACTAGCCAGCACCCCCATGATAAAAATATAAAATATAATTTGACACTATTATTAATTTGAAAGGTGCAGAGTTTACCCCCTACAGCAACATTCACCACCCTGAAGTAAGATTGTCCCACCACCATTATGCTTGTCATGCCATCACTACAGGACAATGACTGGTGCAAGGGGAGAACCAAAGAGCAAACATGACATATCTCCTAATAGAAGCCAATTAAAGATTGGTGTTAGCCTTGATTTTCCATGAAGGCTAACTTTGGGGAAGATACACTGCGTCTTGACTCTTGTGGGCGAGCTCTCCGGGGGCGGTTTTATTTAAAGAAAAATGTATACTGCTTTTTGAAAAGAGAATTCTTCGCCAGGTGGTTCACATAAAACAGGGATGTCCAACCAGCAGATTGCAATCTACTGGGAGATCCCCAGCTGATCCTGGTAGGTCATGGGATCTTTATTGTGTGCAAAAAGTTACGGGAGGGAAACTAAAAAAACTCAGTGCAATCCTCCCAAAAAAAGCTCAACAACTCTTGGCGATCCACTCTCCTCCTCCCTCCAATGAAAATGGGTAGATCCCTGCCAGTTTTTTAATTCTGGGAGTAGATTGCAGTTTCTTGGGAGCTGGACATGCCTGTCATAAAATATGTCCATAAAATGCATCTCAATCAAACAATCCCATGAAATTAAAATTAGCAATCCAACTTCAAAAATATAGCATAATATAGTCATTAAAACAAGGCTATAAAGTTAGATCCCCAGCCACAATTATTTTCTGTAACATTTAATTAGTAATCATAAGCTAGGGGTGAGGAACATTTTTGACGCTCACAGGCGAACTTTGGTGGGTGGGTGGGACAACCTACCTCTCTGTCGCCTGATGCCATTATGACATCATATGATTGAGAGGTTGGTGGGTAGGTCGTCCTGCCCGCCTGTCAAAGTTTTCACCGACACCACTGCGAAAACTGAGCTTTCACCTTCCATTTTAGGAGCAGTTTTCATGCAAAGCCCTTTGTGCTATTGAAGTTCTTTAAGCCTGTAATTTTTCTATTATAGCTACATTTGTACCTGTCCCACACCTGATGTCACATATGGCACCAGGCATGCAGTAGGTGACCATGGTTGACAACGCCAAATTGGGACCCCCTGACAGGCCAAAGGTTTCCTGTGCCTACTGAAAGTCAATAATAATTATTATTATTTATTTATACCCCGCCTGTCTGGCTGGGTTTCCCCAGCCACTCTGGGCAGCTTCCAACAAAATATTAAAATACAATAGTCCTTCGGATATTAAAAGCTTCTCTAAACAGGGCTGCCTTCAGATGTCTCCTAAAAGTCTGGTAGATGTTTTTTCCTTTGACATCTGGTGGGAGGGTGTTCCACAGGGCGGGCGCCACCACCGAGAAGGCCCTATGCCTGGTTCCCTGTAACTTCGCTTCTCACAGTGAGGGAACTGCCAGAAAGCCCTCGACGTTGGACCTCAGTGTCCCGGCAGAATGATGGGGGTGGAGACGCTCCTTCAGGTATACTGGACCGAGGCCGTTTCGGGCTTTAAAGGTCAGCACCAACACTTTGAATTGTGCCCGGAAACATACTGGGAGCCAATGTAGGTCTTTCAAGACCAGTGTTATGTGGTCTCGGCGGCCACTCCCAGTCACCAGTCTAGCTGCCGCATTCTGGATTAGTTGTAGTTTCCGGATCACCTTCAAAGGTAGCCCCACGTAGAGCGCATTGCAGTAGTCCAGGGAGATAACCAGAGCATGCACCACTCTGGCAAGACAGTCAGCAGGCAGATAGGGTCTCAACCTGCGTACCAGATGGAGCTGGTAAACGGCTGCCCTGGACACAGAATTGACCTGCGCCTCCATGGACAGCTGCAAGTCCAAAATGACTCCCAGGCTACGCACCTGGTCCTTCAGGGGCACAGTTACCCCATTCAGGACCAGGGAATCCTCCACACCTGCCCGCCTCCTGTCCCCCCAAAACAGTACTTCTGTCTTGTCAGGATTCAACCTCAATCTGTTAAGCGCCATCCATCCTCCAACCACCTCCAGACACTCACACAGGACCTTCATCGCCTTCACTGGTTCTGATTTAAAAGAGAGGTAGAGCTGGGTATCATCCGCATACTGCTGAACACCCAGCCCAAACCCCCTAATGAGCTCTCCCAGCGGCGTCATGTAGATGTTGAAAAGCAAGGAAAAAATATGTTTTAAGCACCCTTTGAAAATATCTAGTGATTGGTATTCAAGTGCTTTTAAGTACCTGTTTTAAATGACTTTTGTTGTTTAGGATTTTCATGTTTTGATATTTGATATTATTTTGCATTCTAGTAAACTACTTATTGTTGTTGTTTTTTACAATCAGGCGGTGTGTGTGTGTGTGTGTGTATATATATATATATATAGTAAATAAACATAGGAGCTTGCCCAATATCACAAGGAACACCGCAGAATTCCACAGTTGTAGAATATCCTACCAATAAAGCCCTACCCTTTGCCAGAGGTGTGTTTGCCAGCCTAATTTCCTTTGCTGGTGGATATTTCAACAGGGCTTCAAGACAAGCAATCATAACATTGGACATATGTATTAAGGGCCCTGAGGACTGGAATTCGGTGGCACGCTGGTTTTGGGTCTAGAATATTCTAATGCTGTTGACCTTTAAGGCACAGCACAAGATTTATTTGTTTTCCAGACTTCTCTGAACAGTCAGAAAATAAAGGGAAGGAATCTTTTCTTATGAGCTGTAGTCGCCAAGACCTTGTTCAAAGATGGGTGGTTTAAACCTGCAATAGCTGTGGGATTTAAATGTCTAATTGCAAAAGGTTTGTTTTACAGGCTTAGCGCTTTGCCTAGAAAAACTGGAACTGTGTGATTGGGAGATATTCAGAATTCAGCCCTACACAAATTTATCTGCAAGTAAGTCCCATTAAACTGTGTAGGACTTGCTGCTGAACAGACAAGTACAGAATTCCTCCACTGTATTATGTTTTTAGTATGTCTAAATACAGAATTTGGTACAATTTGCAGAAAGGACACCTACCAATTCACATGCTGAAGATCTGAGAGATGCTTCCGACACTCACACAGATGTATTTGAAATAAAAAAATTCCTTCCTGTAGCACCTTAAAGACCAACTAAGTTAGTTCTTGGTATAAGCTTTCGTGTGCATGCACACTTCTTCAGATACAGATGTATTTGGAGAGACATTACAGTGATTTGTAGCTCCTTAGGAATTTAGAGCAGAAAACCTGCTGTCCTTCCCATTTAATCACACAACAGCCCTGTGACTGAGAAATATTGACCCAAAGTCATGACTAAGCAGAGATTTTCTATCCAGGTCCATACCCTCCAACATTTCTCCGACGAAAATAGGGACGTCCCATTCCATAATGATAATTTTACTATTTATACCCCACACATCTCAGTGGGTTGCCCCAGCCACTCTGGGCAGCTTCCAAGATATATTAAAACATAATAAAATATTAAACATTTTAATAAAGTCCCTATACACGATTGCCTTCAGACGGCTCAGGGGTTGGATAACTCCATACCCTCCAACATTTCTCCAATGAAAATAGGGACATCTTAAGGAAAAGTGGGACATTCCGGGATCAAATCAGAAACCGGGACAGCTTCTCTAAATCAGGGACATCCCTGAAAAACAGGGACATTTGGGAGGGTCTGCAAGTCTTCCAAGTCCAACATGGAATCCACTAGTCTGTGGCATGTATACAATCACCAGAACACTAGCAAATAACCAAGGTTTCCTGGGCATCAATATAACTGTTGAAGACACATTTTTCTGAGATAATATTTTCCGCAACCTTGAGATAGTTTTGATAAGTAGTTTATTTCCGCTGCTTTAAAAGCATTAAAAAAATCAAAGCAGTATCCTGTTACTCCTTCATATTCACTCAGAGAAGCACAGTGATCTGATAATCAAAAATAAAGAATTTGTGGTCCAAAAATTATTCTTCCCTCAAGTTTGCTTGGGGAGGGGGAATAAAAAATGTTTAAATGGCCATACTTGTAAAGAGTTAAGCTTTCTTAGCTTTCACAAATGCATAAAACTATATTATTCATTTCAACACACTGGGGGGAAAATCCCTTCCTGATTAAAAGTTCCACTGACATTTTTTCTTAGCTAAATAAAAAAAATCCCCAGAATTGATTGTGGCATCACTATCACTTTATTTACATAGAGAACGTATTTCCTGCCCCATCGGCATTATTTCTGAGGGCAGCTTACTGACGACACTGGAGATGGAAGAGAAGAATGAGATAAATATCTAACTTAGGCTGCAATCCTACAAACACATTTACCTGGGAGTTAACTGCATTGAAGACAGTGTGACTAACTTCCAGGTAAATCTTTGTGGAATTGTGCTGTAAAAGAAATAAGAATGTCTAGTTTGCAGGCACTTTTGCCTTCTGCAAACTGCATTAGCAGCTAACCGAGCAAAGACAAAACACAAAACGCAGCCTGAGCAACGCTACCTAGCATTCAAAGGAAATGTTTTGCCTCTGAACATTACAAAAGGTGAAATAATTGTGCCATCTAATCAACAGGAGACGCCTTTATTGCCTGGCTAATAAGGTGGAAATGATATATTGAAAATATAATCACACACATACATGGATGAGGTGGTGATGCAGTAGGGAGAATCCGAGTCAGTTCTCTTCCCTGCAATGCAACTCCCATTTTCCTATAAAAGCCTCTATATGCATCAGTCTGGCAACAGTCACCTTTTATTTAGAAAAGGGGCTGGGAGGAAGAAGTCAAAAACTAGAGAAGCACACCATATATAAAATGTCAAACCTGTCAAAACCTTCTTGAATACCATCATCTCACACCACACCACAACTTGCTGCAAAGGTTAGTTAGAGCTAACACTTTGGTACGCACAGAATTTGCAACACTGCCTGCCTCCTGTATTAAAATAAGCCATGAGAGTCTGAGTGAACAAGCGAGTGTTGTGGTATCTCTGTGTGTGTGTGTGTGTGTGTGTGTGAGTGTGAGAGAGAGAGAGAGAGAGAGAGAGAGAGAGAGAGAGAGAGTCCTTAAAGACATTTCTAGGTATATAACCATTAAAGGAATTTCTAAAGCTGACTAAAACAATGAAGAATTACACAGATCCGTTCCAATTTTGACACTCCTACTTCAAATGGGTGGCCTCGTTAACCGAGCACACACACATCTATAAGAAATGTGAAAATTAATTACCGTATTTTTTGCACCATAACACTCACTTTTTTCCTCCTAGAAAGTAAGGGGAAATGTCTGTGTGTGTTATGGAGGGAATACCTACGGGTGGCATGCCTACGGATTTTCCTTCTCTAAAAACTACGTGCGTGTTATGGTCGGGTGCGTGTTATAGAGCGAAAAATACGGTAGAAGGTTGGAGCCCTCTTCACACAGGATTATTTTTATTTATTGCATTCATATCCTAACTTTCCCTCCAAGCAGCTTAAGGTAGTGTACATGTTTCTTTCTCCTTCTCCTCACAACAACCCTGTGAGGTAGGTTAGGCCGAGAGACAGTGACTGGCCCAAGGCTGAGCGAGGATTTGAACCCCAGTCTCCCAGGTCCTAGTCTGACACTTTAACCACTTTGCTCCCACTGGCTCCCACATTATATTTCTCTGTGTGTATGTACGTCTGTACACTTGAAAGTATACTGTGTGAATGAGAAAAACATGCTGGTTATTATTACATGTCCACTCCTCAGAGAGCCAGGATGCACGGCCTTCTTTGTCAAAGGAGACCTTTCCCACAAATCCCAATCTGCTGCCAGGTAAAGGGTGCAACAGCCCAATGAAAGCAAACACTTACTTGTATTTCGAAACTCAACAAAGGCCTGCAATAACTGAAAACTCATTTGTTATGTGAAAGAGGGAGTTTCATCAGATAGCACATGCAGTTCTCTTTCCAAGTCTAAAACATCAAAACACAGAACAAAATATAAGGAGAAAGCCAGAGCCTTGCTCAGATGCACCTGATCAGATCGGTTTTTTTATTGTTATACAACCACAGCAACTTTTCATACTATAAACAATAAACACGGAAACTCCATTTAAAGGAAGCACACTACTTCTTCTTCCTCTTGCATTATCTGTTTCAAAGTACATTCACTGAAAGATATACCATGCACATTCCCCTTTCATAAGAAAATTATCTCCTTATTTGAAGACCCAAGACTTCTCACACCCTGGTACCCATCAGCTGTTCTGCCTCTCCCATCAGCCCCAGCTAGAATGACTAGTGATCACACATGATGGTGCTGGAGTCTGGAACATCTGAAGGATAACTGGTTGGAGATGACTGCCTTAGGTGCTCTCTCATCCACAGTTTTCTGGTGGTGGGTAGATGACAAAGGTGTTTAGCCTTGAGGCCTGTACAGTGAGACAGTGCTGGGCTCCCACAACTGACGCACTAAGTCACCTTAATGGTTAACCAAATGTCCATTATACCTCAGTCTCAATTTTCAAAGTATAAAATGTAGGGTTGCTAATGAGGCAGAGCAGGAAGAATTATTCCTCTTCCCTCTGATCAGGCTTTAGGCAAGCCTACATCTCAGCCTACATTAGCAAAGAGCTTCCCAAACTTGGGTCTCCAGCCGTTTTTTTGGACTACAACTTCCATGATCCCTAGCTAGCAGGACCAGTGATCAGGGATGGTGGGAATTAATAGTCCAAAAACAGTTGAATACCCAAGTTTGGGAACCTTTGCCCTAGCACTATGTGCCAAGGTGGCTTCTGCCCATTCGGACCGACAGGGTGGAAGGCAGGGAGTCCAGCAGCAGGCAAAGCCCGAACCAATGACAGGCCCAGCCAAGTAACTTTGTCCCCATCCTCTTCCTTGCTGACTTCTACAAGGGCAATATTGAGACTAAGGCAGACTAAGGATGAGGGCAGACTAAGGTTGCATAGCAGTGACCAGAGGACAAATGACCCTGGTGCATCTGCAGCAGCACAAATGGATACCTTCATCTGCAACAAAACATGTCTCTTCCACATCGCTCTCTACAACCACAGCAGGCACTGCAACCTTTCAACAGAAAGGCGTCACCCACAAAGGTCCATCCCTCCATTGTCTCCTGAGACAGATGGATGCCAACAGTGGAAAGCAGTACCACTCACTGGATTGGTTTTAAATAAGGAGGCAGGAAGGCACAGGGACTGGCCAAGGGTAGAGGTTGGTAGGGCAATGCCCCATTTGCTCAAATGGACCAGTTTCCATTGGAGCTAATAATGCCTAAACATCTACATTCTTGACTGGCTGTCTGATGAAACGAGATGACTTCTCACCTCCCATGTAGGGTCGTGATGATGTAGATCAGGCATCCCCAAACTCGGCCCTCCAGCTGTTTTGGGACTACAACTCCCATCATCCCTAGCTAACAGGACCAGTGGTCAGGGATGATGGGAATTGTAGTCACAAAACAGCTGGAGGGCCGAGTTTGGGGGTGCCTGATGTAGATGCTGGAAACATGCAAGAGATCTGGGTTGAAAAGAGAAAAGCACTAGCATGTTGATTAGAGACAATAATATTTCCATGCACCCACCACTTCCCTGAGCAGGAGAAGACCATAAGAGCCCTTTAAGGAAACATGAAGCACCACCACATCCACTCAAGAAAGTAAAGGGCTCTTCAGAATAAGATGACCATTGCCAGCTAGAGAAATGAGGGCTATAGGCTGGCCCAAGACATTTTGGCAACTGAGAGGAACCACAGAATGGTGCCCCCCACACCCCTGCCAGGGAAGAAGGGCTGACTGAAGACACACATTGGGAACAAGAGGGGGATAAAGATCTACATTGGGAACAAGGGGGAGAGGAGACCACAGCACCTCACCCACAGACCCTGTGGATTCTGCCATGTGGCAGTCCCATCACCTTGCCAAATGAGTGAGCCGGCCCTAGCTGTAATGCTGTGCCTCTATGAATTGCCAGCCCTCCCCCCAATATTTTAATCAAGTTGGCACCCTTGATACCCAGCCATCCATCAAGGCCTGGTAATGCCGGGTGGGGAGAAGGCAGAATTAGTCTTCTCATCTTTGATTTTTTTTGGGGGGGGGGTTCAAATTGCTTCCTGTCTTCTTGGCATCCTCAAGCCTTGCAGGTCAGAACTCTGTTGGCAACCCTACAGCAAAGAGAAAGTGCATCCCCCTGAAATCAGGAGGACTTACTTCTGAGTAGGCAAAAGTACTTGGCCTCTGGTGGGAGAAGGGCCCTTATTTGCTATGGGGAGGGTGGAACTACTGCTTCAGTCACACGAACTGGATCTACCGCTGTCCCCTTCCCACTTCTCTAGTCAGGACCTACCTTGCTCCCCTCCCTCGGATGGAGACTAAGACCCTCCCCTCGGGGCAGGGACCTGGCCATACCTGTGCTCTGCAACAGCAGCTGCTAACACAACCGAAGGAAGCCACGAATCAGTATAACAATGGCAACATGCAAAATAGTAAGACGCTCAGCCATTCTCAACCAGCTCCCTTCCGGATGTTGGTTGGATTCCAACTCCCATCAGCCCCAATGGGCAAGGGGGACGATGGGAGGTCCCGTCCAACAACATCCGGGCAACTCCCAGTCTTGAACTAAAGCATCCTTAAGGTGCCAGAGGCTCTCCAGAGAATCCGAGGTGAATCAGAGGCGCGCTTCTTACGCCCCGCCCTGCCCGGTCGGTTCTCTGTATTTTTCATGGTTACCTGGTGTGCGGAAAAGATTCCTCTTTCGCCCAGGTGCGCAGCAGGCAAGGCTGAACCTATGGACTTTCAGCCTGTTGCAGGGGTGCCAACATGAATAAACTATTGAGTGGATAAAATCCACATAATCGATCACAAGACACGGCACACGCACACCATTTGAATGGCAATGCCCATCAGCTTTGGGGGGCCGCCCCCCAAAAAAAATTTCATGGTCTGATGTGTTGCTCTTAAAGGCTCAAGAGCCCCGTCATTCCCTAGAAAGGAAATGCCAGTTTCACCGCGTAGTAGCAGCGTGTCCCACTAGACACTCTCAAATCCAGTGTGGACAGGGATTTAGAGCGCCCGCGGCAGGTTCTCCACCTGCTCCAGGTTTCATCTTTCATTTGGTGCAAAGGAGCCCGCAACTCTCATTTGGTATATGTCCGTTCCTTCTTTAGCTTCTCACTTTTGGGCCAAGGGACGTGAAGCAGATTCAAGGCAAGCCGCTGCGCTTGGAGAATCGCTCCGGAGCGGGTCAAAAGCCGAGTCTCCTCCTCCAAGCCAAGCGGGGGCTGCAAAGCGCAACGGCGGGTGGCTGGTGTGGGGTTGCGATGGGATTGCAAAGTGCAGCGATCCGCTCGCCTCCTTTACTTGAGAGGAAGTCCTACTGACTGCAATGGGATTTACCCCCCACCCCGGTCGAGGTAATTTCATGCCAAGCAATCCGAGCCCATGCATGCATATTGCGGGGGGGGGGGCGGGGAGGTCCTACTCTGTTCAGTGGGACTTACTCAAAAGTCACAATGCGCAGGAACTGTAACCCAGCAGCGCAAGCCTCTGCATATTCGCCCAGAACTGAATCCCAATACAGTGGTACCTCGGGTTAAGTACTTAATTCGTTCCGGAGGTCCTTTCTTAACCTGAAACTGTTCTTAACCTGAAGCACCACTTTAGCTAATGGGGCCTCCTGCTGCTGCCGCGCCGCCGGAGCACGATTTCTGTTCTCATCCTGAAGCAAAGTTCTTAACCCGAGGTACTATTTCTGGGTTAGCGGAGTCTGTAACCTGAAGCGTATATAACCTGAAGCGTATGTAACCCGAGGTACCACTGTAATTTCAAAGGGGACTCAGGGGGTGTTATCCTAACCAGGTTAACAAAACCTAACCAGGTCTACTGGTTAAATAAACCCCGTTAAATTCAGTGTGGGTTACCTCCAGGTCAGTGTGGTTAAAACTGCAGCCTTACTCCAGGAAAGGGGGCAGAGATTTGCAACTTCTTCTGTCCCCAAACTGACTGAATCGGTGCCTGAGGATTCCAGAGGGTTTGCAAGAACTAACACCGCCTGCTTATTCAGAAACTGGATTCCAGTCAGTTCAGGGCTTGTTCCCTTTTCAGAGAGCATCAGATTCTGTGTGGAGGCTTATTTGGGAGCGAGCAAGACCCATTGAGCGGAGCAGATATTAGGGGTGAGCATGCATAGGACCTAGTTGCTGACATTTCTACGGTTCTTCTGTCCCACTTCGTAGCTTTTCCCAGATCTTCGGAAATCTAAAAATGGCTTGCTCGGTGAATGCGCCCCTTTGATTCGTTCGACAACGGCAAAAGTTTGGGGAAGCGATAAAGTTACAGATGGGCACGATTATTCCAAAATTCTTGGGCGGGGTGGGGGTGGGTTCCGGACGGAAAAGAGCGAATCTCTCCTGTTCATTTCCCCTGCGATCGTGATGTCCGCCCTAGGCTAGTTTTAGACTTATGGACTTTTGCCTCCTTAGCCTTACGCGCTGCCGAAATTAAGTCTCCTCTTTTCCCCCCAGTGGAACTTTTACCCCGGATACAAGATCTCAGTCGCAGACTCCCCCTTTGAAATTTAAATTTTAAATTAGATGCCATTCACCATCAAGACAATTTTAAGTTTAAAAATATTCTTGTAGCAGATGTGGTGTGATTGGTGGGATTGTGACCCACATAGCTACAGCCCGATCCTGTGCGCTTTAACGGGGAAGGCGATCCCACGGAGTACCAGGCGATCTACCACCCAACGCTGCGGCTTTTACCACCCGTGTACCCAGCAGGAGCTTCTCCCCTGGCCAAGCCCCATCGAAATGAACTGCCTGCGCAAGAGCAGTGTGACAGGGGGCTTTTCACACGCGCAGCCCAGTCCCATTCATATTTTTCAGGGGTAGCTCCTTCCTAGGAAATGTGCTTCCCTTTGACCCGATCCTATGCCCAGTTGCTGAGAAATACTCCTCTTCTGGTTTTCAAGTGCGGTGTGCATTGCGCAGAACTCATTGGTGGAATAACAGAGAAGGGGGTCCATTCGCCTTTGGGGCGCCCCTTAGATGCTGTTTTTAGCAGGCTATTGGGGCACGATTTGGCTAAAAATGGAGAGACGTCGGGGATGGGAGATTTCCTTAAGAGCCTTTCTCCCGCCCCCCTGGTAACAATTGCAGCCTCCTTTTGCAAAATAATAATATTTAAAAAAAAAAAAATGGGTGCAACCAGACGAAACAGAGAAAGCTAGGGTCCTCTAGGCCGCAGGTGAGCCGAGGTTCTAGTGGCATCGCTCTTCCTCATTATTCCCCTCCTCCCGCTCTCCTTTTCTAACCAGTGGGGAACAGAGGCTGCCATTCACCCGCAGCCATAGCTCCTGCTTAGTTGGGACTGACGCGCAGGCCTCCCCGGGGCAAGCCGGGCTCCCTACGCCGGCTGTGGTTACGCCTGATGAATGGATGGAGAAGGAGAGCCTTCGATCCGCTCTTCGCCGAGCCTTCGCGGGCCCCGACAGCTGCGCATCTTACCGAGTACTAGGCAATAAGCCTCCATCTGTCTAAGAACATGAGTTTCATCTTGAGTTCCATTCCCCGGCATTTCAAGGTTTCAATATGGTTTTCCTGGCTGTTTCTTTGCTGAAAAGCTTGACAAACACAGGCAGGTGTCCGCCTTCCCAAAAACCCGTCCATCCCCAAACAGCCCTTCCGATGCGGCTGATCCTAAAGCACTTTCGGGAGTCCAACGAGACTGACGCGCTGCTGTTTGAGCGATCCTGAACACGTTGACTCGGGACTCATCCCTACCGAGTTCAGACCCGAGTTTAGGAGGGTTGCAGAGTCTGGGCGCGCTTACCTGAGAGTAAACCCTATGGGCCTCGGTCGGACTTAAATTCCTAACCAACGCCAATAAGATCAAGCGAGGATGCAACTGGGATTTTCCTTCAAATATGCCACGGGACTTACTCTCAGGCAAGCGGGTCTCGGATTGCGACCTAAGTCTCCGTTGATTTCACTATGAAAGGTCAGATACATCCCACCCCACCACCGGTGAACTCGGCGGGATTTATAAAAGAGGCATAACTCTGAGTGGATTGGGCCCTGTGTTGTGAGTAGTATCAGTTCTGCCAGCATCCAGCCAGTTCTCCGAGGGCGGAGGAGAGACTCGCGGATGGAGAGCAGCTGCGGATCGCGGGACCTCCGATTGGAAGCGCTCTCTGCAAGCCACGCCCCTCCTCAATTCGAATTGTTCGAAAAGAGCTCGGTTGTTCCGCGGCAGAAACAGAAGGCGCGGAGACTTGGGAGGCCAGACTCGAAAGAAAACAGGCCTCCCTCCCAGCACCTTGAATACTTGTGTGGCTGTGGCTGGTCGTGCAAGATGCGTAACTGTGAAGGGAGCCGGAACAAAGCCCTCTTCTGCTTCGACTGGCTCCCTGTCGCTGTGGTCCAGTGAATACAGAGACGCCCGGTGTTGGACCCGCCGCCAGAGCAGACCTGCCACTCGTATCTCTCAGGCTCAGCCCGAATGTCACTGCTGTCACAATCTCTCAAGCACTTCCTCGTCTGAAAAAAGAGGATTTGCCCTATCTGGACGGGTTTTGTGGCGCCCAGCAAAAATGAAGTTGTTGTTTTTTTGTTCGAGAGGGGGGCCATTTATATGCATCTTCCTCACTGACTGTGGGATAAGAAGAGGTGGCGGGGAGAAGAGGGGGAAGCGGGTAGGACTCAGGGGCTCACCTGTGAAACTCATTCAAAGTGGCCTTTTAGAGAGATCGCTAGACAGGTTGTGATTTAGGAAATGCAAAGCAGTTCGTAGGCGCACGGAAGAGAAGGGTTGCAAAGACACCTACGACTGGTTCCCGGTGGCAGAAACTAGGAAGGGCTTTGAGACCTTGCGCTGATGTTCGACTGGGATGCGGGAATCCTTGCGTGTATGCGGTGGATGGAAAGAAAGCAATAATATTAAAAAAAAAAAAGCCACCGCTTCTGATTGGCTTGCTGAGGCATTTGGGAGATTCCCCGCCCCAACTGCCCGCCCCTGCCCAATGTAGTGGCAGGGGTCATAGTTTCTAGCCACGTGTGGTTTGTGCCCCGATGGGGGAGTCATTCACTTGTGGCGCAAGTTCTGAGCAAAGCGCAACGGCGCCAAGTTCTGCGGAAAGGAGCGCTCTCACTTAGGGGTGCATACTTAAGGAGGTTGAACTCAACAAAAGACAGGCCGAGGGGCCAGGAGAGCAAGGTGGCAAAGGAAGGAAGGAAAATCGGTCCAGGATTTCACTTTCCACAAAGGGAAACAAAATATCCAAATCTGTCAGATGCGGATATCAACTCTCCACCCGGTTTCCTCAGCTAGGCAGGCTTTTTTTCCCATCGTGTTGGAAATTATCTGTGTTTAAATAATAATAAAAAATCTCTTTAAAATAAAAATCATAATGGCACAGGGCGAGAGCGCCCTTTTTGCTTACAGCATGAATAAAATACCTTTCCTCGCAGAAGGCCAGGTGGGTTGATTTCTCAAAGGTGGAGGAGGGAGGCCGTTTGGCCCGACCCCGCCCTGCGTGCTGTGGCCCATCCTTGCTCATTACGCACATCCCCTTTGGCTGTGAGAATGGAATGGTCCGCGGGGGTCGGGATAGGTGCGGGAGTCTCCGCCGTCCAGCGGCCAGAAAAGCTTGGGCAACCCGGAAGGGCGTCCGGCGCAACAGGTAGGGCAGCCTCAGCTGCGACCAGTTGCCCAACAGGGACTCCTATTCGGGGGGCGGGGGGAGGAAGATGGCTCCTCGAGCGCCCGCCTACTCACTCTCTGGCCCCTTTTTGCGCCGGGGAAGGAAGCTTCCCTGTGTTGTGATGAGGGCGGATGGTCACGTCTCCGGTCCCCAGGGACCGCCCGAGGGCCCCCGCTGTTATGACATGGGCCAAGGGACAGGTCTGCCCAGGAAGAAACAAAACAGCGGGACCACGAAGTCGGTTTCCCTTATCCAGAAATCAGCTTGGGGTCAGAGAAAGCAACTCACCGGTCATAACACTTCCCCAAACCCGTTTCCTTCCTTTCCGGGTTAAGTCCCATTCAAGCTCATGGTAGTCAGTTCGCACCCCTAAAAAACAAAACAAAAACAAAAACAAAAACAAACTTCTCTCGGGGTAAATCCCATTTAGGCTAATGGGAATCGGTTTCTCCGAGGCAAGCCCCCATTCAAGATAATGGGAACCAGTCGTGCCTCCCAATCGCTTCTTCCCAGGTAATCCCCATTCAAGATAATGGGAAGCAGTCCCCACACGCACACCCGCTGCTTCCCTCGGGGGTAATCCTATTCAGGCAAATAGGAGTCAATTACCCCGGGGTAACCCTACGTGTCCAGGCTGGCAGCCTCTCGAGAGATCTGCGACTGGGAGAAGGGCCTATTTGTTTTCCGCCTTGAGAGCCACGCGCACAAGTGGATCCTTAAATCAGAAGCTCAGGCGAAGCCCCTCGCTGCGTCCCCAGCTTTCAGGCCGAGCCGAGACAGAAGCTCGCTCAAGTACAAAGGGAATTATTCCCTTTGCAGCAGCTTCCCCTCTAGCCCCGCCAGAGGTAAGGCTGCGAACTCCCCAAGGCACGGGAGAGTTCAGCCTCTGGCCTCCAGGAGGCCGTGGCGGTGGGGTGAAGCGCCCCATGGAAAGAGCCTCGGAGTCCCCTCCTAGCATTGCTAGGGCTGCCTCGTCCTGGAAATGGAACTTTCTTCTTATCTGTTCCATTGCATCCCTTGGGTTGGTTGGTTGGTTGGTTTGTTTTTACAGCAAAGGACCTCCGCGTGCAACGGAGCTCTCACATGCTTTGTACTCCGCATTAGTTAATCCGGAATACTTACTACCTGCTCGCCTTCCACGCCACGAATTGGGAAGGGTAGGCAATAGCCCCCTTAAACCTAAAAGCCCTGCATGCAAAGGGGAGGAGGGAATAATACCACGCTTTACCACACCATAATCTTCCTTCCTTGCTCATATTACTGCAGTATTTTCGGGGGGTGGGGGCAATGTGCTGTATCCACGCCGGCCAGGCATTTTCTGAATAGGAACCCCTGGTTTCGGTAGGGTGGGTGGCATGGTGGGGGGGGGCGGAGATTTCATGGCGATAAGGACTCAACAAAATTCTCCCAGGTCTCTAACTTCCTGGACAATCCCCGGAGAGACTGAGGAACTCCGAGGGCTGCCCTCTCTTAAGATGTGTTGTGCAGTTAGATTGCCTTTTTCTTTTCTGGCGGCCAGGAGGGAGGGGGAGATTATTGGGGGAGGGGAACCCCTGGAAGTGAAAATGTAATCCGCAGTCCTTCACAGTTTCCCCTCTGCGCGCCCAGGGGATTGCGAGGGGGTGAGGGGAGAAGGGACTACCGGGAGCGCCTCCCCAGGGTTTTGGGGAACTGCGCGCTGTCTCCCCAAGGTATTGCACCTGGGAAAGATGCCTCTGTCTCTCCTTCGCTGCCCTCCCTTCCGCGCCGTGTAAGTAGATGGAGAAGTAAGTGATGGATCGGCCGCCCCAAAGAGAACTGTGCGCTGGAATTGCTCCGGGGCACAGAGCGCCTCGACGACATTCCATCGGGGATGGAACGTCCCCATAGCCAATCGAGAGAGAGGACACTGCAGGAAAGCCTTGGCCAACAAGGAAAACAGCGCAATCCTATGCACCTCGTGGATCTCACTCCCGGGTAAGTGAGTGGGTGCAATCCTATACCCACCTACCTGGGTGTAAGCCTCACTGAACTCAATGGGACTTGGTTCCGAGTAGACGCGCCCAGGAGGTAAATTCCTCGCTCCTGCGCCCAGTTATCCCAAGACCAAGGATGGAGACAGGAAAAGAGGAATCTGAATTATACTGAGCCTGACCCTTCCTCTATACCTAGCTCAGTATTGTTCGCACTGGCAGGCAGCGGCTGTCCAGGGGGTCAGTCTGAGGCTCTTCCTAGTTCTACCTGGCTCTGCCTGGGATTGAATATGGGGCTCTTTCCATGTGGGGAGCAGGTTCTCTGCCACTGAACGACGTCCCTTCCCCCAGATTTCTCTCTCTTGGAATGGGATTTATTCCTGTTCCGCCCCTAGGTTTCCTCTCCAAAGTTCACATGCCACCTTCCACCTTTCTCCTCTGAAAGGAGAAGAATCCGCTTGCTGTCTGGCTGACATGCCCAGAAAGTGCGCGCGGGCGGAAGCAATGACCACTGCTCCTGTGATCCAAAACAGACGTGCCCATTGATGAAGGGTTGTGGGGCTTCTCTTCCTTAGAAGAGAGCAGGGAAGGGAGGGGGCGGGCTCTCTTTAACTTCCTCCTGAAATAACCCACATTCAGTTCGATAAAAGCTCTCCCCACAAAATTAGGCTAGATACATTTCCCCGGGTCAAGATCCTCTCCTAAAACCACTCTCTCTTTCCGCAATACTGCTTCCCCCGCCCAGAGACTTATTTAGGGTCTGGAGTAACTTGCCACCGCATCCCGGAACTCTGATTAACTGAGAAAGGGTTGGGGGGAGGGCGAAGAAAGGGCGCAAATAGTTTTCTTTTTAAATGCCCAAAGATGTCACTTATTTAAATCATTTCTTGCTTTCTTCGTAGCGCGCTCCCTTCAGAAGAATCTTTCACTACCACGTTAATAAGCTGCGTTAATTCTTTTAAAAATAATAGCAGCATTTTATTCAAGGAGGAATTGCAATGCACATCACAAGACTAATCTACAGAAGCTAAAACTAAGAGCATCTAGAGGCTTAGCAGATCAGATTACTGAAAACCCGGATCCTAAAGACTTCGACAACCCGATCCTAAGCTTATTATGGACTCGGCCGTAAATCCTGCTGAATGCAATGGGGTTTTATTCCAGAGAAAGAAATTGGAGCATTCATTTCCTATTCTCTTTATAGTTAACTGTTTCACAGTTACTTGAGAGCCAGCCCCTTCGAACTCTGTGGGACTTACTTCCGAGTAAAACACGCTAAACATTTCGTTGGGCCCGGGCACACATGCACACGCCGTTTCCAAGATCCATCTCTCCAAATTTAACCCCTAGGGAAAAGGAAATAACTACTCCAGTTCTAAATAAGTTCTCAGAAGAAAGATACAAGCCGATCCTAAGGACGTTTATTTTTGCAGCACAACCTCCTTGAACTCAGCTGCCTGGTGGACCTGCTTAGGATCGGGCTGCAAATCTGACTATGACGAGGCGCGCGCGCAAGAGAGAGAGGCATACAAGCTCCGTTGCAGAAGCCATTTAACCAAGCGCAATCTATTTCCCTTTATCAACGGGCCATTTAAATAGCAGCGCATGTGACCCTAGACTTCTAGTGGCAGGGTTGAAATAAGGTGGCAAGAAATCTGCAGAGAAATCAAGCAGAGGAAGAAGAAGGCAGCTCGCGAGGTCTTCGCCTCGCCTCGTCAGTCTCCACTTGAGACTGCAAGTTCCGTCTCCGAAATCACAGCACCGCTTTTTAACATTCAAAAATATAACCATCACAAGAGCAACAATCCCAGCAGCAGCAAAATAAAAAAAAATAGGTGCTGTTTATTATTAATGTCACTGCCAGCTCCCTATATGGGCGTGGAGGCTGCCCTTTGATTAGACAGAAAAAAGACTGGATTCTGTTCGTTTACATGGATTTATTTGCTGTAAACATTAAAATTGTCTTTCTCAAAGAAAGAGTTTTTAGGGATAAAATGTCCAAGGCTAACTGTCATACACCATAACGGAGAGGGGCGGGGGTGGGGTTGTGGGGTGGAGAGGAGGCAGAAACTTAAGGAAGTGCCCTCCTGGAAATATACAAAGAAAAGAAAAAGAAAACTACAGAATATGGCATTATATATATAGATATATATTAAAAAACTTCCTTACTGAAATGTAAAATAATATATTAACCGACAATTTTAGACATTTGTTTTTCAAAAAGAAAAATATACACCTTTTCCCAACCCATCACACCCCCTCCAAAAAAAACCAAAAAAACCAAAACCCGAACACTCCCGAAATAAAAATTCAAAGTGCTCAGTTAATTTCCAGGGAGTTCTGTATATGAGATATAAGCACTCTGGAAACGGTGAAAACGCTTGTGGCATGCAAGACTTGGCTCCGCTTCAGACAACAAAATAATCAAGATATAAACTGTTTTCTTTTAATCAGCATCAACAATACATACGACACTTACAAACAAGGAATGCCGGACGGTGTTTACAAAGACGGGAAATAGGGGTCCCTGGCGAAAGGTGTTTGCTTTTTTCCGGGAAGTGGGGCAGGTTGGGGTTTTAGGAAGGAAGAATCTGTTTGGATCTGTGTAACACGTGTGCCCACTTATTTTACAATTGAGAAAAACGTTCGAGGCTTCTTAGAGAACTACCAATCTTTATAAAATCTAGCAGACTACATAGTGTCTGAAATTACTATTTATAGAATATAGACATTACTGAAATAGCAAGTGCCTATAATAAACGTGGTCCTCCTAGAATGGCCCTGCTTTCTCTCGATTAGGTCTTGAATCGTCAACTTCTATCTATTTCTTCAAGCTCCTTTGATTGATTCTCGTTATTCTTTACTTTCTCCTCCCCCCAACCCAACTCTCTTTTTTAAAAAATTTATTATTATTATCATTATTATTATCAGAATCGGTTTGAATAGCTTATTCATAAATAGGCACAGAATAGTTTTTGTTTTCCTTTTAAAAAGAAAGAAAGAAAGAAAAAGCCAAACCGCATCTGGTGAAATGTACAATCCTTCGCCTTCTGTCGATTCATGCCGCCCCCGTCTCCCTCCCCACACCTTAACTGGTCGTCTATATATATATTACAGCTTTCCTTTACAGCAGAAAATGATTTTTTTATATATAAAAAAAGTCTTAGGTGGGTTCCCTTAGTACACTCGCCTTCGGCAGCAGCTAAGGCTCAGCTTCCTTATCTCAAAAAGTCCTTCATCATAACCATCATCATCATCATCACCATAATAGCAGTAGGAAATTCTGTTTTCCCCCCTCCCCCTTTTTTTTTGTTTTGTTTCGGGGAGACCGGGGTGTATGAAGGATACTGTTTGTCTGTTTTAGGCGATAATAAAAAGCTTGTACCATGGGATTTGTGTGCAGTCCAAGGAACGGGATCCAGGGTGCCTATAGAGAGAGACCCCCCACCCCAATGTCCAGTCTCTGTCCTTCAGGAGAGGCCAACCACAGTCTGAAGGGATGGGAGCCCAGCAGCACCCATGGGTGCTCCTCACGGACCAGGTGTCTTAGTCAGGCCCCTTCATCTGCTTCCTTCTTTCCTTCCTTCCTTCCTTCCTTCCTTCCTTCCTTCCTTCCCCCTCTCTTCCAGGCTTTGAAAGTTCTTCACTTGGAAAGCTCAGCGGCAAAGAAGAGTCCTTCCCTCTCTTTCTCTCTCTCTCTGTCTCTTTCTTTCTTTCGTTTTTTCTCTCTCTCTCCCTCTCTCTCCCTCTCTCTTTTATTTTAAAAAGGTAGCGTGTCCAGGAAAAGTTTGTCGATTATTGCCGGCGGTGGCACCAAGTCTTCGAGTTTCAAGTAGAAGATGCGCTGCAGGCCTTGCGTGCAAAGCGTGCGCAGTTCCGGGAGCTTGCCCAGCAGTTTGGACAAGTAATTGGGCCGGTTCAAGCCGCCGTTGTTGAAAGTCACGTGGTCCTTGAGACAATTGACAATCTTGTTCTGCAGTTCCTCCACCCTCTTGGGTTCCTTCAGGCCGTGCCTCTCTGCAAGAGACAAGGGGCTTATTAGACCGGACGCAGTGTGTGTGTGTGTGTGTGTGTGTGTGTGTGTGTGGCCATCAGGCCTTGCCTAGAAGACGCAAACTTGCAGCTCCTTAATACCAGGAAGAAGCAACTCTCCACTTTAGCTGTGCCCTAGATTGCAAAGGCTAGGCACTTCACCTGGGTGAATCTCGGAGAATCTCTTTGGAGAAGGCACGTGTAAAAATGGCACCGTCCAACTTCTTGGGCACACCGTAATCGGTGTCAACAGACCAGATTGGCACTTTTGAGTGTGCAAGAGGGTCAAACTGTGTAGCAATAGCTCAACACGAACACGCACTGTCTGAGGATGGTTTTGTGCCTTGCATTTTCTATATTTGCAATCGTGAGAGCAGAGTTGTTATTCCGGATTCATTCAAGCCAGATCTGCAAGGGGCTAGGGATAAGAAGTCCATAAATATCCTCGCTCAATCCAGCATAAAATGCAGGAGTTTATTGGCGAAGGAGGAATTCTAATGACGAATGTATGGTAATACTGTAGTATCCTAGTAATCAGGTGGAAAGTGTGGGGGTGAGTATTGTGGACTTTAAAAGGCTGAATTAAAGGTTTCTGGTTTATATGGCTCTGCCTTAGCAAATTGTGCAAATACGAGCCAGACCGTCTTGGGTTGTAAGATTGCAAGCGAAGTGGGAATTCTGATCTGCATGGCTCACTTATAATGATGGGAGGGATGACGCAGTACTTCTTCCAAATTAATTAATCTGGAGCAAAAAAAAACCGATGGGGGGTAGGAGCCCAAAGCTCACCTGTCACCATGGCCAGCGCAGCGATGCAGGAGAAGGCGGAGATGTCGATGTTCATGTTCTGCAGGTTGGACGAGAACTCCACGATCGAGTCGATCCATTCGCCGAAGCCGCGGACGCACTGCAGCCGGTGCAGGACCACGCCGTTGCAAAAGATCAGCTTGCCTTCCACCGGGTTGGATCTGCCGGGGGAGTTCACCCAGGGGCGGAGAGACAGAGAGAAAGAGGCAAACAACTAATTACTCGCGGAGCAATAAACGGAGGGCTTAAGAGGCACCTAATTACTGAGGAGTTAATAAAACGCAGCTCAGCGGACCTTGAACGGCTCAGGATTTTCTCATCAGACTGGCAGGCAGGCATCCATCCACACATCCATAGGCGCGTGCAAACACCCAGGACTGCGCCGCCTCCGATCCCTGCCTAATTGTCCCGGCTCTGCCTCCTTTTGCCTACCTGTAGGCTAACCGCAGGACGAAGAGCTCCAAGAAAGCGGATTCAAAGAGCAGGTCCTGGTCCTGTTTGGGGAGATCGGTGAAGCCGGGGATCTTTTCCGCCCAGCCCCGGATGATTTCCATGGAGCCAGTCAAGAGATCGTAGAACTGCTGGATGTGCTGCGTGTCGTCGCCGCTCATCTGATAGTCCGGGTTAGCCTGGAACTGGAGTCCCCATTCCGGAGAAGAAGGAGAAACGGATGGGGAAAGATGGGAAGGGAAGGCAAGTGGGGGAGGAAGGAGAGAGAGAGAGGAAGAGACCCCAGCAATTTAATGAGGTTCTCTAAAATATATCGCCCGTGAAATTGCTAACCCCATTCCGAGGAGGGGAGCCTGGTTTTTATAACAATTAAACCTCGCTCTGACCAGTAAGGAAATTAAGATGTTCCAGGGCAATTAATTCAATTAGGGGTGGTGCTAGGAAGGTGGAAATTGCCGTGGCCAAGAAGGGTCGGCTTAGCAAAGGCGCCCTGGGAAAGCGCCCCGAAGGACCCGCCAGGAGGGGAAATCCAAGCAGCCCCTGATTTTATTTTTTTGCCTCTGGAAAGGCGAGTGTCGTAGGATGGGTGCGATGGTGACACTAGGAATGAATCCTCTTGTACACACAGGCCCGTATGTGTCGTGAAACACACACACACACTTGTGTGAAACACACACACACACATATGTCTAAGAAGATAAAACACATCCACGCAAGTGTCTGTCCCCATCATTTTATTTAATTTTCATTATTCAGACATATACACGTGTGTCGTGTCCCTGTTGGGGTGCAGAAGCACAGAAGGACCGGGTAATAATAATAATAATAATAAAGCTAGCGTTATGCGGTATGGACAGGGAAAGAGGGAGATCCCAATCGGCAAACCCTCCTCTCTCTTCCCCCACAAACCAGAATGAGCCAAAATATATACCCTGAATGAGCTCCCCAAAGCATTTCGGATAAGGAACTCCACTAAGGCCAGTGTATGGGCTGTCTCCAATAATGACTTTGAGGATCAGGCCTAACAGGTCGGTCCTACTCGCCGTTACTTCGAGAGTAGATCTTTCCTGATTCACTTCCCTAAGCATCCTAAGCAAATCCTACGGGAATCAAAGGCCTCTCTTAGAAGCAGATGTGGGCAAGGCGTTGCTTCTAAGGCGTAAACCTCCCCCTCACATCCACCCCTGCCCCCGACCCACACCACAATCCTCGGCCCCTCGGCCCTGATGTATCTTAAGAGCAGTCCTCCAATATCCCCGCGGTTTCTTGGCAACAGCTTTAGGGCAAAGGGTCTCTCTCCTCCCAAACAGAGAAATGGCCTCGCTACGGACTAGCCGCGTGCTCAGCGCGTCCCCCCCGCGAGGCGGACCCTTCGGCGAATGTTGTCTCCAGCTTACCCTGGAATAGTCCAGGCTGGTCATAGCCGGGTTGGAGTCGACATGGGCTCTCACCAGGGCACTGATCAGACTCACCGGGGGCGACGGGGGAGAGGGCTCCTGGGGGCTCTTCGGTTTCGACGGCAAGCGACCCCGCCGGCCTTTTAAACTGTCTGTGCGAACCACTGCAAAAGAGAGAGCTGGTCAACTCGCCCGGCCAGAGAGGGAGCAGCTTTTGAACAGGAAAGCGAAGAAGCCCTGACATCCCTTACGCGACCGCCACCTCCGCCCCCCGGGGATGCAGTGCCCATAATCTCTTCGACGGCACCAGGAAGCCTCCAACACAAAGGTGTCCAGAGTTCCCACTGAATGAATATTCCTTTATTTGCTTTTCCTCTCGTGCGTATGTGCGCGCGGGAGCAAAAGTTGCTTGTTAAAAGGAACCACCGGTGTATAGTATACACCCTTGTGGATGGAAATCTCGACTCTGAAATTGGGATGGAGCGGTGTAGCTTCTGTGAGCCAGGAATGGGCCTCAGCATTTGTTCGGTCTTAGCCAGTGCTATTTTTCTAGAAAAACAGGTGCCGGAACTCACTCTAAACACTTCCCAATTGAGAGGTGCCGGTACTCACCCGAGAGTTCCGGTGACTTACCCCTGGGAGGAAAAAGCCCTGGCCTTAGCCATGATACGAATGGCATTCTTGTTTAGGAAAGAGTGCATCTGAGCCTTGGCAAAATCCCAACCCCGCCTCGACTCTCTTTGCCCTGGAATGCCTCATCCTTCACATCTTAGACGTAAGGAACCTATGCCTGGGTCCCTTCACGTCTAGGATGAAGGCCATCCGGTTCCAGAGAGGGGCCAGTAACTGCCTCTGCTTCTTCGATGTCATCCTAAGCTCCCTGGGCAGTTAAGGCCTCTGCTTGCCTGTTTATTTACTTCTCTGGGAGATTCCCCTGCGAGTCAGTGTGTGTAGGCGCTCGACTGTGGCCGTCGAGGGACCATGGTCCCAGAGCTCTCCGCTATCTCTGCAGGTTTACTGAAAAGCCTCCCCAGGCTTGCACTCGTTTGCATAGGACTGAATAAGGCCCGAACGCTGCTGGGACGCGGACGTTCTCCGACGTGGCGAACGGGAAAGGAAGTGTGCGTGTCCGCGCTTCCTTCTCGCAGCTGTGGCTGGTGGTTACTCCGAGGACCAGCCCGCCCCGCTCCCAGTCATCCCGGCAGCCCCTCCCCCCCGGCAAGCGGTACCTTCTTTGACCATGCCGACTGCCAGGCACTTCTGAAAGCGACAGTACTGGCACCGATTCCGGCGGCGTTTGTCCACGGGGCAGTTTTTATTCGCTAGGCAAACATACTTGGCGTTTTTCTGGACGGTGCGCTGCGGAAAAGAGGGGAGGAGATTGGGGTGGGGGAGTCCAAAGGAGGCGCCCTCGGTTAAATTCCCTGCACAGCGCCTCGCCATTTCCCCCTCCCACCCCCTCTCGCTCGTCTTCCCCTTCCCCTCCAGCCCTTCTTCTTTTCCAAGGCATTTATCTCGAAACAAATGGGAAGCGAGCGCGCCGGCCCCGCAGCTCCTTGCCGATGCTTGATATGCCAAGCGGAGGAGAGAGGAGACGTTCGGTAAATACAAATCCGTGGGCATTCATATTATTTACATTCCTCCGAGACCTTCTCTCTTTCAAATGATAAGATTATTCAATCAGAATGGGGGAAATAAAGAGATCACTTAATTTGACCATAGGGAATTCCGTTCCACTTGGTTAGCTTAGACACGGTTCTCTGTCCTAACCAATTTCAATCCGAAGGCAAAAGGCGAGCGCATGCAAATAGCTCCCTTCGCCCGCCCGCCCGGCCTCTGTTCGCCTCTCCTTTAGGGAGAGGAAGGAAGGAAAGAAATGGTGTTGTTGTTGTTGTTTTAAAGAGAGTGGGTTGGGCGACGAAAGCTGCCTGGGGAGGACAGCGACTTTCTGACACATGGACCACAGTTTTTCCTTCCTCTTTTCCCCAGGTGATGGGCTGCCTGTAGAGATTCTGAGCAGGCCTCAGGATGCAGCGTCGAGCGCATTAAAATATTAAAAACCCACCCTCATCCATCAGCGCCGGAGTGCGCTCCTAAATTCCTGGTTTGGCTTGATCCCCCTGGTACGCTTTGAGTCGGGTTGGGGCAGAGAAAGAGGTCTGGGGCTTGGCGGCGCTTTCTCTCCCCTGATTCCAAAAGCACGTCTCCGAAATCCTGATTTTTCCTGACTCCCTTGGTCAAGCAACCGGGCATCTTTTGGCCCTTGTGGTCTCCGCAGTGCCCGGGAGCAGTGCCAACAATAAACCCTGGCGACAGAGGAGCTGGGTGGGGTTTCTTCCCCACTTCTCCCACTTTCATAAAGATTATCCGCCGTAACGGATTGTCCGTCCTTAACATATTCAGCAACAGAGTAGGACAAAAGCGTGGTCAACAAGAAAATAAATAAATAAAGTTGCGCTTGGCCAACTCTTCCGACGGCTGGGAAACGCGGGGTGGGGGAGGGGAACCCCAAATCTCTACTTTTGGCAGAGAGTTTAGACTAAAAGGGGCGATTGTAAATATCTGAGCTAGGAATGTGCGTCTGGCGTTTCTGAAGCGCGTGTCAATATTCCCAGGTAGGGAGACCAAAAAGGTGATTTAAACTGTGACTTTCTCAAGTCAAGGATTCGAAGGAGATTTGGGGACAGGTGAGTCGCGAGCTGGTGGGAGAGTTTATGCCGCTTGAATAGGGCCCGATCCTATCTATGCGCGCTGGGACGCCTGGCGCGATTACCAGCTTGTCTCTCTTTAGGATGCAAAGGGAAGAGAACCAGGACTGAAGTTTATTCTGGGTTCATGAACCCTGAGCGCAAGTGTGAGGCTGCCCGCCATAGGGCTTCCTTCCTTTCAGGGCTGTCCAAGGCCGGGCGTCTAATGCGGAGTGGCAATTATCATACCAGGCTAAAACAGCCAGGTGTGGATTCCAATTTGCGGGGGCGGGGCCTCGGCCTAGATTGGGAGAGCGAAGAAGGGATCTATCCATCAGTGCCTTGGAGGAAGGAGCGATGGATGGGCACAGAGGACAGGATAGATACAGGGGAGGGAGGGATGCGGGGATGGAGAGCTGCGCTAGCGGCTCGGCAGCTGGAGAGACGGCCGGCGCAAAATCTGGTCCTCCTCCTCCATCACCACTGACACAGAAGCCCTCCCCCCGCCCCCTGTCGCGGCTCCTTAGCAGCAGCATCTCACCTTGAAGAAGCCTTTGCAGCCCTCGCAGGTGCGCACGCCGTAGTGCTGGCAGGCAGCGTTGTCCCCGCAGACGGCGCAGAGCCCCTCGTTGGAGGGTGAGCCCCGCGAGGGCGGCGACGGCACCTGGGCGTCCAGGAGCTGCGAAGCGTGCCCGATCTGCAGCCCGGGGAAGCCGACAGCGGCGGCCTGCTTGCGGATGGGGTTGGGCAGGGCGAAGGGCTGCCCGTCGTGGTGGTGGTGATGGTGGTGAGGCCCGCCGGGCTCGCCGTTGAGCGGCAGGGTGTGCAGGGGCCCGTCGAAGCGCATCTGGCAGCTGCCCACTGGCGTGCCTGGCGGAGACTGCTTGAAGGAGAAGAGCGAGAGGCGCGGCACGGCCGTCGGGGCCACCGCTTTGTGCATCCCGCCGCCGCCGCCGCCCCCGACGGCCGCCGCTCCGCCGTAGGCCTGCGCGTGGTGGTGATGGTGGTGGTGATGGTGGTGGTGGTGGAAGCCGTGCAGGGGCCCCGCCTCGTCCCACACGCTCTGCCCGGGGGCGAAGCCCGCGGTCGGGGCTGGCGGCGACGAGCACGGCTTGTAGTAGACGGCCAGCTCGTCGGGCTGCTGCGGCCCGGCGGCCGGCGGCGGCTGCTGGGGCGGCGGAGGGGGGTAGCCGTGCGCGTGGCCGTGCAGGGGCAGCTCCTCGACCTTGATGGAGGGCGGCGGGGGCGGCGGCGGGGGTGGCGGAGGCGGCGGCGGCGGCTGCGAGGGCATTTGGTACAGGCAAGGCGGCTTGACGTCGTAGCCCGCGGCGGCTGCGGCGGCGGCGGCGCCGTAGTTGTCCATGAACGTACTGAAGCTGGGGAGAGAAGTGGTGGCAGTGATTTCAGTGTTGGTCAGGTCCATGCTAAACTTGACAAACTCGGGCGTTAAGAAGTCCGAGCTGTACTCCCCGGCAGCCGCCGAGTGGTGGTAAGCGTAGCTCTGCGTGGCCGGGCTGGCTCCTTGCGGCGAGGACCCGAACTGAGCCTGGACGCAGGGCATGGCTGCAAACGAGACACGGCACAACAACAACAACATGGCTCAGCTGGGGGGTCAGGGTGGTTAGCTGCTGCGCAGCAACAAGCCCCCGAAGGGGAAAACCCAACCGCCCACACCGCCCGCCCACACCGCCAAGCTCCCTCCTTGCACCTCCCCCTCCCCACCAACCACCGCCCTCACGTCGGGGAATGGGGTTCGGGTGGAAGAAGATGAAGGGCGCTGGAGGAGGAGGAGGGGAAGTGGGGCAGCAAGGGGAGAAAGCCGGGCTGAGATGGCAGGACAGAAGAGCGGAGGAAGGAGGAAGTTCGACGTGGCCCACCGGCAGGGCGAAAAAAGCTGGCAGCAAAAGGGAGGCTGCAGTGGGAAGATGGACAGAGAGAGGAGGAGGAGGAGGAGGAGGAGGAGGAGGAGGAGGAGGAGGAGGAGGAGAAGAAGAAGAAGAAGAAGAAGAAGAAGAAGAAGAAGGAGAGACAGGGAGCTGGGCGATGGGGAGGTGGGTCAGGCAGAGAAAGAGGTAGGGAAGAGGTCGTGGCGTGTAGAGGTGGGGATGGGGGAGAGAAGAGGGGCAGAGAGGGGGAAGGAAGGACTGATCGTGGGGAAGAGGGATGGGAACGATCCCCTCTAAGCAGAGAAAAGCCCCGCAGGCAAGCCCAACAAGGGCCGTCTGATAGCTGTCAGTGCTTGGGCTGCGGAGGGTGTAGCCCGCATATCCCTCCCCCCCCCACATCGCCCCAATATATTTCCCCCTCCCTCTCTCCCTGCACATCAGATCTCTCCTTCCCATTCCCCTTCCCCTCCCCCTCCCCAAATTGTGCCTAAGCCCATCTCTCCGGACTTGCCCCATGTCTCAGTTTTCAGGTCCCCAGGAAAGGAGCGTTTGGGGATCTGGAGGAGAACGATGGATGGGTGCAAATAGCCAGGGACTCACCCACCTTCAGCCGAGTGAGAGGCGTTTTCGGGGGGGCTAAAGGCGGACAGCGTCGGAATTCAATGGAGGGACAGGTTGCCAAGACGGGAGGGAAGCGCTGCGGACTCCAGAGTGACCCGGGTGCTCCCTGGAAAGCACAAGAAGAGCGGGAGGGAAACAAACACAGAGAGGAGAGGAGGGGAGGGAAAAAAAAAACTTGTTACTCTTTCAGCCTCACTTGGAAAGGACTGGGAAGAGAGCAGGACTTCCTCGAAAGCCCAAGGCAGGGCAGGGGGCACCGAAAGTTTGCGGGCATTAGAACCTTAATATGTGTGGGCAGATGAGGGTGGAGATGTAAGGAGAAAACTTGCTTTGTGTTAGAAAATCTAAAGTAGCTGTCACGCGTGTCATTTTTTCCTCACTGTATATAACAAAAGTGCAATGAAATTTGCTTTGATTCCTCCTCTTACTTCTTAGTAGTGTATGTCTAAGTCTATCCATATATACACGCAGACAGATTATCAAATGCCCCAAGATTGACACAGCTTACTCGGAAGTACTTCAGTCATTAGGAAATTAGACACTTAAGAAAATGTCCTTAGGGTGTGTGTGTGTGTGTGTGTGTGTGTATACTATAGATAGATAGATAGATACACACACACACACACACACACACACACACACTAATTAAATGGCGACACCCACATCTCCCCCTCCTTCCCTTTCCTCTAGAAATTCCGCTGGACTGTAGGAAAAGGAGAAAAACAGCCATAAAGCGAATTAATTAAAAGGCACGCGCGCGCACAATGAGGAAGGCAATTAAAGAGCAAAGCAGCTCCGTCCATGACAGTCCCCGAAGCTGCAGGCGGAACAGGGCGAAAGGGCGCCCAAGGGACGCGCGCGCGCCGACAAAGTAGCAAATCTGAAGAGAAAGGGATCCCTCTCTCAACTCTTCCGGATGGCTTTCGGAACTGACCCACGTCTAAGGGGCGGGAGGGTGGCTGGCTTTTCCCGACCACTACATCCCCAAACACAGTTTCTCTAGATCTACAATGAAAACAGCGCCGGAAAGTTCGACAACTGAAGCCAGGCAGCCGGCCCGCCAAAGGGACTCTCCTCTTTGCGCCCACTCCAGATCCGTGTCCCCGGCATGCCCTAATTCGAATTCCATCGGAAGCAAAGGGTCTCTTCATCTGTGAGCTAGTTTAACCCCTGGAACCCTCTTCCTCTTCTTCCCCTTCCTCCTGCTCTCCTCCGAATTTGGAAGGGATTTCCCTCTCCGGATCGACTCCTGCGCCGTCCCTGCTAGGTCAGGGGGCCGGCATCCCCCCTCCCGGTGTTACAAAGCCGCGTGCGTTACACTAATTTAAACCCCCCACCAACCTCCGGCAGTAATAAAACCTTGAAAGGCGACGACGCGCTGGCTAAGCTTCTCAACTGGCGGAGATCAAAGTCGTTCCCAAGCAACACACATCCGCCCAGCAACTTTTCTCCCTCTACCAATTGAACCCTGGACCAAAATCATAAGAAAATAATAATATAAAACCCCACACACCGAGGATCTTAACCCGCAAGGTTGCGGCACCAAGTCCAGAAGAGGCGAGCAGACTAAACCCAAAGTTGACTTTCCCCACCTTATAATAACTGGAAACAGCCGGTTAGGAATATAGGGGGGAGGGCACTGGTTGGAAGAACCCCCGACCTGAAGGCCGAACAGCGAGGTCTTTCTTTCTAGGAAGAACATTTGGAAGAAAACCTCCTGCACAACGTGTTACTATTTCCTTCCTTGCCCACCCCCCACGTCTCCAGTCCCCCCCCCTACTTTCCCTCGCCTTTGAGAAACCCGGGCAGCGCATCCAGATGGCAGTTAAGCCGAGAGTGCCCCCCACCCCCAGACCCGGCGCGATCCACTTACTTGTTGGGCTGTGGCTGTTTCATTCATTCACCGGTGGGGAGTAGTAGCTCCGATTCCCAGGGGCGGATGGGCGAGGTAAAGCGAGCGAGCGAGCGGAGAGCAAGCGAGAGCGCGCGATCCCAGGCTGCTGCTGCTGCTGCGGCGTCTTCTCGGTCGCTCTCTCCGCCTGCCTGCCTGGCTGGCTGGCTGCTTGGCTGCCGGGCTGCCTGTCTCCCGCACGCGCGCCCCCTCCGCGCCCGCCTCTCCTCTCCTCTCGGCGCCGGGCGCCACGCACTCCTTCTCTCTCCAGGAAGTGCGGCGCGAGAGCGCAGCGCGGGGCGAGCAAGCCGGACGGACTGGCCCTTGCCTGCAATGTGCCTTTGTTTATGTGGGCTCCCTTTTGCCCAGCCAACATGCACCTCGAGTCTCCAAGCGTCAGTGCACGTCAGTGCCGCCCGCCCAATCAGCCGGGCCAGGGGCTGGATCGCTCCGTACCGTTGGCTAGCGCTCGCTTTGGTAAATTTCCGACGTGACATCACCAAGAGTGGCGCTTTTAAGGTGGGAAGCAACTCGCCGCCTCGCTCGCCTGCCTGCTTTCCCTCCTGCCAAGCTGGGAGCTGCTTTGGGCCAAAAGAGGGGCAGGGCTCGCCACTTTCCCCTCTCTTTCTGCCCCCCACCCCACCTCTTCTGGTACACCCCGATGTCCGAGATTGTAAACAAAGAGAGAAGCCTACTTCCCTCTCCCCGCCCCCTGTTGTCACCGACCGAGCCCAGACAGCTGTCAATCGAGATCTCCCCCACTCCCGCCCCTTCGCTGCAACGCGTGTTCATTTTATCTCACAGGAAATCCTAGGATGGTAAAGTTGGAAGGGACCACGAAGGGCATCTAGTCCGACCCGCTGCAACCCACGTCCCCGAGATTTAAGAGTATCTACTATGCCCACTTCCAGATCTGAGGTGGAAATCCACTTTCCTCGGAGGGAGTCCCACTGAATTTGGGGGGGGGGGTGGTTTAGGGGTGCCAACTTGGATGAAATATTCATAATCAGTCACATGATGTGGTGCACACACTGTTTGAATGGCAATGCCTATCAACTTTGGGGGGGTTCAAATATTTTATGGTGGGGGGCGAAGGGACCTCAGCCCCTAGGAGCTGGCTCCTAAGGCGGGGTTTAACTTCTGAGTGAGCACACACAGGGCTGCTCTGCATATCTGTCTGTCTATCTATCTATCTCTATCATCTATCATTCATCTATCTATCTATCTATCATCTATCTATCTATCTATCATCTATCTATCTATCATCTATCATCTATCTATCTCTATCATCTCTGTCCATCCATCTTTAACTGACCCATCTTTCTATCAGAGATTCTGTAGCTTCTCTTATCCCGGATGCGCCCTCCCCCTCCCCCTCCCCGTGCCGCTTCTGCGAGCGGGGCATTTGACAGGTAAAGAACCAGGAATGCATTGACGCAGCCAGTCCATCCCTTTTTAAAAGCTGAGACAACGCATGCAACAAGTTGCACAATCAGTCCCTAGTCCGATTTACGTCCCGAAGCATCACTCCTTCCAGCTGCTCTTCTTTCTTTTCTTAACTTTGCAAAATGTATCATTTCTGAAGAAGCGCGCGCGCGCGCAAGGGGGCGGAGGAGAGGAGTGAGATGTGGAGAGGAGGAATCCATCGGTCTTTTGGGAAAGTTCATGCTTGAAGAACATGCGGCGTCTTTTCCTCCTTACTATATAGATGGGGAACGACAAACACATGACACAATATTATGCAGAAGAATTTGCTCCAGTCCTGCGGGGGAGGGGGAGAGACCCATTTGCAACTATTGCACGCACAGCGGTTGAGTTCAGAGGCAGGGCAAGGATTCACAGGAAGGAGCGTGCGTGCGTGTGTGTTTGGTGAAGGAAAAGTGGGACGATGCTCAGGATCCGGACATGCTTCCTCGGGATCGAGGCTGCAGCCCTAACTAAGCACACGCCAGCTTCGCTGAAGGGAGCGCGAGCGAGCCTTACTTCCTAGGAAACACGTCTAAAGTTGCACTGGACGTGCCCCAGCGAGGCTTGCTTGTGAGTAAGGGCTTCTCCAATTAGGGACTTGCTGCCTTGAAGGGTGGGGTGGGGTGGGAAATATAGGGCTTGCCTGCTCCTCAGCACTTTTTCTTCGGTCTTGCTTGCCACAGTGAGCCACCGGGACGGATGCTCTCCGAGTGGGCAGTGCCAATGCCCAGGGAGTAAGTATTAGTAGGGGCAGGCGGGGCTGGGGCTGAAGGAGAGGGCACAAGCCATCATTTCCTGAGCTGGAAAAGTTGCTCGTCGAGGGAGCCCCGTGCCCACTCCACCCCCTGCTTTCCCAGAGCCCTAAGCAGCCAAAAAAAGGGGGGGCGATTCACAGGCGTCTCCTCTTTCCTTTCCCCTGCGCCCACGAGCCCACCCCCCTCCTCAATATTCCAGGCTGAGAAAAATGGCCAAAAAGTGTCAACCCCCCACCCAAAACACCCACCCACCCACACGCACCCACCCACCTACACCCCTGAGAGATAACACAGTTGGTCATGGGTTCGAGCCCCAAAATATTCCTGCACTGCAACTGTACGATTCTATTATTCTACCCTCATGGGCGTAGCCAGGATTTTTGTTAGGGTGGGGGTAGGCTTTTGCTAGGGGGGCAGTACCTGAAATTCGTATTGGTTTGTATTTATTGGGGGGGGGGCAGCTGCTCTCCCTGCCGCCCCTTGGCCACGCCCATGTCTACCCTGCCAATGGCGTGACACGAAGCACTTGCTCCTAAACTGCCAAGGTTTGACCTGATCTTGCACGTGGGAAGGGTGACGACGGGGGCTTAGCAGCGCTGTGTGTGAAAACCTGAGACAAACTAAAGAGGAGAGAGAGAGTTGTGGGAATCGGCTACTTAACGGCCATGTCTCCGGAAAGATCCTGCGCAGGGTAAGCTTCGCCTCGAGCAGATCCTCAACTTTGGTTAAGAAGACCGACCTGGTCCTTTTTTATTTACCTTGGGGCAATCTGGTCGCCCGATGGCTACTTCCAGCGGTCTTCCCCGCAGTAAAAAAGACCTGGAAATTTATTTATTTTTTTCCTTCCCCAAGTTGGAATTGGAAGGATATCCCCGACGGCCTGAAAATCTCCCCTCCCTTGTTTTGCTGAGCGTGGAGGTGAAGGATATATGAGCCCAGCGGGATTCCCTCCCGGACGGGCCAAGCCTCCCCTCCCCCCCCTTACTCCGTGCTATTTTTAGGAACTCTATAAATAGCACGAGGGAGTTTCGCAGGGTGGTGGTGGTGGGGCTCAGGGGGAGGAAGTGTGCGTGCGCGCGGGGGGGGGGGAGAACGCTGACCGGCCACCTTAAGTTCTCCTCCTCCTTTTGCTGCTACTGCTGCTGCTGCTACTACTGCTGGCCCGGGCGAGAGGCAGCCAGAGGGCGGGGCGGGGAGGAGGAAGGAGGGGGGGAAGCACGAGCTTATTAGCATGAGCCCAGTCGCGTCAGCCGTGGGCTGGAGCGAACGAAAGGGAAAAAGTGAGAGTGGGGAGGGGAGAGCCGGCAGAAGGGGGCGGGGCCGCGCGTGACGCAAGGGGACGGGGCCATTGACGCAACAGGGTCGGGATGCGCCAAAAATAGCCGCGGCGGCAGCAGCAGAGCCCAGGCAGCTTGGCCCGGCGGTGGCTGCTGCTCCATTGCGCGGAGAGAGGGGGAAGCAACAGCCTGCCAGTGGGCTGGGCTATTTTAAGGCTCCCCGAATCGGAAACTCGAAAGCAGCAGCAGCAGCCAGAGAAATGGGGTATTTTTATACCTTTTCCTGGTTTTGAGAGACTGAGAACCTTCGCCCCCCCCTTGCTTGCTTTTATTTTTATTTCTTTTCTTTTGCTTGCCCAAGCCCTCCCTACCTCCCAAAAACGCATGTGTGTGTGTGTGCAAGGAGCTGGGCACGATGGCTCTGTCCCCTTTTGAGTTAAAGAGTTTCCATCTGGCAGATGGGACTCTAAAGACGGCAGCAGCCCTTGATACCTGTGTGCCTATCAGCGCGAGCGCTGTTTACTTACCTCTTTTGTTATCATCAACTTTCTTCCCGATGTGGGGCACGGCGCATTTATCTTGGCAGTAGCAGCAGCTGGCTACCCCAGGCACCCGGGCTCAGGGCTTGACCTGAACCTCAGCTCTACAACTTTCTGCCTATATGGCCCTAAACTACACTGCGCTCGCTCCCTTTGGGGCAACTCCTTCTCAAAAAACTATTGAGATAGATACCCATCCGTCCTTCCACCTTATGACTTGGGTATCTTGTATTGGGCCAACTCTAGCCGGCGAAAGTTTCATCTTTTTATGTTTGTTTATAATGGAAATGATCGGTACTTGTTTTATCTTCAGCAGCCCTTTTAAAAACAGAAACAGTGTCTTTTACATTTGCTTGAAGTTTGACCCATCCATCAGGGCTGGCACCTAACCCCACTGCGAAGGTTTCACAAATTAAGCATCTCTTTCTTTCTTTCTTTCTTTCTTTCTTTTTCTTTCTTTCTTTCTTTCTTTCTTGGATAGTCTGATTTTTTTTTTTTGTAGCATAGGACCACACAGAATGAACCTTTTATTTTTTTAAGCGGAGAGGGGGGAGGGGAGTTCACCCGGAACAAACAAAAGATCGCTAAACCTGTTCTCGCGTTTCCCTCTTAAGCCCTGCTGAAGTTGGCCAATTACAACCATTAGCTACTGCATTTCTGCAATCCTGGCGGTAGAGGGCTCGGCTTAACAATCAATACAAGCAAGTGTATTTGGAACGGCCTAATAAAATCCGAGTGAGGTTTCTAACGTGCTTTGGTAAATCTTGGAATACGTTCTCCAGAAGATAAAAGCTCTACTGCATTTCATTCCTATTTTAGGGAAGGCCGCTGAGATATTACGTATCTCAGTATCAAATGCCTGCATTTTGGGTCACTGAAAGAGTTGGTATTATTTCCTTGGATGTTATTGACTTGTAGATTAATCAGTTTTGGTTAAGAATACTTAATAAAAGTATCAGAGAAGCATTTATTATAATACAAAATGAATGGCAATAAGTGCTTTCGGATTTATGAAAACCTTGTCTACACAAGCATTTTGAAATATTATTTTATTATGTTATAAAAATTATTTTACTGTGTTATATCATGGGATAACCCACCATTGTCAATATACTTTATGATATGGTATTAATTTTTAGTTTAAATAATTATTTAAAATGGGGGAGGGGTGTATATTGCCCTGAGTAACTGTTAAGGAATGCTATAATATTATAATATTATTATAATATTATTATAATATTATTATAATATTATAATGCTATAATATAATATTGTGTTATAACAACAACAAATGCTATTATCAGCGTGACTGTGGGATCTGGCACCTAAACATTTATGCTGTCAAGGCTTCCTGTTCCACCACAAAGGAATCGCTACAACATCAGACTATCATGTTTCAGTGTAAAGACCCTGCAATAGCATTTTGTTGATATACATAATTACTAATTTCCAACCCTGCAAATGAGACCCAGAAAAAGACAGCTCATATCTCTTTACTGACAGAAGAAATGCAGTATGGGCAAACTATGGTCATACTAGTTTTTAAAATGTAAATGTACTTCTTTGTGTTGGAGACTGACTGACAATCTAGCATAGGGATTACGAGTGTGTATGTTACATTCTTAATATTAAATATTAAGAAGGAAAAATATTCCCCCATTGTTACAGAATTTACACCCCAATTCCATATACCAAGCCTCACTGATTTCAGTGGCGCATATCTTCCTTATCTCACAAGGGTTGTGCCTTTCTTTTATGCTAATTCTTCAGGAAATTCAGAGTGGTTTCTGGGGGAAACTCCGGGCAGTTTCATCCAAACACTGTGATCCTTCTGTGGCCAGCTTAACTTAAAAAACACCAACATATGCTCTCAGATCAGACCATTTTGTGGCTTTTTGTAATGGTGGGTTTGATAAAGTGTGTGGCAGGGCAACTCTATGCATATTTACTCAAGCTGCATTGAATTTAGTGTGTTTACTTCTAAGTGGACTGCAAGATTAGGCAGTTTGGGTTGTATCTGACTAAGTCAGCAGACCCAATGAAATAAATGGGCTGAAGCTAGCCATGGCTATTGATTTCAATGGGTCTACTCTGAGTAAGGCTGGTTGGATACAATCTCAACAAAATGGGCCTCACTGCAGCCTGGCATCCAACTGCCAACACATTTGCTTACCATCTGAGCAACACATACTTCTTTGTATTAACTTACACTTAGATCTTAAGCACCATTATTTGACCTCTATTGTTCCATTAATTTCACTTAAAATGTAAACACTTTTAGGACTAAGGCATTAATGGGGTTATTTTTTGTACGCTGGGAAATTTCACAATGTGAAAACGAACACAAAATGACTAGTTGTTACAAGAATAAAAAACAATTTATATGCCCAATATAAATGACTCAGTACAGAAGATGCAACTTTCCACTTGAAGTTTGTAATACATGTTTTATTTTGAATCATTCAACACAAACAAACAAACAATACACTCTATTATGCTTTATGGAAAGATTTTTATGGGATACAGTTGATACACATTACCTGATCTGCATTAGCTGCTAATACTGCATTACAAATTATGCTTCGCCCCAGGGGCAGATTATGAAAAAGCAGAATTTCCATGAAGCAGAAATACATGAGATACAGAGTTAACAACACCATTGACGAATGTTAGATTTGGTGCTACTTGACTCTAAAAAAGAAAATCCAACCAAAACCTAAAAACTCTAGTTCTTGTTACTGGCAAAGCTATATTTTCAAATTATGATGGCTTTTTCTTTCCAATATTTTATCTAAAGCTTTATTTGTGAGAAGCATAAAGTGAGACTGATAAAAGCAAGTCTTCAGAAGGAAGTTGTGTGTGATGGATGAAAATGCAGAAAAAGCTCCTGCGTCTTTAATAGTTATGTATAAAAGAGAAATTCATTAAGTTACCCCCCTCCCTTTACCCCTGCAGAAAATGAGGCATCTGCCAAGTTCCTAATTCTGCACTACTTAAAATGAAGAGCACCATATCCTCTTTTGTATCCAAACACTCCAGGACATGGTGCATTTGCAGGGTTTGCTTTTAGAACTCAACTGCATTTTTTTCTGGTGCCTGGGTCTCAGTAGCACATCAAAGCTGAACACCAACAAAAAGGCAGCTAAAAAAATATCTCAAATTATTACTGCATTATATAAATTATTTGGGAGAGGAATGCTCTGTGTTTCAGCAATCCCACCTCTCTTTCCAATGAGAAATTTACTAGATTTTGTGTAACCCCTACATCCTAGACATAATTACTAATACGTAAGCGCTATTGATTAAATGGCACTTCCAAGCAAAAGGCATACCTGGGCCTTGATGCTTGTTACATTGGCTATCCTATGCCCTTCTTGTACATTTTAGAACTTACTTATAGCTGGGCCCTTATAGTGATAAGTCACATACTAATTACCACATCTTTAGAATAGATATAATATAAAATTTCATTGCTCATTTTAAAGTTCTGAAGTTAACAACATAAACTTGAAGTTGGGTAATTAAGTAATCCTTATATAGACACTTATTAAAGTATTTATACATATTATCTTAAATCTACATCTATCATTTTGCCAATTAAAATTAGGACTTTAATTGCAATTAAGTAATTTAATTGCCAATTGAACAGCAAAATTGCTAAGTGACTAATTTTAATGCCTATTTTAATTACCAATCATGACTGGGGAGGGAGCTAATCAAGCAGTATCAGAGTAATGATGTGAAAAAAAAGAGAGGGAGAACAAACATTCATGGCTCCATGCTCAAAAAGAAGCCTATGTTAAATAAATGCAAACAGTTTTATAGATGCAGCAAAATGCTACATTTTGGTATCTAAATACTGGAACACAGGACACAATTAAAAATATCAGCCATCTGTTGTACTTTCACATTTTGTGCCGTAGTCCATAACTTTCCCCCACTAAAAATCCAATAATTCTATAAGGGAGAGAGATTGCCTAAGCACTTGTAACCTTACAGGTCATATGTGGAATGATGTTTTAGAACAACTTTAGAAGTAAAAACTACATGCAAATATATTCTGTTCTGTTGGGAGGAGGGAGAAAACACTACAACATTAGCATCTTTCACAAATGCAATCACTTATTAAGATAGCTAATATATCAACATGAAAAGCAGGAATGCTGAAATATTAATATATCAGGAAGACAGCAGCTGTGGTTGTAATGAAATCAGAGTAAGGCTTACGGGTGAACCTGTGCATTTAGAATCCACAATATGCAACGTTCAGATTCTTTCTGGTTTGCTCTGCTTCCCTTCAGGATGAAAGACATAAGCAATGGTGTCATCAGCATTCCTGTCTGACAGTTTAGCAGATAAAAACCATGAATGATGAAATTTCCTGGGCCAACTGAAGATCTGTTTTGGAAGGTCCATATTAAAATCATAACTATTTTTTTCTGACGTTTCACTAAGAGCAGTTTCCTCTTCAGCTTGTTAGGATGCTTCCAACCAATAATGGTTTTCTGTTCCTTTAAATGACTGGTTCCGCAGCCAAGCCAATCTTATTCTTATTTAAAGAAAAACTTCTCATTAACAAAATTCTTTATCTATGTCAGGACTGCACAACTATGATCACGAAAGGTAAGTAGGGCTTTTGAGACAAATAATCCTGCATTGTTTGTATACATGACATCAGAGCTCTTCAAAAGGCTTTTATTGGCTCCAATTCAGTTGTAGATATTTACCCAAAGGGGTTTCTCCACTAAACTGCATATTACACTGCAACCATGTGCAATGTGAGCCCAGTGGCTTCTTCTCCATTGCAAAGCATCCTCACTAGAGAAGGCTGGAGGGGGAGGGGTTCCAAGCCCTCCTCTGCTGCACAGTTTCCTCCTGAGGGCATTTTGCAATGGAGAGGAAGCCATCAGGCTGTTGTTACACATGGACTGGGCCTTAAACTCTTATGGAGCAAATAGGGAAATAATGTTTAAAGATGTTGATACAAGTGTTCATGTGAACAGATTATGTGCTTCTAAAACCAGATCTATATTGCTATTTTTAGCAGGACTGGCATTACTACGTCCATTTTTTACACCTGTAGGTGTGAAATAATTATTTGCATAGTTCATTATGTAGGCATTGCAATCAGACTTTGAGTGACTGTAGTTGAGTGGGGCAGTTCCCACAAACCTGAATATGTAATAGTCCAAAAGAACACTTGATTGCAAACTAACAGGACAACTTCATCCACTCTCCTATTGAAGTCACATAGCGGACTTTGAAAATGAAAATGACTTTCCCTTCCTTATTAAGACCATACCAGCAGAATTCAGCATCTATGATTCTCCAAACATACTGGATACTGATTGCAGACATGTATCGCAGTAAGCATGAATATCCTGTTTGGCTAAGTCTAATATAATACAACGTTGAACAACTTTTATACTATTCCTTGTAATAAATTACCACGTGGAAAAGAATGTAAACAACTATTTCATTTCTATATGTTGGGGCAGGAACTGTCTGCGTTGAAAATATAAATGGAAGGAAATGTGCAGCAACGTAAGAATAATTATAAATGCTGTTACTCCTAAAATATTCTTCTTCTCTCTCTTATACAGTCTGTCAGAGACAAAAATTGCAATCAATTGCAGCTTTGGGTAGTATATTGCCCCGGCAAGCTCGACAACCTGACTGAGTACAGCCATGCAACTCAGACTTTGAGCTCTGCAAAACCTTTATTTCAAGACTGAATAGTATTTTTCTTCTCATTGTACGTCAGTGCATAGAAGCTGTGGCAGACAAGGGCAACAAAAAACAGATATGTTAGGAATACTGTCCAAGGCAATAGGATTCTAAGGAATGTTATCCTATAAACACTAGGCAATATCTGAATAAGTAAGAGTAAACTAATGAGAATCAATCAACAATTTACTTAAGTCGATTGATTTTGATGGGTTTACTCTGAGTACGGATATCATCACTGACAAGAAAAGTTTTGGAAAGGCTTAACATACTTAATAGGCTGAGATATATTTGCTAATGAACAAGTCTGGCTGACTAAAGTCTATAGATTACATACTTTTTATACTTCTATGAGGACAGTTAGACCCTTTCTGTAAAGTTAAATTTGTATGATTAGATGAGATAAGCATATTTGTCCTTCTTAAACAAAAGATATATGTATTTTTTTATTTTTAAAAACACCCTTTAAAAGTAGCTCTAAATGAAAACACAAAAGATTTGCTATCTATTCCATTTCTTTATATCCTGCTCTTGTTCTTTACTACTATTCTTTCTGCTCTTTCCCCTTTCCAGAAAACTGTACATGGAAAAAAATACACAGAACAGGATGGCAATAATATTGTATGTATAGAAAGTTACATTTAACATAGTTATTCTTTGTACTGTCAATTTATACTACGGAAGAGTAGGCCATGTGACATATCTGGTAGTTCACAGGATCCCAGCTGACAAATAAGAGATGTTTTCAGCATTTGGAGTCTTCCTGCATCTCAGTTCACATCCTTACTAGACAGCCTGCAAGATCTGCTTACTGTCTTATAAAGTCTCAGGTCAAGGAATATAAATTGTACCAAGCAATTTATCTTCTTGTTCAGAGTCATTAAATTTCCTCCCAGAATATATTTGATTGATATTGTTGGAGGTGAAAGGCTAAAGGGACCATATGGCAACATGTTGCATTCCATATGTTATCTGCCCATCCGTGCTTAAGCTGCCATTAGCAACATCTGCACCCAGCGGAAATCCAGCTGCGCAGAAAACTATTGTCAAAATTGAACTAACTAAAGAAAAACGACACACACAGAGAGAGGGAGAAGTAGGAGCAGGTTGAACACTAGCAGAATACAGATAGTGCTTTACTGAGAAATGAGAAAAGGCAGGAGGAGGTGGGGGAGGGGGAAGGAAAGAGAATAGGTTTGTGCGCAAATTTAATTGATACGTGGTGTGCGAAATATCTAGGGAAGAAAAGAGCACGCACACGCCTTCCGGTGTGCAGTGGATCTTAAAACGGATCCTTCGCGCGGCTGCAAAAAGCTCCCCCTCCCCCAAGAGAAAAGGCTTCTCGATCTAAGAAATAAGGGTGGGGACAAGGAAAGCAAGCCCCTCCTCCCTCCCTCCCTCCCCTCTTTTTTCCTTTTTCTTTTTTCTTTGCTCTCACAAGTTCTGGTCGTTGCAACTGGGGACCGCTTCCTGCGGCTCCATCTGCGGCTCCTCTGCATGCAAGACTTACCTGCTTCTGGGGCTTTCCCCTGCTAATTCCCGCTTCCTTCTTGTCAGTGAAAGGCGCGCTGGCGGAGGTGTGGGGCTAAAGCTCCCTTGGGCCCGCCAGAGTGGTCACCTCCAGGGGGCTCTGGCAGTGGCGAGGTGTTTCTGGGGTGCTGCTGGTAGCAGGCAGCGAAAAGCGCGCGCGCGCCCTCGAGTGGGGGTGTGTGTCTTCCTTCCTTCCTTCCTTCCCACCCATCTCTCTCTCTCTCCTTCCTTCCTTCCTTCCGAGCCCCCTCGCCGCCGCACACAGAGCGCCCATTGTAGCCGCCCCAGCGACGCCGCAAGCCCGACTCCGCCAGCCAAGAGCGTCAGCTCCCCCGTCAGCAAAGCTTGCTCTCCGTGACGGCAGCGCCAAGCTGTATAAATAGCCCGGCCCAGCCCGGGGAGCTGGAGGGAGGCGGCGGCGGCGGTGGGGGGAGGTTTTTCCATTGACGCCGCCAGGAAAGGAAACAATGGCTTTAGGGGCAGGAGCGAGTGAGCAAGCAAGCAAGCAAGCAAGCAAGCAAGCAAGCAAGCGCTCCTTCGCTCGCTCGCTCCGGGCAGGCCAGCCGCCCGCGCGCGCCAGCCACCCGGGGAATGCGCCTGGCTCTGCGCCAGCGCCGTCGCCGTCAGGGCTTCCCCGGCCTCTCGCTTTCCCGCCACAAGCGAAGCTCGCGCTCAGGGCGCTCTTCCTCTCCCGCGCGCTCGCCCCCTCTCCGTCCCGCGCAAACCTCTCCTTTTCTCGTGATTTGCAAGGCCTCGTGGATTAAAGAGAAGGGAAGGGCGGGGGGGGCATCGAAAACATTGAAACGATCTGCTCCTAATTCCTTAGTAGACATCTACTCTCGAATGTGTTAGAAAAGTTTGGGTAGACACGGCTCTGAACCTATTCCGACGTGCACCCTGTAAGACGTGGACTGGAGAAATATGGAAAGTGCTTTCAGCTTGCACAAGAGTTCCTTCCCACTTCCTTTTTTTTAAAAAAGGACTTTATTATCTTTTATTATTAGGGTTTCGGCTAATCCCGCATCAGCAGAGTCCATACTGGGAAGTTACACTGCATTTTTCTGCTTATATAAAGGCTGTGCCTTGGGAAGCGCCAATGTGGCCTTTATGTCAAACTGCATCGGATGGAAAAGTTTGGCAAAGAATGGATTCTTTACCCTGACAGCTGCAGTGCAACAGGATTTCATAGCGAACACACACAAACCACCATTTGATGGTCATGTTATATTGCTTCAGTTACTTCAAAATGTTGAAAAAAAACTCCAGTCTTGCTGAGTCGCCAGCTTATTTCTGAAGAGAGACCTGAATGAAAGTGCTGCCCTCATGACAGTGTGTCACCACTGTTTCACTTGTGACTGGGGCAGACAGAACTTTCAGAGATGTTGAGCTGTCAGTCATCTCTAAAAATCCATATTTCGGTTTCTTAAGAATTGTGGCAAACAACTGCATTCTGCAAGAACAGAATGCAGCCCAGAATGCTCCCACTGGAAATCCCTCCTCTGCTCTGAGATTTACAGGTGAAACTCGGAAAATTAGAATATCGTGGAAAAGTTCATTTATTTCAGTAATTCAACTGAAAAGGTGAAACTAATATATGAGATAGACTCATGACATGCAAAGCGAGATATGTCAAGCCTTTATTTGTTATAATTGTGATGATTATGGCGTACAGTTGATGAAAACCCCAAATTAACAATCTCAGAAAAATTAGAATATTAGATTAGAATAACAATCTCAGAAAATTAGAATATTAAATGAAATCAGCATAACAAGGATTGCAAATAGAGCAATATTGGACTTCTGAGAAGTAGAAGCATGCATATGTACTCAGTACTTGGTTTGGGCCCCTTTTGCATCAATTACTGCCTCAATGCGGCGTGGCATGGATGCTATCAGCCTGTGGCACTGCTGAGGTGTTATGGAAGACCAGGATGCTTCAATAGCAGCCTTCAGCTCTTCTGCACTGCACTGCTCAGTCTCATGTCTCTCATCTTTCTCTTGGCAATGCCCCATAGATTCTCTATGGGGTTCAGGTCAGGCGGGTTTGCTGGCCAATCAAGCACGGTAATCCCATGGGCATTGAACCAGGTTTTGGTACTTTTGGCAGTGTGGGCAGGTGCCAAAGTCCTGCTGGAAAATGAAGTGAGCATCCCCATAAAGCTTGTCTGCGGAAGGAAGTGCTCCAAAATCTTCTGGTAGACAGCTGCGTTGACCCTGGACTTAATGAAGCACAGTGGACCAACACCAGCTGATGACATGGCTCCCCAAATCTCTTTTCTGATGAGAGCAGCTTTTGCATCTCATTTGTAAACCAAGGACCCAGAGTCTGGAGGAAGTATGGGGAGGCACATAATGCCAGATGCTTGAAGGCCAGTGTGAAGTTTCCACAGTCTGTTTTGATTTGGGGAGCCATGTCATCACAGAACATTTCAGGATTTGGGCCTCTGCCATTGGCCCTTGAACTCTGTGTCATGATTGGCAGCTTGGAAGTTTAGACAGCCAATCACGTTGGGAGTGGGAGTGGCCCAGGCTTTCAGGAATGTATACTGTATAAGCAGTTGCTTTACCCGTTTCCCAGTTATGTATTTCAATAAAGGTTCTTGGTGTTACCGCTATGCCTTGCCTCGTGGGAACCCACCTACACTTCACCTATCACACTTGGATTATACTCCTTGGTGTGCACTCCCATCCCACTTCATTTCATAAGCCATAAAGTGTTTGAGGTTTCTGTTTCAACGTTTGTCATGACTCAGATATGTAATATAAACTGTGCAAGAAAATGAGATCTTGAACCAGAGTGGAGCCAGACTGCTGGCATGTAAAATAAAAGAGGTGGCTTTTCAACTGATCCCTGAGGGAAAAGTTGCAAATATTGGATTGGATTCATTAAATAAGCAAAAAGGTAAAGGTTAAGGGACCCCTGACCATTAGGTCCAGTTGTGTCCGACTCTGGGGTTGCGGCGCTCATCTCATTTTATTGGCTGAGGAAGCCGGTGTACAGTTTCTGGGTCATGTGTCCAGCATGACTAAGCCGCTTCTGGCGTTTACTCTATGGCCGTTTACCTTCCCGCCATAGCGGTACCTATTTATCTACTTGCACTTTGAGGTGCTTTCGAACTGCTAGGTTGGCAGGAGCAGGGACCGAGCAACGGGAGTTCACCCTGTCGCGGGGATTCGAACCGCCGACCTTCTGATCGGCAAGTCCTAGGCTTTGTGGTTTAACCCACAGCACCACCCGCGTCCCTAAGCAAAAAAGTACAATGCAATAAATTTTACCTTCAGATATCCACTACTTTTTGGGAACTGTTTGCCTTTAGTCTTCGAAGAAACTCAACAAGAAAAGAGAACATTTTTCTAGGGATCCATATAATATAGCTTGAATAATGGCCTTCTTGAGACATAGGGAAATGGTGAGACACAGAAAAGGAGGCAGTCTTTTAGAGCAGAGATGGTGAAAATGTGGCCCCTTTGTTGGATTGCAGCTGCCATCAACCCTAGTCAGCATAGTCAATGGTCAGGGATGTTTGAAGTCCTAGTCCTATAATAAATCGAGAGCCTCAGTTTCCACACCCATGTTCTAGAATTCTATTGGGTCGGAATAATTTAATTGACCCCCAATAAGCAGTAACATCAAGGGTATTAAATATGTTTATTAAAATGACTTCAGGATTAGGGACATGGGCTGGGTGTTTGGGTCCCCCTAAAATCTAATGGAAATGTAGTCAAGTGTATAAGCAATGGCACTTGATTGTGACTCAAAATAGAATGATGTAAAGAAGATTATGGCCGGGGGCCTGACATATATCAGAATTGTGCTGTCAAAGCTAGTCTAGAGACTAAATAAACACTATTTGCAGTTAAAGAGCAGAATATCTCCAGCTACTCTTTTCAAGTTCTCTTACTGTTTTCCATTTTATTTCTTTCCTTCTCCCGCCCCCGTTGATAACGTAACCTTGCCGGCAGATTTCTTCAGTTGATGACAAGCAATTCAAACAGCAAGTGGATCCTTCAAATTTCCGCAAATGGTTAGCAAGCCAACTGTAATATATCTGAAAGGGGATATTTTCACATTGCTGATATATATAGTTCTCTTATCTTGATGCCCCAAAAGCTAGTCATGGAAATGGCATTCTGGTAAACAAATTACAATAATTCTTGAGGTGTTGATTCAGTCAAGAAAATAAAAAGGAAAAGAATCCCATTGTAAGCTATTTCAAATGGGTGGTGGTGAAAGAATTGGGAACTTGTGACTATTCCAAAGGTAACACTACAAGACAGTGATTGTGAACTGAAACAAGAAGACCCAAGTCCTCTGTTGTTGTGTGTATATATATATATATATATATATATATATATATATATATTTCAGGGGGAGTGCAACCCCATCCAGGGTAGGCAATTGACCAATTTTTTGAATATGGGTGCTGCTCACCCACAGTGTCTCTGTCTTACCAGGATTCAAGCTCAGCTTGTTTCTCCTCACCTGTCTCACCATGGGGCAGGCCTTTTGTTGGGTTCAGAGCAGAACTTCAGTTTGCTATGTATTATTATTATTTTTTTTATTGATGGGAGGACCATCTGCCCCTCATTGGCTATGCCCATGGCCACTCCTGATTCAGATGTTATGGAGAAACAGAGCTGAGTGTCATCAGCATACTGATGGCACCTCACCCTGAAACTCCTTATGAGCACTCCCAGCGGCTTCCTATGGAGATTAAATAGCATTGGGAGTAAGATAGCGCCCTGTGAAATGACATAACATAGCTGCCCAGGGGCTGGAAGGCACTCTCCTAATGCTATTCTCTGGACTCACTTCTGAAGGTAGAACTGGAACCACTGTAATACAGGGCCCCTAGTTCCCATTCCCCAGAGCTGATCTGGGAGGATCGCATGGGCGATGCTATCAAAAGCTGATGAAAGAGCGAGGTCATCTGTCAGGGTGACCAAGGCCGATTCAGTCCCATGGCCAGGCCTGAACCTAGATTGGAAAGGATATAAGCAATCGGTGTCATTCACAGCAAAGCAAAGTGATTTTTCCTAACAATTTGCAAACTGACTATGTGGGGAACACACTCATGTTTACATTTAACTGTATATGTTCTAGTGGAAATAGTACCTCCAATGTGTGGCAATTGGGCACAATATTGATTTCCCCCCTTTCTGTTGTGCATTTCTGCCTCGAATGCAAATAGGCACAAAGCTAAGAAGTCCATGTTGAACTTCTGATTGTCAAGTGCTTCCTTTGACACATTTATTTTTTGACGCGTAGGCTTTCCCACACAAATGGCTCTCTCCCTACAACAAAGGTATGGTGAAGTCATCACACATAGATTTGGTCACTTCAAAAGCAAACATAGAGGAGGGAGAAAGGTTGTTTTCTGCTGCTCCAGAGAAGCGGACACGGAGCAATGGATCCAAACTACAAGAAAGAAGATTCCACCTAAACATTAGGAAGAACTTCCTGACAGTAAGAGCTGTTCGACAGTGGAATTTGCTGCCAAGGGGTGTGGTGGAGTCTCCTTCTTTGGAGGTCTTTAAGTAGAGGCTTGACAACCATATGTCAGGAGTGCTCTGATGGTGTTTCCTGCTTGGCAGGGGGTTGGACTCGATGGCCCTTGTGGTCTCTTCCAACTCTATGATTCTATGAGGTGAATTGGTTGTTATAAGCCTAACTATACATAGTGTTATAATGATTAGCAATCAAAATGTTTGTGTGTTTTTAAATACTTGGTGTGGGGTGTGAAGGAAGTGATCTTCACTGTCCTTGACTGCTTGTATGGACTTTGTTTAGTTTGCAGTGGTACCTCGTGTTACATACGCTTCAGGTTACATATGCTTCAGGTTACAGACTCTGCTAACCCAGAAATAGCAACTCGGGTTAAGAACTTTGCTTCAGGATGAGAACAGAAATCATGCTCCAACGGCGCAGCAGCAGCGGGAGGCCCCATTAGCTAAAGTGGTGCTTCAGGTTAAGAACAGTTTCAGGTTAAGAACGGACCTCCGGAACGAATTAAGGACTTAACCCGAGGTATTACTGTATTTGTTTATTTAGTTCATAAGATTTATATAAAGCTTGATTGTAAAAACCAACCAACCAACCAACCAACCTCAGAGCAGTTTACAAATGGACTGATGTGTGTTATATAGGAATGTGTTCATTTCGTGTTTGTTCACTGGGGACTACAGGTTTAACTTGTAAAGCCTGATCTGTCCTGGGGCTCAAATGTGAAGGCAGTAGAACTCCATTATGCATGTGAGGGTGGGAAAATTAAAAGTTCCAAAATTCCAGGAGCCTGTATCTTAAGGAGTGGAGGATGTGGCTATCGGGGCAGGTAGGTTGAGTCTATATAAAAAGGCAGCCAGCCTGGAGGAGGGTAGATCATGGTGGTCTTAGTGTGATAAGCAAAAGCTTTGTACGGCAGGGAGAGAGGCAAACGAAGACGAAAGGGCTGCTACTCAATCATATTTTATTTATTTACACGTATAAAAACACTGCACAGTGGAAGCAAATAGTCTCCTATAAGCAGTTAGCACATCTTCTAGTCCTGCTTCATGTTACCGCAGAGAACTGCGCCGCAAGGATACGTCTGCTTCAGTCAACTCATAACTTGCTCTGCCTCTGTTTAAACTCTCTTTTCTCTAAATTTAGACTGCAGACTCACTTCATTTCTTAGAGCCACAAGATGTAACATTAACGGCATGAAGCAGAAGGGGGGGGGAAGGATGTGGTGGCAACGTGGAAGTGAGGAGGAGGGGACTTGCGCTGTATGCTTGTCTGTTCAGTTCAGTTGCAACGGTGCGGCAGGCTTTCTTTATATGTTAAATGTCTGTCCCTCAAGTGCTATGATATATGGTAATTACAGAAAAAAAGACACGAAAATATTAGTTCCTAGAGACCAAGCCTGCACAACCTGTTACTACTAATCTAGCTGCAGCCTATTAGTTTGGTAGGGTGAGTCACAAGACGATATTAAACCCCATGGTTTTGTTGTCTGCCTGTGACCGCAGATAAAGGAGAAGTGTCCAGCAGCTCTTGGCCAAAATGCAACACTGTGAGACCTTCATCCAGCTTGATGAGTCATGAGTGGTGCAGGCCAGATGTAGGTCTTGACCAAAAGATATACAGCTGAGGGGTCAAGGTGTGCAGCTACAACACTTGTGTGTCTTTGTATATCTACTTAACATGACAGGTAGCTGCTGGTGTGAGAATGTACAGTACTGGATTGGTCACCTGTTTGAGAAGAATTGGCCAGAATCTAGGCCCCGCTAGTCAATTATGGCCACTATCTCATGCATGGGGGGGGGGGAATGCAAGAACAGTGCATGATCATCTCAGATCATGTGTGACTTGGGAAGATTGGATGTTCCATGTCCAATAAAGCCCCATGCAGAGGCACGGCAAGTAATGTAATTTTGTTTTGACAGCAAATATTGCCACCAACGGGCCATTCTGATGGCAGTACACATTAGGGGGAAAATGTATGCAGAATTAAGCAAGAACTTTATTTCACATCTGTTATACTTCAGCTAATGAGCTCTGGCTATTCAATATGAAAAAAATAGATGAATGATGATATGAAAATTGATTCCTATTTAATATTATTAGTGAAAGCAAACATATTGCTCTTCAGACCAAAGAAGTATAATAAATGAAAAAAATGAATGACACTAAATCAAAACTGCTTGTTATATTCATCAGATAATTCGATAGAAGAGCCAACAAAATTAGACCCTATTGATATGATAAGCAAATGTGAATGCATTAGTTTGCCTATCACAAAATTTCAATACTCGAGATTATTAGAAGGCAAAAATCAAAACTGTTATTTTTTTACAAAAGCCAATCGTAATGGGACCATATTATTCCTAATTAGGCTTCTATTAACATATTGGAAATTAAATTCGAAATTGCATCGCTTGAAACAAAATGCAGTACTAACTGAAAACAAATATATTCAAGTTTTGCTAGCTTATCCAAATCACAGGCCTTTCACAATTGTTTTAGTTAATGGCTGCCCTAGCAAACTGATCCAGATGCCCGTCCCAGAATCATCTCCATATTACAGAAGATTTGGGGCCCCATTCTCAATTGACACAGGAAGCCAACCAAGATGAAAGCATGGCAGCTTCCCAAGTAAACACAATACCATTTTTCTTGCCGATAAACTTTGATCTCAGTTTCCTCCTCTATCGCCAAATTTCTGGACCCATCTAAGAACCTAAAGAGGAAAGGAATGGACTGGACTACAGGTGATCCTTGGTTTGAGTGAGTCATATTGCCTATATAACTATGTGCAGTTTCCTTTGCAATTTGGCCTAAGCAGCCCCCAAACCTCTGTCCCTGTTTTAACCTGCACCTCAACTGTGTATAGATGTAAGGACATTCTCCTGAAACTTACCGTTTGTCTGTGCACACTCATGGCTACTTTCCAAAGAGAGGAGAGCCTGACAGCAGCACTCTCAGTGCCATTCCCCATGATACAACAGTTATGGACTTGTAAAAGTATGTGTGTCTTGTGCAAAATAGTGTAGATATATGTATTTCATTTTAACAATTAAAAAGGCAGTTTGTTACCTTGTCTCTACGAAGATTTTTGTGCATCAGTGCCTGATTTGTGTAGGATTTGTGAAGGTTTTACTCTTTAGCCACCCCCCCCCAAAAAAAAGATGTCCCGCAAAGCTAGGGGGTACAGATTTTTCCTCAAAGTTTACTCCCAAAGCCTTTCTCATGAATGAGTATAGTTGCAAGGAAGCGGAGGTATAGGACTGGGTTTCCTTCTCCTAGATGGGCTACCTTCCCAGGTTGACGAATCCCAGCTGCCCCTTATTTCTCTCTGCAGCACGTGCACCAACTGCCTTCTTGACCATTGGAACCCATGATTGGACTGGTCCAGTCACTTTGGTGCTGCTATTGCAGCAAAAGCAACACAGGAGGCAGCCAGTCTCTGCAGCCAAAGCAGGTGCTGTGATTCTTCAGCAGTTTGACCTCACTTTTGGGGGTGCATTTCATTGTCTCTCGAGATAGACGGATGCCATATCCATCCATCTATCTATCTACATCTATCATCTATCTATCTATCATCTATCTATCTATCATCTATCTATCTATCATCTATCTATCTATCTATCTATCAATCATCTATCTATCTATCATCTATCTATCTATCTATCATCTATCTATCTATCTATCTATCTATCTATCTATCTATCTATCATCTATCATCTATCATCTACCTATCTATCATCTATCTATCTATCATCTATCTATCTATCATCTATCTATCATCTATCTATCTATCTATCTATCAATCATCTATCTATCTATCTATCTATCTATTTATCTATCTATCAATCTATCTATCATCTATCTATCATCTATGAAATTGGTTGACTAGCTCAGTTAGTAAATGGAAAATATTATTTTAAATTGAGATGGTTATTTAAACTTTTGCACATATGCCATGTTGATGAGGTTTTTTTCATTTTAAAAATCTGCAGTATATCTTTAAAATACTTCTTGTATGGTGGGTATGCCATTTTGGGAAGATATAGTTTAAGAATATCAGTAAAATGAGCTGATGGTGTTTTTTTATATATAAAAAATGATACCTACACATTGTAAATAATTGTATATCTTCCGTAAGATTTGTGTAAAGTGTAGCGCCACGTATTTTAATTAGGTATTCTCCAATCAAATATGAAATGTCCTGTTTAATGATCTATCATAATTGGAATGCTGTGTTGACTTCCAAGTAAGCTTCTGTTTTTGCCTTCACATGTGGGATTATAAATTAAAGGCCTGTAAAAAAGCAGTATCATTTAACTGTCTGGAAACTCTTGCTTTATAATCTGTGTAAATCTGTGTAACTATCCCAGCCTCTTTATATGTGACTTTTACAGCAATATTTCTGTAGATAGCTAAGACTTCAATGGTAAGAGTATTCTTTTTATTATTATCCTGTAGAAGAATAATCAAGAGTTCTCTTCACTGACTCTTTTAATTGCTTGCTCTGGGTGAACTTGCCTCAGATTCTTTTTTCTTAATAGTTGTGATTCCTGATTAGCTGAGGACACTAATGTGGCGTAAGAGGGGCTGAAGCATGCCTAGAAAAAGTTGCCTACCATATGGATCCATTCACTCTGCCTTGCTCCTGTCCAGCACTGATCCTTTTCATCTGCTCCACGTCTGGACAGTGAATGACATCATCCCCAATGAAAAAGGATGCTTTGGGATTCCCTGATTCAGCCCATGCAGATGCATGCATGGGAATCTGTGAAGCACCGCTGGAAAGCTGCTCCAGACTGTGGACTTAGCATTTTCGGATGCCACTGGCAAAACAACCAGATGTTGCACTTACCAAGGAAGGAAAGGACAAGAGCAGAAACCATACCCATTAGCGTTACTTGAGGACAACTGATTTTGGGCAGATCCAGCAGAAGGGAGCCATGCAGAAGGCAGGGCCCCGAAGGAATGGTGGAGTCCCCACCTTCAGAAGGGGCAGCATGTCCCTTCTGTTGATACCAGAAGATGCTGGAAGAAACTGGGGGCTGGGCTTCGGAATTTAGCACTATCTGCAAGACAAGGCAGAAGGAATTCCAGGGCAGCTCCGCTGCAGAACCAGCCTCAGAAACACCTCTCAACCTGCAGAGAGAGAGGGTCAAGGACTCAGTGCACCTCTGGGCAAGGATAACCTTTCATCCAAAGGCTATTCCCCGCCCCAGTTTGGTTGAGTTTATTCTCTTTGGTTCTCTCCTTATTAAATGTGGGGGCTCCAATATGATAGCTGGGACTAACAGGACACATTGCTACCTGATTTGTTGGATTCAAGCAGACCACCTTCATGGAATGCCCCCCCCCCGCCCCACAAACCCTCCTATTTCCCCATATTTCTTAAAATGCATGGCCCATGGCCCAACCCTCTGCATTTTATTCGCAGATCTCCATGCACTTGTAATGTATCTGAAAGATAAAAACTTCACAACTTCTAACCTAGCAGCCAAACTTCAGTCTTGTAAGCACAAGTCCTCAACAGCTTAACTTTCCCAGGCATATACCGTATTTTTCGCTCTATAAGACGCACCCGACCATAAGATGCACCTAGTTTTTAGAGGAGGAAAACAAGAAAAAAATATTCAGAATCAAATGTTGTTGAAGAAGCTTTGCGCGGTTATCCCTGAAGCCAGAACAGCAAGCGGGATTGCTGCACAGCAATCTCTCTTGCTGTTCTGGCTCCAGCGATAGCTGCGCAGCCTGCATTTGCTCCATAAGACGCATACACATTTCCCCTTACTTTTTAGGGGGGGAAGTGCATCTTATAGAGCGAAAAATACGGTGTTATGGTAGGGGTAGGCAACCTGGCTCTCTTCCTTCAGATGTTGCTGGTCTACAAACTCCCATCATCCATAACTACTGGTTATGCTGGCTGGGGCTGATGGGAGTTGTAGTCCAACAACATCTGAAGGATAAAGCCTTGGTTACCCCTGTGTTTGTTCCTTTTGGTCTTGAGGATTGCAGAGGGAGAATGGGGTTCCTCCAGTGGCTTCCTCCTTTCTGCCCTTAATGCTGCTCTGTGAACAGTGTCAGCTGCGCTAGCTTCCTGGGTGAAGAAATGCTCTTCTTTACTGGCAGGATTTGTGATGCTCCTTAACGCCTGCACCGGAGGACTGGATCCAGACCCTGGCCTTTGAGTTGCTAGCCATGTTTTTTTTTAAGTCCTACCTTCGAGGAAAACCAAATATTCACTGACCATTTGTCAAATATTTTTACGGTGCCAGCCAGGAATGTGTTCATCATAGGAAGGAACTGTAGAGATTACAGCTCAGTGCAGAGACATAGTTTTCTTCTGATGTCAATATCAAAACCCAGACACAAAGAGGTCAGTTTTGACCCATAAGAACACTATTGAGAAATCTAAATGTTAGGTTTGTGCTGTGGTATACAGAAATCTGTGTGTGTGTGTGTGTGTGTGTGTGTATGAGAGTAAATTGCTCATTGCTATAAAACAGTGAATTTCCTGCCAGACATCTGGAAGATGGTGATGCAGTGAGAGATATTCCAGACAATAATGACCTTGCAGTATTTGGGAGTTCTGTGTGTTATGTTAAGCAGCAACAATACTGGATAAGGGTTTCTAAAAAACTTTTTCTGTAAGCAGATTGAGAAATTTAGGGGTTTTTGAATTGAAAAGAATATGAACTCAGTACAACGTCTATATACGTCATACAAGATTGGGTCCATCTGTGAGTTTATAATACTTACATGGTTTGCCGAGACTACGGAAATTAGAAGTTTGTTGTTTTGGCCTAGTCAACTACATTTTCCTTTGTTACAAATGAACTAAGTTGAATCAAACATACATAGGAGGGAAATATTGATATAGAAGGGGCAAACCAATTAGAGGGCAGACAGTTGCAGTAGCAAGGAGTATCTGTCTTAGATAAACAAAAGAAGAATCCATCACCAAAGCTGAGTAACATGTTGTAGAAATGTAGGGAATAAAGGAGAAGACAGCCTTATCATTAAACCACTGTAGATGACTGTCAGAGTACTACGTAATGGAGCAAGGGGCAAAAGCAGCAAGCTTTTCTTTTCCAGGGTTGAGCTTGTGCTGTTCATGAGAAACAAGGGGTGAAAGAAAGATGGAGAACCTGATGCAAAGAACTGGAAGATAACAAAGACAGCGTCCAGTATGCCTGGGATCAAGGTTGAGGCAGAGTTGGGTGAGCAGCACCAACCCTTTCAGCATGACACATGACCAGAGTTGACCAACACACAAGTTTACACAGGAAGCTTTCTCATACTGACCTCATGGTTTCCACTGCTGAGGGAGGACCAGGGCTGGAGTCAATCCATGGTTTCTGAAAGTTGGGGGCTAGGAAGATTGAGTGTAAGGCATAGGAAAGAACACCACAAGCAAAGTGTTGCCTAGTAGATTGTCATGGCATCCATAATGGCCTATGATATCAGCTCCCTGATCTGATATCACACATTTGCTGTGGGAAATGTGTATGAAGGGTCTGAGGCCAAAGGCCACCCTGTCATCTGCCTTACATAAAAACACACCCATACACAAAAGAGTGTGGTGGTCACACCTGTATGTTTTATGTAGTGTATGAATTTCCGGAATACAGTGGTACCTCAGGTTTTGTTGGAAGCCACCCAGAGTGGCTGGGGAAACCCAGTCTGATGGGCGGAGTATAAATAATAAATTATTATTATTATTATTATTATATCAGGTTACAGACGCTTCAGGTTACAGATGCTTCAGGTTACAGACTCTGCTAGCCCAGAAATAATACCTCGGGTTAAGAACTTTGCTTCAGGATGAGAACAGAAATCGTGTGGCGGCGGCATGGTGGCAGTGGGAGGCCCCATTAGCTAAAGTGGTACCTCAGGTTAAGAACAGTTTCAGGTTAAGAATGGACCTCCAGAACAAATTAAGTTCTTAACCCGAGGTACCACTGTACACAACCTATTCATTTACACAAATCCAGGTCAGAATGGTTTAGAACATGCTGAGGCAGATATTGCCTACATTAGGGAAGTGACTGTGGGTCACTTAGTTAATCCATGAATCCATTTTGTTTTCCCTCTGTGGCACCCCAGTTTTCGGTCAATTTACACGGTGGTTACATTCCACAGTGCCACGCGCTTAAGTGAAATCGCGTATATTTGAAACATCAGCGAAAAAGCCTGCAAAGAGCCTATATTGAGCAGTGAGGGAGAAAGTTTCCAGTTCAAATCTCACATTATCCACTTGGGAGCCCAAAGGCTAGCTGCTAGACCTCAGCCTCTAATGTGTAGTATACAGAAAATAAATAATAATACTTGAGAGTTGGATTACTCGGATAAAATATATAGAATCATAGAATCATAGAGTTGGAAGAGACCACAAGGGCCATCGAGTCCTGAGTGTACTCTGAACACTCAGAAAGATCAAAAGAAATGCTAAGGGCCAATATCACAACTGGAATTAAGTGGACACACACACAAGATGGTGGCGGGGGAAATGTTGATTACAGCTATGTAAGAATGCAAACCTTAAAAATACCATTCTCATTACTGTACATGTAAGGTTTGGTATTTACAATAATTAATTTTAATTAATTTAATTTACAGACCCCATGTCAATAGCGTAGGATAGACTGAATAGAGAGAAATGACCTGATGTTATTTTGTACAAATAATATACTATACTCAGACAGGGTTTTTTTATTTATTTGGTCATTGTTAAATGTCCATATAATTGTGGCTTGAATGATATAAGGGTGTAAGGGGCACAGAGTCATCTAGTAAGAATAAATCTTATTGAAGCTGATTTTTTTTGTCATATCTAAATCACATAGTAAACAGACATCCTCTTGTGAGATAAGGCATTACAATGTCAGATCACGCTGCATTATAATGAAGTAGCAGGATGCTTTTTCCAGCTCAACTTTTTCTTAAAGATGTATTAATTTCCTTTTACAACAAAAGGGCTGTGCTACTTGCTTAAATGAAGTCTGCCCTGGTAGGCTTTTCCACATGAAGATAACGGGGGAAATTACCTCAGATGCACGATGGGAAGCAAGGCAAGCTGCCCTCCAAAAAAAAAAAAAGTAATAAAACTTGAAGAGCTGACAGAAAAAAAATGTGCTAAGATGACAAATGGAAAAAAAAACTAAACAGAAAATAGTAAAGGAAAAAAAAAGTGATTTTCATGTAGATAGCAAAAACTATGTTAAGTTACAAATGTAATTTTTTGTAAATTAAAAAAATGCCATCGGTTTTATTTGAAATGGTTATGTATATATTTAAATTTATATTCTATACAAATTCAGCAGCCTTATATGACTTCAAACCAAACCCCACAGCAAACTGGGTTAGGTATTCTTATTTGGAATCTTTCTGTGTTGATCGGAAAAATTCCTGGGTTGTGTGCGATAGTGGCAAATGTAATTTCAGCCTATGACAGGAGCAGAAGAGGGAGAATGGCATTTGCTCATTCTTCCAAGTCTGACGCAGGACCTAACAACATGGAAGATCCATTGTTCTTCCCCAGAAACTACGATTCAGCTGCATGTCGCTTCTAACCCTGGGAAATTTAGCCATCATGACTAGTGGCCATTGTTGTGATGTGGGAGAGCAATGATGGGATCGCCTGACTTAGGTAGCAGAGCATGCAGCTTCGCCACTGGGTGGGGATGGAGGAGTGGAAGGCAGTTTTAACCCTTGCCCTCGCTGTAGCGCTTTCCCAGTCTAAACCCATCCCCAAGAAGCAACTATTTGCTCCGCTTGGGGAAAAGAACACAGGTACTTGTATATTTTCTCCTGGTGAGACTAATAAAGATCAGGATGGGGTATAGATGTAGAAAATGGCATAGAAGGATTAATCATCCCTTCCCTTCCCCTCTGCCACTGATCCAGTCAAAACGGGAGCTTCCTCAACCTGTTATTAATAAAAAAAAAAATTGTTGGGACAGAGCACAGATATGCGGCGTCATCACATCTGTTTAGGCTCCAAGTAGCTGATCTTTGAGTGGTGTTTTGTTCCTCCCCATAGCACCATATATTCTCTAACCTTTTGTGTTCATAAGCTCAAATAGCACTAGCAGCACAGTGCAGACTAGGATTTTGAAATTAGGCTGCGCCTGCTCTTCCGCATTTCTGTATATCCACGCAAACACGGGTGTGCTTCCCACCTACGCCTCAGACAACCCGATTCATATAGTTATTAAATAACAATTCACTTATAAAACATTCTGTGTACGCCATAACTACAACCCACGATAATATTGAAAGGTAGGTCTCCCTTTATTTCACTCTTTACAAATTCCACAAAGCTAAGTGGAAACCAAAGGGGGGAAAAGAGGAGGGAAGACTGTGACAATAGAGGTGGGAGGTCAGTGAAGTGGTAGAGAGAGAAAAGGGGAAGAGGCCAGGGAAAAGTAGGGAGGCCTTAGAAAGGATAAGCCCTGAAGCAGAAAGGATGTGAGGCAGCTGACAAAAGGTCAAAGAAAGACAGGGGCCAACAGATAATAATTCGCAGGTAGACCAGGAGACGGGAAGATTAACTTGTGAAGAGGGAAGCCAAGGTGATGTTTGCTTGCCAGCCAGATTGCAGGGCTACAGGCTGCCTTTAGTGCCATGCTTACCTGGACCATCGGGACGCAGGTGGCACTGTGGGTTAAACCACAGAGCCTAGGACTTGCCGATCAGAAGGTCGGCAGTTCGAATCCCCGCGACAGGGTGAGCTCCCGTTGCTCGGTCCCTGTTCCTGCCAACCTAGCAGGTCGAAGTGCAAGTAGATAAATAGGTACCGCTCTGGTGGGAAGGTAAACAGTGTTTCCGTGCGCTGCTCTGGTTCACCAGAAGCGGCTTAGTCATGCTGGCCACATGACCTGGAAGCTATACGCTGGCTCCCTCGGCCAGTAAAGCGAGATGAGCGCCGCAACCCCAGAGTCGGTCATGACTGGACCTAATGGTCAGGGATCCCTTTACCTTTTCCTGGACCATGAGTCACCAAGTGGCACTGCAGGGGTACATGTGCTCTCGAAAGCCTTTCCTGGCCCCACAGGGTCCCATGACCCTGTCTCCACTGAAAGATGCAGCCAAAGGAAGGCTTTTCCTCAAGTCTAATTGTGCTCTTTGGTCCCCCCCCCCCCCGTGTATGTGTGTGTTACAGCTGTGGAAGGGAGAGTTGTGGTACCCATGTAATGCCCACAACCATTTCTCTGGCTTGCAAATGTGTCCACGGGCCCCCCAAGATTGCCAACCCCCCCTGCCCATGCACAGCACTGGTCCGTGGGTATTCTGGGATGTTCTGAGAGCACTTCGCCTGCTACTGGAAACAATATCTGAGTAGCAGGTGTTTTGAAAGTCTAGCTTAATTATCTGTTGTTTTTGTTTAATTAATTCTCCTGTCTTGACACTTCGATCTGACACACATTACAAAGCTCAAGCAGACAGTTACTAGATAAAATCTTTTAACAAGACGACACAGATGTTATGCGGTGATTAGATTTATTCAAGGCCTTCCATGAGAACATTATATTGACACGGTTTCCTGGAAATCACAAATACCAAGCTACACCATAATAACCTCTCTCCCATACAGGTACACCCATTTCATGTTTAACAGCTCATCAAGAGAGGTAGGCTTTTAAAGGTATCTATCCGTGTAGACAAAAATACAATAAATAGACACTGCAGAGCCCATAGCAAAGCCTGGTTTTGCAAAGGGAACCGGCAAAACAATTGCAGCAAACGTTTACAGTAAAAATTTATCATGAGGAAAACTTGTCAGTGTGGTTTAAACTTTTTAAGGCCTACCTGTTCTGACGGTGTCCCTTAAAGCACAGTGAGAGCACAGAGGCTTATGAAACAGTTAAAGGTCAGAAACACCCTAGTCCCAGATACACTTCCTCAAGAACAGCTCCTGCGTTTCAGTGCAACTTAGGGCCACCTAAGAATGCGTACGATTGCAGTGTTGTACTGCAGAGTGAAACATATTATTTGAAAGTAAATTCTAATGAAATTGAGAAAGTGAAGTCCTACTGAAATCAACGTGCTTTGGGACTGGATACCAGTAATATGTATGTCTTCTGGTGGTATATTTTAACACCTGCCAACAGGGCAATCTTATCCAAGTCTGATCAGTGGTCAGCCAAACTGAATTCAATTGGAATTATTCTCAGGGAAATATATATAGGATTGCAGCCTTAGGATGACATAATGTATAATGTATAATAGAATGTATAATGAATTTTCTCTCTTTGTCAGAGAGCTAACAGGTATATACTGCTAAGAATCGAAGTTCACAGAAGAGCCATATACATTAATACGCTGCCTAAAATGTTACTATTGACATTCTCTGTGTAATTGCTTTTGTAGTTCTCTCAGAAAAAACAAAGATTCACTGAATGGACACTGGGATTTCCTTATTCTGATTTATTTTTAGCTGCATTGTGCTGTAAAGCTAAAGGTCACGAAAAAGAAATTGTCAAGAAGCATAAAATATTTGTTTTAGGTAGTTTTAGACAGGCTGTGTATTTTTGTGTGTGTGCTGAAACAACAAATAAAGTCTCTATCAAGGCAACCTAAATTATGTGCTGATGAATGTTAAATTTCCATGGGTTAGGCTAGGCTATGGTTGTGGTGTCCAGAAGGAAGGAAGGCTGGTCCCCAGGCTGTACCCTAAAACAGCTAAGTAGGAGAGGGATTTGGGTATGTGCAACTTGTGATGCAGCTATGTGAAAAAGACTGGCAAAATTGCATTTTACATTAAACGATTAAATAACTGCAGCTTCTTTTTATTTTCATCTTGTGAGTCTTGGTGCAATTCCTTTTTAAAGGAATCCCTTTTTAAAGGGGTCCATTCTTCAATTAACTCTGTGTTGCAGAACAATCCTAAATTAAGACTCAAAGTTAAGTCCTACTGAGATCAATGGGGTTTATTCCCAGGTATATGGACATTGGGTTTCAGTCTTAAGATCTTAAAGTCTATTTCTGAAGCAGCAACAATGATTTGTACAAACAAGATCTGCATAGCTCAGGTTCATTAGCCAAAAACAGGTCACAAAGCAGGACTGATATAATAAGCACATTCTGCCACAATTGCTGCTGCCACCTATACCAAGCAAGGATATTAGAGCTGCTTGTGGAATTTTAGATACAGGGACACACAAACACACTGGTTTGTGGTTGCATGTGGATCTGGGGCTGATAAATTAATATTTATCAAGGAAAATTGTTTCCACAAAGCCAAGCTTCCCATTTATCTTTCTCGTAATATTTTGTAATACAAAAACATCTTCTGATTGCTGGCTAGATGCCATGTTTTAGTTCAGGGCTGATGGTGAAATAAAAACAAAATGATTATATGGATGGAAAGGGAGGGAATCTTAATTATCATCCCATATATCTGCATTGCTTAATGTCTTGCACACAGACGTATTCACAATTGTGAGAGAAATCTGTGAATCTATGGGTGGAGTATCTTGTATACAAATTCCACTGCATATCTGAAGGAGTGCCTCCACCCCCATTGTTCAGCACAGAAACTGAGATCCACCTCTGAGGGCCTTCTGGTGGTTTTCCCTCATTGTGAGAAGTGAGGCTACAGGGAACCAGGCAGAGGGCCTTCTCAGTAGTTGCGGCCGCCCTGTTGAACTCCCTCTTGTCAGCTGTCAAGGAAATGAACAATTATCTGACTTTTAGAAGACATCTGAAGGTAGCCCTGTATAGGGAAGTTTGTAATGTTTGATGTCTTAACTGTGTTTTAATTTGTTGGAAGCAACTCAGTGTGGCTGAGGCCACCCATTCAGAAGGGCGAAATAATCATAATCATAATAATGGAACTTCTGAATGTGGAGCACATCCCCCCCCTGCTGCCTTTCTGTTACGCTTTCCTGCCTTTTTTGAAATAGTATTGTTGAAATTGGGATTATCAGACACCTATGCATGCAAACCTTACCCAAACTCTGCTCCCGACCATGGTGGCAGGTGCGCAGGAAGGTCTATTCTACATTCCACCCAGACGATGTGAACATTTCTGAATGTTCAAGCCCTATATTGGCTTGAACCAAGCCTCAGCTAACATTTGTTGTGTGACACCATTAGCTGTACCATGAAATGGTGCTATTTTGAGCATATTGGAATTCTTTATCCAAGTTATGTGCTGTTTAGTACAGGGGCCAGCATTTTTTTTTAGCTGCGGGCCGGTACACTGTCCCTCAGACCTTGCGGTGGGCTGGAGAAGCGGCACCGGGCGGCGGGGGGGGGGGGAGAGCTGGAAGAAGAGGCAAGGGGGGCAAGTAGTCCTCCTCCCCACCCACCAACCCCAGCCGCCACCGCCACTGCTGCTGCTTCTTGTGGGTAGGCAAAGCGAGCTCGTCCGCTCCGCTCTCTGGCCCACAGGAGCACCAGGGCGGCGGTGGAGGGAAGATGAGTGGCACGAAAGGGCTGGCTCCAGAGAGGGGCTGCTTAAAATGGTGCTCAGCCAGCCCAGCCCAGCCCCCTTCCTCCTCTAGGCAGGGTGGGGAGAAGCCAGGAGGAGGGAGGGAGGAGGCGCTGCCACGGTGTGTGTGTGGGGAATGGAATGGCGCAGCCTGAACAAACAGAATCCCCACGCCGATCCACGGACAGCCTGCAGGCTGGATCCTGAAGGCAATTGGGCCTGATCCAGCCCGCGGGCCTTGGTTTGTTGACCCCTGGTTTAGTAGCTAGGGATGGGGGAGAAACCTGATTTAGTTCACATTTAAGGCCAAAGCTACGTCACTCACACTTTTGGAAACAGCAAGTGCACTGAAACACAGCCATCCTCTGAAATTCACACTTCTCCATGAAGTAAGCTCCCATTTGGATGGGGCAAGGCTTGCTGATCAGCACTGAGTGTGCACTCTATCAATATCTTCCTAGTGCAGCTAAACAGGCTCGCTGTCCGTGCCCATCAGCTGACTGGCGATGAGAGCAAGCCCCCCTGGACTTTAAAGGGGCTCACTGCAACCACTGATCAGCTGACTGGCAGCTCCAGTGAGCCCCGTTGAACTCTGACAGGTGGGCATAGCTGCTCACCTGCCAAAGGTGGTGCATGGAGCTGGGGGCATTAAGGCTCTGTTCGGCTGGTCAGTTCCAGTTCCTCACCCTTCATGTAGTGTACAGCATGTCAGATGTAGGCATGTGAGGGCCAGGTTCACACCTGTACTAAGCCATGATGGTCGCTGGTTGAGCTTCGGCCAATCACTCCCTATTCCCTGATTTAATAACCTCTCACGACATTGTTGTAAGGGCAGAATAGGGTAGTAGTGATATGAGCACCTCAATCTCAATAGTGGTGACAGATTTCAGCACTTCATTTGGTTCAATGTCCTTGAGACCAAGGTCACTGGAGACTTACAGAATTTCTACAATATAAGATTATTTTTACAATGTATATGCTGAACATAAGATGGAAGGCTCATAACACTGGCACTCCCAACAGATTCAGATTCCTCATTAGGTTTCTCTGGAGCCATAGCTTATGATGCTGTGCAGAGAGAAAGCATCTTTTTTTGAACCCCAGCCCCACCCCAAGGCACAATTTTCCTTCTTACACACTTAAACAACCCCCTCCCCACACACCTTGATGTCATAACCTCTAGCTGGACAAGAGGAGTAGAAGAAAGAAATACTCCCTTATACTGGGCTTCCAGAAATGTCTCCAGCTCTTTAACTCCTGTGAACTCACCACCCCAGCAGTCGTGTTTTTCTGCATAATCTTACCGTACCACTATAAAATCATGGGAAAAGGGGATCCCAAAAAAACCATTTAGTCCAACCCCCAAGGGCATTACAGTACCCTTGGAGGAAGGAAGGAAGGACACAAATATACTTAGTGTCTAGAAACTATTTGTTCAAATTTAAATACCACAACCCTCCTCAAGAGGTCAAGCCTGAGAACATTTACCTGGTTTGGCTCTGGAGCAGCTCAGAGAGTTTGGAGACAGGTGTGTGTGTGTGTAAACACACACACACACACACACACACACACACACACGAGTGGTACTTTGGGTTACATACGCTTCAGGTTACAGACGCTTCAGGTTACAGACTCCACTAACCCAGAAATAGTACCTCGGGTTAAGAACGTTGCTTCAGGATGAGAACAGAAATCATGCTCCAGTGGCGCAGCGGCAGTGGGAGGCCCATTAGCTAAAGTGGTGCTTCAGGTTAAGAACAGTTTCAGGTTAAGAACGGACCTCCGGAACAAATTAAGTTCTTAACCCAAGGTACCACTGTGTATATATACAGTGATACCTCATGTTACATTTGCTTCATGTTACGTTTTTTCAGGTTGCGTCCCGCGGCAACCCGGAAGTACTGGAACGGGTTACTTCTGGGTTTCGCTGCTCGTGCATGAGTGCTAAATCGTGCTTCACGCATGCGCACAAGCGCCAAATTGCGCCACGCACCTGCGCAGATACTGCACTTCAGGTTGCGGGCTTTTCATGTTGCGATCGGGCCTCCAGAATGGATCCCGTTCGCAACCAGAAGTACCACTGTATATAATATTTTCTTACGAAAAGAACTGGTTTGGTTTAGGGACTCCCTGACCTTGTCATTGCTCCTGGGACGTGCTATCTGTGTGCGCTTTCAGCAGTGCTCCCAGGATACAACCTGCACATTATTTTTTTAAAAAGCAAAACAGATTGCTATAGACACATCAGAAGTCTCCAGGGCTTTCCCCCCTGCTCCAAAGGGAACTGGCCTTTTAAAGGCGGCCTTGAACATCCCATGGTATTACCTGCTCTTGGATTTTCTACTGTTTTGAAAAACACTCCATTACTTTTTTTTCTTCTTCTCTCTCTTGCACATAAGGTCCTGGAGAGTTGTAAAGAAAGGAATCAAAATTAAAATATGCATTAAAAACACTGCACTTCTAAAGGATATGGCTGCGATCTGGTGCAATGGCACTATACTGTAAGCTTTGGTAATGTTCTGCTGAGGCCAATGAGATTGAACGCAAGAAGAGCCCCACTGCCTGTTATCAGATCAAAGGTGCATCTAATCCAGCATTCACTGTTGGGACGTGAAGGCAGCAGCTCTCCCGTTTCCCACCAGCATCTAGCATTCAGAGGCATACTGCATTTAAGGCTGCTGTTTTATGGCCGCTTTTCTGGAAGCCCCAATGGGGAAGAGCCATGGCTCAGCGGTAGAACATCTGCTTTGCATGGAGAGGGTCCCTGGTTCAATCCTTGGTATCTCCAGGAAGGGCTGGGAGAGGGGGCTGTCTGAAACCCTAAATAGCTGCTGCCCATCAAGAGTAGATGAGGGCTTCCCAGCCTGTGGTCTGTGGGCCACTAGTGGTCCACAAGCCTCATTCAGGTGGTGTATAATGCGTCTCTGTGGATTTATGGTCAGGAGATGGCATATCCACCATGTTAAATATTCATACTGCTTTTTTTATTGCTTCTTTGAATTCTTATATTGTACTTTATTGAATTCCAGTATATGGAATAATAAAATAAAAAATGTAACAAAGAAAAGCAGCAATGAAATATGGTGAAAAACCATACGGTATCAAGTACAGCGCACCTTACAGAAAAATCATTAAGTGGTCCGTGGAAAATTTTTCAAATGGTCCATGGGGAAAAAATGGCTGGGAACGACTGGAACTGACAATACTGAGCTAAAGGGACCAAGGGTCTAACTCTGTATAAGACCCAGGTAGGTAGCTGTGTTGGTCTGACGCAGTCGAAATAAATTAAAAAATTGTCCAGTAGCACTTTAGAGACCAACTAAGTTTGTTCTGGGTATAAATATTCGTGCGCGCGCACACACAAAAGATCATACCCAGAACAAACTAAGTTGGTCTCTATGGTGCTACTGAACAATTTTTTTATTTATTTCATCTGTATAAGACCACTTCCTATGTTCTTGCTCAACACACATGTATAGGATTGTGCTGCAAGTGAATGTGCAGTACTTAGAATCAGGGATGCAGCCCACATAATATCCAAGAAGTCTGGGGATATTCTGGTTTGAATTTGCTTTTGTTCTTTGCAGAAAGAAGAAGTATTCAAAATATTTATTGTATTTATTTATTTATTTTAAATTAAATTTGCATACTGCCCTATACCTCTAAATCTCAGGATCTGTTTAGAACACACACACACACACACACACACACACACACACACTGCTTTGGAAATAATGTTCAAAGCGGTGTTCAAAAGCATAAGACGACAAATCATGAAGTTTTAAAATAAAATAAAACCATAGCTAAAAACAGTAAATTTTAAAAGTCAAGGCAATGGACAGGGAAGTCAGGCAGGGCTTATTCCAGCTAGGATTTGTTTTGACCATCCCTGGGCTTGCTTCCCATTCCAGACCAGACTAGTGCTTTGCAAACTTTCTAATTTCGCAGCACCCTTCCCATCTTGACCGAAGTGAGTGGAACTCTCCCTTGGATGGGAGGGAACAATGGAAAAGGGTGGAAATGTTAGGGTGAACTTTGTAGGAAAGGTTAAGCACTGGGCAGGGCGAGTATAGTCAGCAAGTTTACCTCTGTTCAGATTTTGAACTTAGTTATCTAAGTGGAAGCTGCAGCAAAATGTTGTAGTGGGTGGATTGCTTCTGTTCAAGGTTTCAGCCAGCCAGGTCCTGTTTTATGACACAGCCAGTCACTGATTTTCCAGTTGTCCCCGCCCCCCTGCCAGCATTTTGTAGCCACCACACATGCTCAGTTCTCACTGAGCTACACTTGGGCTTTTAACCCCCTTAGTGCCCCCCCCACTATTTTTGTACTTCCAGAAATCCTGTTTCCCCAAACCTGCTACCTCCCTCTTGTGCTTGGTGATGTTTTGGAAACATAAATTCACACCAGGGAGCTTGCTATTAGTTTATACCAAGGGTGTGGAAACCTCAGGCCTGGGGGCTATGTAAGGGTGAAAATGAGTTCGCTATTCACAGGCAAACAGGAATTTCATGTAGGAAAGGGAGGGAAGAAGAAAGGGTATCTCCATTCATTCTTCAACAGTCCACATGTTAGTTGCAGAGGAAGGAAAACTCAACTCTTCATGACCAGCATGGGAACAGTGGGCTAGTGCCAGTTGCCTTGGCAGAACTTGGGAATACATTTAACCCTACCTCCCAATAAACCCCTAACCTGTGACTAGTTTGCATTTCAATGGTAGTTTCCAAGGTCAGCATGGAAATGCCAACTGCTAGATTCTTAGCAAGGTGGCAACTTTGTTTTTTTGGCAGGCTAGTAACTTTTGAGGGCTTATTTACAAGGCTGATGTAAATAAACACATGCACTTCCTGGTGACACGCTATTCTGTGATGGTTAACTACATTTTACAGTGGTACCTCGGGTTACATACACTTCAGGTTACATACGCTTCAGGTTACAGACTCTGCTAACCCAGAAATATTACCTCGGGTTAAGAACTTTGCTTCAAGATGAGAACAGAAATTGTGCAGCAGCGGTGCAGCAGGAGCCCCATTACCTAAAGTGGTGCTTCAGGTTAAGAACAGTTTCAGGTTAAGAACAGACCTTCAGAACCAATTAAGTTCTTAACCCGAGCTACCACTGTATTTCATTCTCCCTCTAAAAAGGCATGCTGGGGATGGAGGCATGATGTCTTGCCTCCTTTTTGAGGGATGCTATTGAGTAGCTTGCTCACGGATTGCAAATGGCCCACGGGCGGCCACTGAACTGCTTTTGCCAGGGAAGACAGTAGAGTTGATAGAGCATAAGATTCTTAATCTCAAGATCTGAGCCCTACGTTGGGCAAAATATCCCTGCACTGCAGGGGGTTGGACTACATGACCCTCATGGTCCCTTCCAACTCTATTATTCTCCTATGACCTGGTCATAGTCTGACACTCTAACCACTACTCAACACTGTCCTCGTTCAATTTCCCCATTCTTTTGCCTGGAAGACAATCTTGTCTCCCCATTTCCATCTCTGCCAAAACTTTAGCAAGTACAAACATTTAAAAAAAAGTAGTGTGTTGCACATTTAAAGAAAGACACCTGATCGTTGGTTGGCCGAGGAACCGTTCTGTGCGTCTCTAACCCCTTGCCAGTGCCTTGCCATTTCTGAAAACCCCCGAGTCCCATTTCTCTCTCTGGGGATGGGGGGGGGGGGACACCTTAGCCTTGGCAGGCGAGCCTGTAAGAGGAGAGGCCTCGGAGGAGGGCACGTTTCCAAAAAAGAAGTGCTTCTTCTGGTGTCTCCCTCGGGACTTCCACACGTGTTTGCAAAGGCAGGCGACGTCTCTCCTCTCTCTCTTTCTCCCGCGCCAAGTCCAGCCGGGACCTTACGGGAACCTGCTTCCTCGCTAGCCGGTTAGTGGAGACACGCCTTAAGGAAGCGGCGAGGGAGGGAGAAGCAGCAGCAGCAGTAGAGTAGCAATAGCAGCAGCTGCAGCGAAAGGGAGGCAGCCGCTGGGGCCTCTCGTCTCCGCGCCTCGGCAAGAAGACGTCGCCCGGGGGAAAGAGGCGCCGTGCCGGGAAGGCAAACCCATGCGGACTCAGTAAGCAGGTGCCGGGCTGGAAAAGAAGCCAGGTAAGGGCGGCGCGCAGCTTCGGTGGTCGCCCCTGCGCGCAGCGCGGAGAGGCCGCTGTGCTGCGCGCGGGGAAGGCGGATGCTCTGCGCGCAGGCGGGCGGCGCCTGGGCCTAGCGGAGCCGCGGGTTCGCGTGCGGGGTCTGCCCGGCGCGAGGCCGCAGCTGGGCAGCGCAGGAGCCGGTGGTGGTGGCGGAGGCGGCGCGCCTCCTTCCCGCTCGCCACGAGGCTTCCTCCGCCGCAGGGCCCGGTGCGCGCCAGGCTGCCTCGGAGCCGCCGAGCGCCTTTCTCTCGGGGCTTCCTCGCTCGGCTGCGGGCGCCTGGGAAGCCCGGGCGTCGTCGTGCTCGGCAGGGGGAAAGGGGAGCCCGGTCCAGGCCTCGGGGAGGTGCTGCCGGGGGACTCCTCCTCTTGCTGCTCCTCACCGGCCGCCTCCCTCTCCAGGCCAAGCGGCGAGAGAGTCCCCGGGAAAGCAGCGGCGGCGTGGCTGAGCCTCGGAGGAGGAGCAGGGTCTCTTCTCTCGACCGGGAAACTGTGAGTCTCCTCCTGGACCTAAGGGGCAGGGGGCTTTATTAGGGTTCTGTCTCGACCCCCACCCAGCCCGAGCCTGGTTCAGCCCCAGAACCTGTTGTCGATGCAAGGGGCTCATGTGGCACAGGTGTGAAGAAGGCGAGGCCGCCTCCGATCATGTGCAGAAGGCTTTGTCCTCGCGGTGTGGCTGATGCTGAGCACCCCTCGCATTTGCTTTGTTTGGGATCTAACCCACAGGTTTCCACTCGCATCCATAGATGGGACTAGTGGGGCGGGAGTAGTACTGGCCCTTCCTCTTACGTTGCTGTGTGAGCCACAATCTGTTTTGATTCTGGGGGTCAGCTTCCCCACCACATGTGATGTAGCAGTGGACTCAGAAGTACTGTGAACATGGGCTAAGTGCTCTCTCCCCAGTTGAATAATCCCAGCATGTCTCAGCATATCTGGGTCAAGGGGAAATTCCGCGAGGGTGAGCCTTAGCACTTCTCGTTTTAGAAATGAGAGGCCCCTCGACAGTAGAGCCTTATAGGGAAAATTGTGAAGTGGTTGACTTATTTATTTTATTTATTAACTTTGATTAGGACTCTTTTTTTTTTTTTAAGTGATCCATCCCAAATCAGTTGTCTGGGTGTTCTTTCTAGATTCCAGTTTGTAAATAGTAACTAATTCTCTTCCTCCTTCTCCTCCTCCACCTTATTATTGATTTAATGCGGGCAGTATAAAATGGGAGTGCTGTGAAAGAGTATGAATGGAATGCAGGGCTGGCCCTACTGTTAGGCAGAGTGAGGACTTCAGGAGAACTACATCTCTGTAAAGCACATGTTGTGGTTGCCATGGGAACACTGGCAGCAAAGGTCTTTCAGTGTCAGTCTGTTTCCTGGTCTGACCATGTACCTTTACATACATTGTGAGTTTCTCCACATTCCCTGCCCCACCAGCCTTCAGGAACTTGTCGCTCAGTGGTTGCAAGTCATGAGGTTAATAATTGTTTATGCTAGAACCAGCACTTGCATGTGGGTGGGTGTCGGAACTGCAGGGAAGCTATTTCCAGTTGTATTCTTGAGGTGAGAGTAACATGTGCTCTGGCCTTGAGTATTTATATCTGCCTGTTGCCAGGGCTGGCCTCTATTGGGGCAACTGAGGCATCCCTCACATCGTTTTATCATGTTTTTAATATTCTGTTGGGAGCTGCCCAGAGTAGCCGGGGAGGCCTGGCCAGATGGGCGGGGTATAAGTAGTAAATTATGACTATTATTGTTACTATCCGTTGCATCTGCCATCCATCCGGAACTCTAGGCTGCTAGTTAAAATTCTGCTGCATCTCCTGTCACCATGGCAATGATGTTTGAGGTCATTGAAGCTGGCATGAAGGAATAATACTACTATAGCAATGGGACCATGGATCCTTGTTTAACCTCAACAGGAAACCACAGGAGAAGCAGTACAGAAAGTGAGAGGATGCAAGGTTTACCTGTAGGTATCTAATGGCCGGCTAGCCAAGCTAGACTTCTCTGTGGCTCCTGGTGCACTCATGGTTGGAACATGTATATGTGGATGTTTGTGCACTCCCACAGAAGGAGCGATTGTTCATCAAGCCTCACTCACCTGAGACCTGGAGAAGCAAGAGGTCAGGTCCTCAGCCTGGAAGCGGTGGTGATAGATATGCTGCTCTTTGAAGATAGATTCGTGACCCTGTGCAGTGGCATCTTAAAAACCTTTTACTATGTTCCTGCTCAAACTGTATGTTGAGCCAGCTACATATAGCCTTTAACCAAGTGCTTAGCAGAGTATCAAGATATTTTCACAACCCCTTGTAGGGAAGCACAGAGTGAAAGAGTGTTCAGTTCAGCCTTGTTACAAGCGGCCAGATTTTTAAGCATTCAAAGCCAGAACTGGCTAGGTTTTTGTATGATTTGTATGACTGGTCATCAAATTTCACCATGTATTTCACAAATAGTGATTCATTTTAGTTTTTGCTTTCTAAATCTGGGAATAAGCCCAAAGTATGGTACTGTACATAAGATTCTTTCACATTAGTCATTAAGACCCTTTTCCTTCCCTCTTTTTTTAAACCAATCCTTAGGATTGAATCTCAACCCATCTACTTTTATAGAAGCAGTCATTAAGTTATCACTTGAGCAGAAAGTTTTGTGTTACTGCAAACAGATTGGTTAACAGCTGCCTCCTTGTGTCCTTTCCCAGTTCAAACATTCCTCATGTGGAGGTTTATCTGATATACCAATCCTCTTCAAAGACCCGTCAAAAATAAGGTTAAGGTTTCTGGGTGGGTGAATTTTTTTGCCATTAATAGGTGTCTGTTAAGCTCAATGCACTTATTTTTGTGTGTTGAGAATTGTTAACCAACACATAGAATGAAAACTGCTAATGACGCCTTATGAAGCATTGATCTTGGTTGTTGGATAGGTAGTACTGTATAGATAAGTACATGTGAATGGTGTGCCCTTGTAGACCTCCTATACCAAAATTGGGGGGGGGGGATAACAGGGCACACTGCTTTGAATGATGCAGCAAGCCAGATGATAGCTAATCAGGCCTGCATGTTCATGCAGTTCTAGTAAACTCATAGTTTGACTTACTGTGTCATGCGAACCAGATGCTACCTTTAAAAATCCTTAACCTTTCTGTTCTCCATCTAATGGTTCTGTGTCTAGAAAACTTGATGCAACACTTTCTTGATAGGCTTAATTTATTTTTTTAACCAAAGGGAGGTACATTTAGAAAGGATATATAGAGGTACCTCGGGTTACATATGCTTCAGGTTACATACGCTTCAGGTTACAGACTCTGCTAACCCAGAAATGGTACCTCGGGTTAAGAACTTTGCTTCAGGATGAGAACAGAAATCGTGCTATGGCGGCAGCAGGAGGCCCCATTAGCTAAAGTGGTCCTTCAGGTTAAGAACAGACCTCTGGAACGAATTAAAGACTTAACCCGAGGTACCAGTGTACCTTCTAATATTCCAAGCTGCTTAGGGACAAAGGTGCAAAATGCCCAAACTTATTTTAGTGACTTAATTAAGTAGTTTGAATTGTGCTGTTTTCTCATATATTATGCTTAAAATCTCAGAAGCAGCTAGACATGTTTCTACTAGTTCTTAATCCTATTTAAGTGCACCCATGATACCTAGAAGCAACTTCCATCTTCATCCTAGCATGCATGCATAGAGGGAGTGGCCTACAAGTGGTTGTGTTTTGTTAAACTTGACTTCCTTAGTGGCAGTAAAAGGGATGTAGGTCATCTTCAGCAAGTCTGGTCCTGTTTCAACGTATTGACAAATCTGCTTGGTACTTCTGTAGAGCTTTACAGAAGGCACTTCTTGCAGATACTTGTTAATAGTGTTCTGCTGTGCCTGATCCCTTTAGATTTAACATGGCTCACTGCATAAACAACACAACTTACAAATTCATTGCAATGTCTTTGAAGGGATAAAACTGGCAGCGCCTAAGAAGTAAATAGAAAGTTATAGGTTTTGCATTGTTTATTGCTAGTCAGTAGGGAAAAGCATTTTGGTACCTTAGAACAGTGTTCCCTAACCTGTGGATCCCAGCCTGGGTCACAAAGCTTGCCCAGGTGGGTTACAGTAAACCCGAATTAAGCATTGGTTTTAATTTGCAGTGCTGTGGCCCTATATAGAGCAACTCCAGCGGACCCCAGTGGAAATTATTGCTGAGTAGATGTTAGTATAGGACTGCCATCCTAAACACACTTAACAGTGCAGCCCTAACCATGTCTACACAGAAATAAGGCGTATTGAATCCAGTGAGGCTCACTTCAAGATAAGTGGGCTTGTTTTCCAGCCTTACTAAGCAATATAGCCTACTAAAAATAGCGAGAATTACTTCTTTTAAGTGAGCATGTTTAAGGTTATGTCGCAAGGATGCAATCCGATGCACAATTACCTGGAAATCAGTCCCATCAAATCTGCTTCAAGTTATAAAACCAAGCTATGGGTGGTGATGCTTAAATATTACTGTTCAATTGATTTGTGGATGTCACCGTTTTATCTGTTGCCCCAGAATAAATAACTTCATGTTGCAAAATGGGAAGGGGGAGAGGTGTTTAGCACCTGGCAGCTCTTTCCACATGTTACATGAGCTATAATTAAGGTTTGGCACATGGCTTATGGTTTGTGAGGGAGATCGAAACCATGAGCCTGGGGTTTGTAGGGCACATTAAGACAAACCATGCCATAGTTCAGCACAGGTCAGCATCAGAACAATTGGGATGAAGCAAAGCAGCTGCAGTCTTCTCTTTAGGCGCCTGTGCATTCACACTAAACTTGTGTATTTGCACTAAGTCATGTGACGCAGGCTGTTTGGTCTGATTTAACTCTGAAGAAATCTGGCTGCCATAAGAAGGATGGCTTGCTTGACACATTAATGTGTCGGGGGGGGGGATATTGATGCTGAAATCATAGACCCTCTTACCTGGGAGTAAGGCCCTTTAAATTTGGTGGGATTCACTTTCAGTAGATGTGTATACGCTTAAACTGTGAACCAGCAGAAAATAAGAAGGAACACAAAACAACCACGACAAATTAGAAAAAAAGATACATTGTTTGAACTGTAGAATGCAGTGAATAGGATTAAATGACATATTGATGCAAAAACCTAGAAGGCTTGTAAATTTGGGACAGTTTTTCCGTTAAATACTCTACATATTGTGACTTGAGAAACTTTACCTGCTTGTATCTAGCCTTAACCAAAGTGAGGGTGGGAGGGAAGAAAGAAAAATATAAAAAGCTTGGTCCTTTTCTTTTTAGAGTCAAATGTCAAGCTGCTTCCCTCCCTGGTGTCCAAATGCAATCTCTTTTTAATTAAAAAGGAGGGGGAAAGCCAATTGCTTGGCTTGCGCCCCGGTTGATAGCAACGAAGAATACAACTTGACTCCCTGTGAACAACTCAGCTTCAAAAAAATACCAAGCGCCATTCCCTTGCAGAACAGAATAACACCGTTATTATTGGCCAGTTGTCTTTGTGATCACCTAACCTGAGTTTTCCTGTAGCCACCAACTACATGTAAATATTTTAGTCTTTAAGTAAAGCATACTCGGCATATGCCTTAGTTCTTCCATACGACGAACCAATGTCATGGTTTAAAACTACAATTTTCCTTTCAGTTTCCTCCATCTCCGCTTTACTCAAACTTCTGTTGTTGTCTTAAACTGCCATTTCCACCTTTTCAATAACCGTTCTTGTTTCCAACACCAACGCCATGATGCAATCTGTCTTCACTTTTTGCTCCCCTATCAAGCTCTGACTTCATGCAACTCCAGGATTGTGATGTAGCACTGCAAATCCTCCAACGGGGGCTCCATGATGACATTATTACATTTTTATTATATAGAGAAATATAATGCTAAGAGAACCTTGTGCAATATTAACGCCTGCAACAATCGGATATGGAGGAACAAACCTTGTGCAGTATGGGAAAAAATACCACTTAAGTGACTAGGAACATAGGAAGATTCCTCATACTTTTAGACCAGCGGTGGCCAAACTTGGCCCTCCAGCTGTTTTGGGACTCCCGTCATCCCTAGCTAACAGGACCAGTAGTCAGGGATGGTGGGAATTGTAGTCCCAAAACAGCTGGAGGGCCACGTTTGGCCATGTCTGCTTTAGACCGTAGGTCCATCTATGTCAGTATTGTCTGCAGTGACTGCATGGCAGTGGGCCTCCAGGGTTTGAAGTGGGTGACTTTCCCAGCTTTACCTGGAGATTGAATCTGTGGCTTCCTTCCCTGCTACTTCCCTCCTACAGCCCTTCCCCTGGAACTTAACCCGGCTGTTAACTATGTACAGTGCAGAGTTCACTCTGACTTGATAGTGGCTGTAATGGTATAGTTAGTTTTATTATTTTATTATTTATTTATTATTTTATCTCCAGTGGTAATGCTCACCACAAGACTGCTTCTTTCTGCCGAAACAGTTTTAAGTAGTGCACATGTTCTAGCCAGTTATTCTGATGTCCCAAAGAGTTATATTAAAAGGAGGTTGCATGCATACCTAATTTGAAGATTGATATGGGTATGCTGAGCCACTCTTGCATTCTTGGCAGCCACAGGTCTTCCTGGGAGAAAAATGAAAGCTGCAGTGATCAGTCAATTAATCAGTTAATCAATTTAAAACATTTTAATCGACTGAAAAGTGTTGCCATTTAATTTTTTCATTAGCTGAGTTTAACAAAAGTTAATGGATTGTATCTAAGCCATACCCAGAGCAGACCCATTGAAATCGTTGGTCATGTCTGTAGATTTCAATGGGCCTGCAGTTTCAATCCATTTATTATAATACAAGGCATTACAAGAACAACCTCCCCCTTTCCTGTTTTACATGAAGAAATGCCTCTTGGAAATAATGTGAGTACAGCATTTTAAAAAATGAGGAGCAGGGCTTTTTTTCAGCTGGAGCTCACCAGAACTCAAGTGGGCACCATAAGAGAACAAGGGAGGTGTTCCTGGTGAGTTCTGGCACCTCTTTTTCTAGAAAAATAGCACTGACAAGGAGTAGATTTCCCCCACAAAAAGCCTGTTGTTTTCTTCTTATTATTTAAATATCTTGTAAGCCCAATTGAACAGTGGGATTTTCTCATCTAAACATTCTTAAACTTGTATGATCAGTCAACTGAGATTTCTTATGACAGGCATTGTTTGCTTGTTAGAGTGGAGAATCTGTGACCCAGGGACCAAATGCAGCCCTCCAAGCTTCTCTGTCTGACCCTTGGGATTCTCTCCACTCTGCACTCCTTCCTGAGCCACACACCCTCTCCCCATGCCATGTCCTCCTTCACTGGCTCTGCTTTGTTCCTTCCTCAGGTGTTTTTGCCTGACTAGAATGTGTCCTCGGAATCCCATTTGCTTGCCTGGCTGGAGGATTGAGTGGTGTGCATGTGTGCGTAGAACCTGCTTAGAAGGTGAAATGTTCATTTGTTGCTCTGGCCCCATCCACCACTGCCATGTGGCCCCTGGAAGGTCGCTCAGAGAATAATGTGGCCCTTGGGGTGAACAAGGTCCCCCAACCCTGTGCTAGAGGTTCAGATATTGAAATGATGTACACTTTAATAGCCACATGACTTGAATGCATGGTCAGAGACTAATTTTTTTTGGGGGGGGGGTTTGGAGAAGAGCTTTGATTTTGAAAGAAATAACTGGCAGCAGATGATGTCTCGGAGGTGAATTATTTATAGTTTGGAGTGCGCAGACAGGATTTCACTCTATCCCACCCCATCCCTGGCTCTTACATCTGTTCTGGGAACTTCAGCCTTTGCTTTCACAAAGCTCGCCTCACATGGGTCGGAGTAGCATATGCGCCAAGGTTGTAAATAGCTGGCATTACCTGTGGAGCTTTACCCGTGGGGTGCAGTAGTAGTTTCTTGGTGGCCAAGCAGAGACGTTTGTGGAAATGGGAAAAGAAGTGTCTCTCTTTTAAAAAGCATATATTTGTTTTATTTCAGGCCACATGTGAGGCAGCAAGTAGACTTGTAAAGATTCCTGGATGGTAATCATTTTTCTAGGCTTACAGTCATACCTCATGTTACGTTTGCTTCAGGTTGAGCATTTTCAGGTTGCGTCCCGCGGTGACCTGGAAGTAACGGAATGGGTTACTTCCAGGTTTCACCGCATGCGCAGATGTGCAAAATGACGTCATGTTCATGCGCAGAAGCAGCGAATCGCGATGCGCAGATGCGGGTTGCATTCTGTTCAGGTTGCGAACGGGCCTCCGGAACGGATCCCGTTCACAACCAGAGGTACCACTGTATTGGCAAGGCAATCTGTAAAAAAAGGGAAAGGAAAGGAAAAAGGAAAGGAGAGGAAAGAGGAAAAAGGGGAAAGGGGAAAAGGCTACATTGTAACAGGCTTGTGCATTTTAACTTTGGGAAGGATGGGAGAAAAATTCCATACAGTATGGCTCTTCAATGCCTTTTGAACAAAGCTCAAGAAAGAGAGGGTGTAATTATAATTGAATTTGGTGAAAGGCTGAACGCCTTTCCTTCTAGCACTTACAAACAATGGGTTATCAGGGCGCAACTGATGATCGCATTTGATAAGCTTGTCTTTCTCATTCCACAGCTAATCTGCTAGCACGTAAAGGCGCACCTGTTGGCAGCTGCTTCTTAATTTATAGCCTGTGATAGAGTGCTGTGCTGGTACAACCGCCTTTGAAACGAGCGGTTTAAAAAACAAAAGCAAAAAGAACAGTGGATTGGTTGGTACTGGCAACATATGGAACAAGAGGATGCACAAAAGGGTTAATGGGATTACGTTTGGGGAGAGACCATAGTTCAGTGGAAGAGCACGTGATTTGCATGGGTGTAATCCCTGGCCTCTCCTATTCAGATGTTGCGGGGGAAATTCAGATAGCTGCATTATCATCAGCATACCAGTTACAGGGGGCACCTTGCCCCAAATCTCCTTTAACAGTTGAATCCTGACGAGATGAGTGGTGGTTTCCAGGCCTGGAAATTGGGTTGTATGCCAGCTCTGGGTAGGGTTGTTTCCCCTCTGAAGGAGCTGTTGTGTAGTGTGGGAACTGGACCCAGGCGATGATAAATCTCATTTGATTACTGCAATGGATAATACGTGGGACTTCCCTCGTTCCTGGTTCTGAATGCAATTGCTCGAGTGCTCAGCAGGACACTTAGCTTTACACATACCATACCCATGTTGAAAGCTCTGCGCTGCCTGCCTGTTAGCTACTATGCCAAGTTCAAGGCAAATGTTTTTGACATTTAATGTTCTAAACAACCCGGGAGCCAGATACCTTGTAGGCCACCTCCCCTATATAGACCAAGCTGACTCTGCGTGTTACTACTACTGACACATTGACTTGTTTACATTCCACTTTGTCTCTGCTGCAGGCGCACTGCAAAGTTGTTTAGCAATCCAGGATTCTTCTTAGCCGCTGAGCTATCCTCGTACGCTTCCATCTTAAATAATTATTCAATTAATTAAATTTATATCCTGCCGTTCCCCTCTCCCCAAAGGAGTCCAGGTAATTTTAATATAAGTTTATAGCTGTGTGGTTTTCTGGACTTTGAAGCTTGGAAAAGGCCGCACTGGATGGGGGGTAAGTGACCAGAGAAGGGAGCTAGTCCTCACTGTTAACAGAGAAATTTGTTCCCATGTCCTTTTCTTCTTTCACTGACCCCAAAGTTTCAATTAGTTTGGGGGGGGGGTGTGAAATCACCTGGCTCATGAAGATGGGGTAAATGAAGGAAAGCCACATCATGTAGATAATCATAGTAGCTTTTCCCTTTGCAGAGTTTAGTTTTGGGATGGGGAAAAGATGGATGCAACCACGGCTAGTGTTGGAGTTGTTTGTTGGTGCTTTTAACAATTTTTTTTTAGTTTAGCTTATTAAACTTGTTCAGCACTTTTCACCCCAAGATAGCGATTAGCAGGAACAGGATAAAAATACAGAGATACAAGATATAACAAAACACTTATTAAAACAACACAAATAAGCTAAAAAGTGTCCATTCACAAGATCACTTAAAAACACACTGAACCACCTTATTTTAAATATACTGTGGCTCATATATTGGCAAAATTGATAGTGATAGATTCTGGCATTTTACCAAAAGCCCTTTAAAGACCTTTGTTAGCATTGGAACATATGTGAGGAGCAATGCTAATATATATTATTGAAATGAGAGCCCTAACTGGACGCAGCATAACATCATAACATCATCCAGGATGTGGTTAAACATCTGTATGATGTCTACTTCATTCTGTTGAGACTGGAATCATGGATGTGCTACAAGTTGACTAAGTGATGTTCACAAATAACTTTCGCATCACTTCCAATATGCTCTGTATCAGAATTCTTTCAAATTCTCCCCAAACTCCTATTTTTTGGGTAGGCAGTTTGCAAGCATGACATTAGCTTCAGTCTTTGCAGACCAAAATGAATGAATAAGATATGAGAGCCTCAGCAGGGATATAAAAATAAAAAAATAAAATAAAAATAAATTTATTATTTACACCCCATCCATCTTGCTGGGTTTCCCCAAAATTTCATATTCCTTTTCCCTCGCCACCCGCAGCCATCCGCTACTGCTCTGCTACAAACATTCTTAGTCTCATCTAGTGTTGCAAGTCTCTCGCTTGTTTTCAATTGATTCTGATCCTAAAATCTTCCTGTGAACCTCACAAAACCACTATCGGAACTTCCTTCTACCCCTGGCAACACCCTCTTTTCTTTCTACAGTGAGTAGCTCAAGGTAGCATTCATTTTTCTTCTGGTATCCCCTTTTTTTAGTCTTCACTAGTGTCCTTTCTTCTCTCTTTCTCTCTGTGGCTTCCTATCTCTGCTATGTATACTAGTTAGAGCTTGTATACTTTAACCCTTCCATTAGTTAAAAATGTTTTGAAATGTGCCTGTTGTTAGTGCGTTTCTCGTGAAAGCCGGTGCCAATTTGATTCTTTGTTTTACTAAATTCGGTAATTCCCTTTTGATACAATGGCATTGTTTGGGGTTTTCTCTTTGCTGTCTTTGGGCTAAATCCCAATGTGTTGTTTCCAGAATGTGTTTGAGTTCAAGGTGAAAAGTTCCTGAAATGGATTGCATGTGAGAACTGCATGCTTGCATGCATGCAGGCTGCATGCTTCTTAACAAGTCTCCCCTACTATCTCCCTTTGCTGCCACTCACGTGCTTATGGTAGGGCGGGGAGGAATTTATGGATCAATGTTCTCTTAGGGCCACCGACAGCTATTGTCTCAGAAGTTGTAAGGGCTGAAAACTGCTGAGACAATTTTTTCAAAACAGCAAGAGCACTTGATAGATTGGGGAGAGGACTCTCCACAGCCCCCCTCTTGTTTGCTACCTGTTGGGGAATCAGAGCTGGGGGTCACACGATCCCATTGACTGGCATTCTGGATCTGTTGTTGTGAGGATAACTACCATCTGCCTAAAAATCCATTTTTATTACCGCAAACTGCTTTGAGAACCACTGTGGCTGAGAAGTTGTATATAGCTCACTTTATCATATTTGTATGTATTCTTTTTTCTTCTTCTGAGGACAGCTACTTCCTCAAGTTTTTCTTGTTTCTGGTTTAGACAAGTGTTCTTCCCTGACTTTGTATGGTTGTGAACATTCTTGTTTTCTTTCTTTTCCTAGGATTAAAAAATGGCTTTTCGGAGGGTCGTGAAAGGGACTATCCTCATTGGAGGCGGTGCTGTAGCGACTGTGTTTGGCCTCTCCCAGTTTTCTCAGTATAGAAACAAGCATGTAAGTAGAAACTGATTTATGCATTTTAAAAAAATTGTGCAGAAGTTTATAAACTGAGCCTTTGAAATATGTGGCTCCCTCGTTCTAATGGCACACCCCACCAGCAGCAAGAAAGGAGCAGTAGCTGGGTCAGCTGCAAAGCAGGTAGAACTTTTCTTATCATCTTCCTGCTTTGCTTTGCTGCTGCTTCCCCCTGAAGGGAGAGGAGAGGTGCTGGACCATCCCTGGAGGACACTGGACCCACCCACCACTGATTTGCAACAGCTGACACCAGACTTCTGGATGGAGGGGAAGATTAAACGGGGGGTGGGGTGTTGGTTCGATGTGAGTGATTTTTGCACTGGGGGAGATTGAGGTTTTGTTTATTTGCTAATTAATGGGTCAGAAAATTGCTTTTGAGTTGTTTATTATTTATTGTTCGCTACTATTTATACAGCTGGTATGCCGCCCCCCAATGAATGTTACATTACATGAAATATTAATGTATTAGAATGGTAATATGTATTGTATGTTTTCCTTCACTGTAAGTCGCTTGAAAACCTTTGGGTGACAAGCAACTAGTAAGTTGAATGAATGAATGAGACTACTCACATTGTACTGGGATGGTGCTGTGTTAAGCAAAGTGGGAGAAGCTTCAGTCGAGAATGGACTAAATACCTGCCTCTTTTCTGACCTTGCAGCCCTCCATTCTCTTCTCACACTGAGGGCTGTGCTCAACTAAGTAGTTGCATTAGTGGAAGCCAGCACAGTGATTCCTACTGGAGCACCAGAATTTCCCTGTTCTCCTCTTCCCACACAGTCCCCAAATCTGTTCCAGAGAGTCAGGAGAACCCCAGAACAGTGGTCCATGGGAGGAGAGGGGAGACCATTCAGTCCAGCAAGCAGAAATGCTCATGCTGATGGAATGATCTCCGTAGCCCTACATTGAATACAACTCTGAGATTCCTTTATTAGAAATGGTAAAACATATATTTGTCCTGATTTTCACCGTACTTCAAGCCTAGTTCTTTCTCAACTCTTTTTTTGTATTTCCCAGCGTACAAAATATATAAACTGTGCATCAAATGTGAAGTGCACATTTGTGTATTCTTATCCCCATTTCTTCTTTAAAAACATGTCTGTGGAGGCCTGTGCTTCTGTGTGCTTTGTACTTCTATGATACATTCTATACTTGCAGAACTGACTCTAAATAAATATCATTTATTCATAGTGGGTTTCTTCTATAGCGGCTTAGAGAAAACCTTATCCTTTTCCTTATTCTGCAAGGAGAAGGGGAAATAATACAAAGAGCTCCAGGCTTATAAAGTGTACCTCCCTTGTGGCAGGGACCTGCCCTCTCACTCTTTGTAAAATACTATGTAGATGGATGGCTTTATATTTGTTTTTATCATTCAGTTGTTGTTGAAGCAGCTGATGTGTTTATGTCTAGAGGTTCATTTGCATAATCAGGGCTTTTTGGAAATGTGCTGGAGATGAGATTGTTTCTTCATAGTTACTTTCAGTGCTTTTTTCAAGGGGGTACTCAAGTACTCAGGTACGCAGTACTGGCACCTCTTTTTAGTGTTAAAAAGTGTAACACTTACTGTAACAACTTCATGGTGAGTACCGGAACCTATTTTTCTAGAAAAAAAGCACTGGTTACTTTATCAATGAAATCAATCTACACCCATCCAAAGGGCTCCTTATCTATTGTAGACGCTACTGAGAAGCTCCATACGGGAGTCATGATATATTAGTGTGTGGAAAGTTTCTCTGTCAGTTCCATGCAAACCATGGTTTGTTGTTGGCTTACTGACCTTAACTATGGCTTAGCGTAAGATGCACACTCAGGCACCTCCTTAACTATGCTGTAAATGTGGTTTGTTTCAGCATTCCACCCAAATTGTCTGTTGTAGCAGCTTTGCTTTTCCCCATTTTTTGTTTACTACTACAGTGAACTAAGCAAAAATTTTGCTTAGTGTGTTGGCTCAACCAGGGCTTGTGGTTCTCTTCTGTTCTCACTAACCAGGAGCTGTAGCTTAGGCTTGTTCTTGACTAGAGCTCGTGGCTGGTGTTGAGAGAGTTAAACTGTGAGTCCCATTTTGAATGACATGGTAAGACAAACTTTAGCTCAGTGCAGCATGGCATGGCAGCAAAAAAGGACTAGAGCAACTGGGAGCTCCCGGCATTTGAAATTTGCCAGGCACCCAGGGGCCAGCATGGCGCCTAACATCTCCACCATCTGGAGGTGCATGCCTGGGGATCCTTGCATTTTTACTGTTTTCACACACTAGCAGCACATCCTGTAGAATTCTACCCATTATATTTTATCTGCACAATCAGAACAAATTTCAGGAACCACAAAGTCATATTGAAAGCTATGACTTTCGAGCCTTTTGTCCCCAAACGGCAACTGGCCATTCAATTTTGGCGACTGTAACCCTGCTTTAAGGAGCCATTGGCGCCTAGCTTATATATCTGAGTTTCTAACACTGTGAGCTCCTCTCTGGGATCCCTCATATTTGCACAAACCAGGCCACCATGAGATTGGTCCACAGGTTCCTATCTCAAGCAGAAGGGTTGTTGAGGAGGTGGTAGTGCCTCAGTGGAGCTGGTCTGCCCTCTTCTCCAACCAGCAGCCTCTGCCCTGAGCATGAGAGCTGTGGCAACACCAGAAAGGGGAGTGGAAAGTGTGGATGGGTGTGAGAGAGGGAGGGGGAAAGAAGGTACACTTTCTCTTCCTCCTCTCTCCCACATGTCTCCATCATAACAACTGAATCTGGAAAGCCACCCTGTACATTGTCTGTGAAGGCTTGAGACAAAGGGCCTGGCATGAGAGCAGCATATGATTTTTACGCTTCCACATTATTCTAACTTGCACATCCATTGTGCCGTGCTGTCCCCCTTACAGCTATTGCTTACATGCACCCGATAAAGGACAGCAGGTGGGATATAACTGGGGGGATTGACGCAAAGGAGGACAGCCCATTTACGGTGTTGACATATCTAAGCTGTGGGCATGTCTGGCAGCCGAACTGTCCTCTTTTTAATAATGCCTGCCAATCACGCAGATGACAGGGCGAAAGACCCCTGTGCCTGCAAGATGCAAGAAGGGATGTTGCCCCAAGACGCGCTCTAATTGGCTACCCGGTGCAGGAGGTCTCTTGGCTTTTTCTAAATGAGTCTTTTCAACGCTCCCCAGCACCGAGAGAAGACATAATTCAATTAGCATGCACACAGATCGTACTGTACATCCCCTAGACGCATCTCATTTCCTTTGTAACAAGGCTGCTTTCTGCAAGTGTGCCAGTCACCCATCTCTTTCGGGCTTGGTATTGTTCGGTTGCCACTGTATTCACTTGAAAATGAAGCTTTTAAAAGCTTTTATCAACACTTTAAAATAATAATAATAGTAATGAACTCCAGAAGTGAAGGAGTGAACTTCCACAGATCGATTAGAAGATTTGGTATGAATCTGCTTGGCTAGCTTATTATATTTTCATACATCCTAAAGATTCAGTTAAGTTGCATAACTTAATTTTTGGCTCAGGGCACAGGAAGTGGTAATGCATCAGTACAACGGCGAAGGAGACAATTACCACCCCTCTTAAGATAGGGAGCAATCTGGACTTGCTCTGCCTCATTTACCACTTACTGCAGTTCTCTCCCATATATTTTTAGGCTGGTTTAAGTAACAGGAGAAGCCAAATACTGCTAGCAGAGAGGAGATTTTGTGATGATGTCGCACGTAGACATGGGCAGCCGTTGTGAGTAGGTAGTTAACAGGAAATTGTTTGTCCTGTCAAGATTTTGGGATTAGGTTACATGACTACCATCCTATTTTGAAGGTAATGATGTTTCATACCATATGCCTGGATGATGTTAGGATATAATGCTCTGATATTTCATAAGATGGAAACAGGAAGATTTTCCACATTTAACCCATGCTAGTTGTTGGGTCTAGAAGAAGCCTGGATGAACACTTTTTTTATTTTTTAAAGAGCTAAGAGCCTGGCCCGGTTTATGCACTAATCATTCCCAGGGATGCAACACCATAAAAGGCATAATGCCTGGCCAGAGCTACTGTGTCGATGGGTAAACATTATGGTGGGCAAAACAACTGAGCCCTTGTACTCAGGCACATCTCTGCTGCAAGACTTCAGCATTACACAGCTTAGCTCAGTTGGTTAGAGCATGCTGCTAAAGGTTGCAGGTTCTATCCCCATATGGGACAGCTGCATATTCCTGCATTGCAAGGGGTTTGGACTAGATGATCATTACAGTCCCTTCCAATTCTACAATCCTGATCCTGATTCTGACTGTGGTTTCCATGTCCATTCCACTATTTTCTCCATACCACCTCATCTCAGGGTGACATTCAGCATGGAGGATTTAATAGTTACTAAACCAGCCCCTAGTCTTGGAAATATTCTTCAGGGCTCATTTGTGGTGCATGTAAAGAAAAATGATACTGTGATCCATCACCTGTAAAAGTAGGGTGGGCTCCCATTACTATTCCCAGGTGCAGCAGTTCCAGAAGAATATGTAGGAGCATCTTCCTTGCCCAGATAACACGAGACTCTTAATCTCAGGGTGGTGGGTTTGAGTCCCACATTGGGGAAAAAGTTTCCTGCATTGAAGAGGGTTGGACTTGATGACCCTCGTGGTCCCTTCCAACTCTACAATTCTGTGATTCTATGATTCGGTTATATAGATTTAGGTGCCAGGCAGAAACATTCCTCTTCTACTATGCCTTTGGCCAATTGAACAATCTATGGCCTTTTAAACTGTGTGTGTGGAGGCAGGGTATTGTTTTTGTTTGTTACTATGTTATGTATTTTGTGTTTTTATATTGTAAACAACCCTGTGATCCTTGGATGAAGGATGAAACACACACACACACACACACATGCACTTACTGAGAAGTGAGTCACATTGCATTTGATGAGACTTAATTCCAGGTAAATATTGCATCCCCCATCAGATTTCTTTCATCTGTTCTCTTTCATGGCTAGAAGCAGAGAATAGGAGTTTGCATAAGTGAATAATATAACATTGCAAAATATAAAAAATGTCATGAGTATCGTGGATGTGAGTTGAAGCTTGGTCAGTGGATTGATTCAAAGCAGCTGAAATGTGCATGTGGTTTGCCACCTGTCCCCCATGTCTGCCTTTTAATATCGTCTTCTGTACAGATAGTAAGTACCAAGGTATCATATTCAGTCTACACAGTTGAAAACGCAGTCGTGACTTTTTGGGAGTTGCTCGTGTCTTTGGCTTGGCGTACAGCCACTAATGCTGTGGCTTCCAAACATGAAGTCAGCTTTATGAAAATATATTGTAGAGCACATTTTAATAGGATCTATGCCTTCCTTTTTACTTCTATTTTTTTTTTTTATAAAATATTTATTAAAGTTTAAACATTACAAAAAAGAAAAGAGAAACAAAAGAGAAATATACAAAGCATCGACAATACAAAAAGAAGAAAAAAAGAAAACAAAAGCATTTTTTAAAAAAGAAAAAAAACCCAAAGGAACAAACAAACATACAAAAGAACCCCATATTTTCATATCCTTATCTTTCATTAGCTTATTTCCTCGACTTCCTCACACCTCCTTTTTTGTATTCTAGTTCAATTAAATGTTCTAGCAAGTCCTTTCCCTCTTTCACAAATTTAGTTCCATAATTTAATTTAACGAAATTTTAGACTTAAATTTACTTCTTTACCCAATGTCAATCTATTCATACTTAATTCTTTATAATATTTCTACTACTTCTACTTCTGTGGGGAAGCGTGGCAAAATGGAATTCAAATTGGCCCATATTCATCACTACAAGATAAACAGAATAAGGGAGGTGATGGAAATGTAGGATATGACCAACAGATTCTTCAGGAGCACACTTGCTTTTTTGTGAAAGAGACGGTTATGGTTTGCTCTCCTGCTCCGAAAACAAGAGCTTGGAAAGTTCAAAGGAATATAAGTTTTATAATAGGGATGGGGGAGGAATTCAGTTCACATTTAAGGATGACCCTATCTAGTTCTCGCTTCACCAAACAGTATGAGAACTGAAACACAGCCATCTTTCAAAATTCACACTTCTCTGAATTTTGCAATACAGATCTCAAGCCCAGTAATGTGTATACTAGGGTAAAATATGCATAAAAATGCATATATTTGTGAATCGTACAAAAACGAATGATATTAGAGAAAATTGCTTTGCAATAATGTGTATGTGAAGAGAAAATTTCATGAGGACTTAAAAAAAATAAATCACAACTGGTTATGGAAGCCTGGCCATTAAAGCGTGCATGCGCTAATCCAATTGATGGTATCACACGTGTATTTTACACATGTTTAGGGAAGCTTTTAATGTTTAACAGACCACTGTATTTTAATACTCTGTTGGAAGCCTCCCAGAGTGGCTGGGGAAACACAGTCAGATGGGTGGGGTATGAATAATAAAATTATTATTATTATTATTACAGCAGCATCTGAAAAGTGAAATATGAGTGGCCTCGCTGTTAGTATGCTGGACAACCTTCGTAAATTTATAGTAATCTGATTGACAGTCTTAATTCCCCCAGTTAGTTCAGAATAATATTAATAACACCTGGCATTATATAGCACTGTTTAAGCGTACAAAACAAATGCACACTTGAATTTAACTGTCATTACAACAAGCCTGGTGATGTTATACCTGTATTGTTGGCAGAGGACTGAGGCTCCAAAGTTAGTAGATTGCAAGAAACTACCTGGTGAGTTTGTGGTACGCAAGGGATTTGAACCAGCAGCTTCAGTTTAAAATCCCAGCATTGTGCCATTCCTGGTCTTTTTGTGACCGCTTTGCTTTCTTACCTTTGCAGGGTGCTCTAGCATCTGTTGAAGCTTCGGAATGTCGGCCCTTGCATATGCACAGCACCCTTCCCTCCAGAGAAAGTCAGCTTGAGGCCCTGCGAGAAACCTGTGAATTTGACATTCTTATCATAGGCGGAGGCGCTACAGGAAGCGGTTGTGCTTTAGACGCTGTTACGAGAGGTGAGTCCTGCACACCGAGGTCAGCTGTGCCACGCATGGGCATCCGTTTGTCCCCGAGATCTGAACAAGCGTTTTGAATGTACTTAAAGCCATCCAGCAAATGTCAGGGTGTTGTTGTCAGAGGGTGTGGGAAACTCGGAGGCAGGAATCTGCGGAAATAATAATCTGCATGCAGAATAAGTTTAGTCGAGGTAGAGTTTCGTGACCTGGATTCTCTCCCCCCCCCCCCAGCCACAAGTAGGCCGTGTTAGCTAGTTGTGATAAAAATATATGCCTTACGAAAATGGAAAAGGTCCCAACCAAAGAACTTAAGTTGACAGAACATGTGCAGCTTGCAGACTTTAACGTATAGAATAAGAGAACAAGAAGAACATACGTTTAGAGAAGATTGGGAAATGTTTATTGAACATCTGGGAAATAATGGTGGATGGCTGAAAAGGCTGGCAGCATTAAGTTAAATTCAACAGTGTAAATAAGTTTAGATGGATACAATAATAATGGAATGCTGAATGGTATAGTTTTTGTAAAATAAGCAGGGATTTATGATTTGTAAAATGAACCACGGAAAGAAAAGAAGGGAAGGGAAGTCATTGATATCTTAAGGATGTAAAAATGAGTGCTTTAAAGTGTAAAACAGAAAATTTAATAAAAATTATATATATGTGTGTGTGTGTGTGTGTGTGTGTATGTATGTATGTATATGTATATATTTGTGTAAGATGTGTGTGTGTGTGTGTGTGTGTGTGTGTGTATATATATATATATATATATATATGTCTTACACAAATAGCTGAATATAAAACTTTACTTGTCAGGCTAGGAACAAGTGTTTGCAAACTCCTCTAGACAGCATCTGCATGAAATCCCCATACTTCTCTCCTTTACATTCAAGATAGAACTAGCAGAATAACCTCCCAACTGGCAATTGCCAACTGCCATCTTCTTTTCCCAACTCTATTTATTCTTTGTGAAATACATTTCCAATGAAATTACATTACAGATACTAGCAGACCGCTGTTCTTTCCGGCATGGTGTAAATCCTGGGATGGGATGGTCTGCAATTAAACCAAGTCCTTTTGAAATACTGCCTTTGGCCCAAGGAATAGATCTGTCACAACCACCGCAGGGACTGGACTTAAAATGGGCCCATGACTTCTTGGTTACCCCCACAACTGCATGTCATAGAAGCGGAGGATGCAGCAAAGTGCCCATTGTTAAAGGGTCAGAAAATAATAAGATTGGGGAGTTAGTTCGGTTATGAAGCAGATGTGGGGAACTTGTTCTCCAGATGTTGTTGTGTTACAGCACCAGTTATCCCTGATCATCGGCTGCACTAATGGGCTGATGGGTTCTGTTGCAAATATCAACCCAGTAACATTTTTCCCCCCAAAGAAGAGAATTAAACAAAATTCTGGTTGCCACCTGCTACTAGTCTATTGACAGGAATCATTAATTGCCTTTGACAAAAGTCGGTGGTTCAGCCACAAGTCCTTAGTGCTGGCTTTTGCTGCCAACCTGCACACATTCCAACACAATACAGTGGTACCTCAGGTTACATACGCTTCAGGTTACATACGCTTCAGGTTACAGACTCTGCTAATCCAGAAATAGTGCTTCAGGTTAAGAACTTTGCTTCAGGATGAGAACAGACATCGTGCTCCGGTGGCGCGGCAGCAGCGGGAGGCCCCATTAGCTAAAGTGGTGCTTCAGGTTAAGAACAGTTTCAGGTTAAGAATGGACCTTCGGAACGAATTAAGTACTTAACCCGAGGTACCACTGTACTCAGGTAGTCTGGAAGTGTGGTATCTAAGCCTACTGATAGTATAGTAGATTAACCTTAAATGGAGGCAATTTTTCCCGCCCCCCCAAAAAACCACCACTTGAAACATTTTATTTTATTTTATTTTAAATCAAGCTTCCCAATGTGTTTTAAGATTTGGGGATGTTTCTTTTTGGCCACGTTGGTAGAACTAGATGTGAAAACAACACCGAACTAATCTGTATTTATCCTTTTCTTCCTATATATTTTGATTGTATTGGTAGTTTTCTGAAGTGTGAAATAATCATAGGCATTTGGTTAATGAATTGTGTATTGTTGCTCTTCATTCACGGGATTTGCACTCATATTAAGTTTGATGCTTCACTTAACAAATTCTGCTTTCTCTGTGTTTTGATACGTTTTTGCCAAATTATTCCTGATTGTATCCATTAATCTTCAGTCACATTTGACAAAAATAAATTGCTCTGATCTTCTAAAGTTGCTGGGAATAATTAGATTTTTTTTTTTTTTAAGGACATGAAAGTTTAGGGAGACCAAGAGAGGCTAATGTAGTTGTTACACTAGACTTTTGCAATAAAGCTCTGCAAAATCCTTAAGGTGATGCTGGTGAAAGGAGAGCTCACAGTGTTGAATCATCTGCATTTCCTCCTTGGATATGCACAGTCATGCTGCTCTCTTCAGCAACCTCTGCAAGAATCTTGTTGTACTTGTTTTCATTCATTCTTCCTTCCTGTTTTCTTTCTTGCGCACTTTTGAGAAACTGCCACAGGGAAGAGAGAGCACTGACTGTTAAAAAGTTGCAACACCAGCAGAACTTACTACTTTCTTTTAGTTTTAAAAGGATTGCTAAAAAAAAAAAAAAAAGATTTCTATATTGCTATGATTTACCTCCCCCTGGAGACTGCAGTTTCCACTCCTCTAGGTGCTTATCTTAATTGGATTTATTTTGTGAATTACTACATTTTATGAAACAGGTAAGTAATGGTCTGTGTTTGTCTGCCTGTGGCTGATCGTCATCGCCTGATAATTCATGTATTTCACACTGCAATTACTAATGGTTCGGCTCCCCCCATCCTGGAAGTTAACAATTGGTCTGAATGGTAGTTATATGCAACTTCTTCCTCAGTGTTTATTTAAGTCAACCTTTTTTGGTTTTTGAAAATATACCTGAAAGTTCAACTGATCTTGGCACCAAAGTTACCTGTTAGCAAATTGCCTGTTTGGATCTTGGGGTGCAGTTCATTTCATCCAGTAACCTGTTGTCTGTAATATATACATTTGCACTTTTAGCTAATCCATGCTATAAGCTGAAGGGGCAACATATCAGTTTCAATGTTGCAATAAACCCCTTAACATTTTGGAATTTTCTTAGCATCAAACTAAATGATTGGATCGCATGACACCCCCCCTTTTTTTTTCTTAAATCAGTTGAAGGACCTGAAGGAATCAGAGCTACATCATTTAGCGCTGAGCGGGGGGTAATGTTAACTCTTTCCCTGTGCAACATTTTTCTTACTGTACCCAAAAACCCTGAAGCAGGGAAAACACAAGTATGTTCTCTCTCTCTCCCCCCCCCCCGCCACTTCCATGGCTAATTGGAGCTTTAGGAGGGGGGAATTTAAATGGGGAAATGGCACCTTCTAAAGTTTCAATTTCCACATCTCCCAGTACAGTGGTCCTGATTCAAATAAGAAGAATAAGAAGAGTTTGGATTTGATATCCCGCTTTATCACTACCCTAAGGAGTCTTAAAGTGGCTAACAATCTCCTTTCCCTTCCTCCCCCACAACAAACACTCTGTGAGGTGAGTGGGGCTGAGAGACTTCAAAGAAGTGTGACTGGCCCAAGGTCACCCAGCAGCTGCATGTGGAGGAGCGGGGAATCGAACCCGGTTCACCAGATTACGAGTCCACTGCTCTTAACCACTACACCACACTGGCTCACGTCTCCCCATGACTGCTTTTAGGGAAAAGATGTCCCATGTCCTTTTAAATTGATTATTTTCTTTTCAAAAGTTATATCCCAACCCTTTAAGACCCCAGGGTGGCATACAATAAACAATAAAACCATCGGCAACAATTTCATGAAATCGGCCTTTGAGTTTCGTTCATAAATCTCAGCTATTTCTAATGGTCACTTCCGCTTATAACTGGTTTTCTTATTTGTGATTGTCCCCTATGCAGTGTATGCACTAGTGCAAGGAGCCCCCAGCAAGCCTTCAATCATTGGCCAATTTGTAGTGTACTATGTAGCTGCTGGTTTGCTCAGATTCATGGAAATAATATAATTGGACCGTTAACTAGCAGGGCACTTAGGCAGGAATGTGTAGTTGGGATTCTATGGCATAAAGTATGTCTATTGCAAAGCTTTCCAAACTTTTTATGCTGGTGACGCGCTTTTTAGACATGCATCATTTCTCGACACAGTAATTCAGTTTTACTAACCCACTGGAGGTTAAACTAACCCCTTGTTTCATCTGCTCGATAATTTCTGTTTGCACAACAGATCTCCTGCTCCCTTCTCCCTGGGTGTCCCCTGTACCGTACCCAAATCTGCTCTGGAAAGTTAGGGGAGCCCTCAGAATAGATTTAGGGGCATGTAGAGGGAGGAAAGTTCTACTGTGCAAGTTGAAATCATTGCGCTGACAGAACAAGTTAGGTGAATACCCTTGTTCTGCAGATTAAGCATATATTTCTCCACTACTAGAAAAGGAAAAAAAGAAAAGTAGACTGTGTAGGTCTGAAGTCACCTACTCTGACCTTAAATATTCATGATAACTCTCTTCTCCTTCAAGTGGAATCCATTCCTCCTCCATGTGTGTATGGCAGAAAGAAAAGAGAGGAACCCTGGTTTTGCCTTCATCTTTTTCTTTTCGTTCACTTTTGCTACTTTTATTGTTTATACAAAAAGGTAGATGAGGTGTATTGCAGGATAACTAATCTCTGTGATAATAACTGTCGAGTGATAGCAGGATTTTTATTGATTAATCCATTGGCTTTTAAATTATAAAGATGTAAATAACATATTTCATGTTACTGAAACTTTAAAACAGGTGCCTTTTTGATATATTGAAGGAAGAGTAAAATAGATGTTTGTTAACTTCATTGTATTAATTTAATAATCACTCATTGCTAAAAGGAAAGGCCACCATTAAAATCTGTCATTTCCATTCCTTCTTGCACTAAAGCAAATAATTCAAGCAGTCTAAAAACAAACAAATAACTGTGTCCTTAATTTTGATATCTTAAAATTTGCCCTCAACTAAAGCTGATTAGTTATTTAAGCTAATAAAATTTTGCTGCCCTCGTAGTTTGCAATTTTAAGTATGTGAATATAATGATAAACTGGGGTCCTGGCTGGAGTGCTGTGCACAGTCCAACTTTAATCTTATTTAGAGTGCAGTCCTGTAAGCACCTGCTCAGAAGGAAGCCCTACTGAGTTCAGTGGGACTTACTTCTAGGGAAATGACTACAGCAGTGGTTTTCAACCAGTGTGCCATGGCACCCTGGGGCATTTTGAATGATGGTCAGGGGTGCCACAGGCAACACCGGTCTTTGTCCCTCTTTCCTTCCCTCCCTCCTCTGATGCCCTGTCGCATCAATGCCTTCCAAAGACTTGCGTGGCTCTTCGTTGCAGCAGCCCTGGCTTCAAGCTCCCCAGGTGAATGGTGCCTCTGGGGCTGGCCAGGGGAGAGAAGAGGAGAGGAGGCTGAGGGAACACTCTACAAGGGAGGGTGTCCGAAAAGTGGTGAGGGGCTGCTGGCTCTGAAGGCAAGGGGTGATATAATTGGGTTCTGAGGCTAGGAGTGCGTTTCCCCACAGGGAGCCGTGGACTCAAAAAGGTTGAAACCCTCTGGCCTATAGGATTGTAGCCTTAGCATTGTGCTAAGGTGTTTCAGTATTCTTGTGTATTAGGGAAATGAAAGAGAAGAAATTAGGTTTTGGTTTGTTTACAGAATCCTTGGTGCTCTTCACACATTTTTTTTCCTAACTAATATAGTACTTACCTTCCTAAGTACTAATACAGTACTTATTTTCCTGTATCACTTCTTTTCCCAAAGATTTCCCTGAAGAAGCAGCTACTCTTCATGGCCAAAGAGCTGGCGCTGTGTGCGTTGAATACAAATTCATCCATGTTCAGTGTAATTTTTCTTGCGGTTGTCTCTACCCTAGAGAAGGGTCTTTAATGAATTACATACAAATTGTGTAATTTAAGAAGTTAATTTGGTTTTCTGGTTACGTAGGCCTAACAACAGCCCTTGTAGAAAGAGATGATTTCTCATCGGGGACCAGCAGCAGAAGCACTAAATTGATCCATGGCGGAGTGAGATATCTTCAGACGGCCATCATGAAGTTGGATTTTGACCAGGTAATTGTTTTATGGTGGTAGCTGTAAAGCAAAGACCTGTCTAGCTGATTTCTCTCCTCCTCTTCTAATTAAATTTGTTCTCACATTTATGGTTTTTAATATACCTCAGGTTTTGAATACATTCTTCTGTCGCTTGCCACAGACATTAGGCAAAGCATTCTGTATGCAGGGTGGATTCAGAGAAAAAATGGCAGCACTTAATAGCTAATTTATGACAAATCTAAATGGGACTATTTCCCTTAAAACACGGGGAAACCAAAGTTTACATTTTAAAAAATGCATTTTTGGTGGTCTTTGTAGAGTTTGCAGTAACCTCCAGTCAGAATCTGAAGACAAACGGAGACATTTACACACTGAGATTTCTACAATGAAAAACAATATATTGGTGTAAAATCTCAATATGAATGAAACATATTTTGGGGGGGGCTTTTGTAACTGTAGTAAACCTGTCTTTACAAGCAGAGAACACAGCTGGAATTGAGGAGCTGGGGAAGAAATACATGGGGGCGGGGTGGAGGTGAGAAAATCATCATCATCATCATCATCATCATCATCATCATCATATTAAACTCCAGCAACAAACTTTTAGAATTATCTACAGTAAAATTCAGGTCCCTCGGCCCAGCCCATAGTTCACAGTGCATTTGAAATGAGTGTCTAGTATTCCTGGAACTGATGGTACATTTAGAATCCTTCTTCTCATCAGAGTAGCTTTCTGCATGCAAGAAATGTTTTGACAGGTTTGTGTAATCTAAGAAATAATTCATCTTCTGCATTTTGAAGTGCTACAATCTTAGGAAGTATGTACATTTAGGTTCTCACAGACTATGCAGATCAAAGCACGGTGCTTACTTTGCCGATTTTAAATAATTGCATCTTGATTACTTTGGTAGGATTGTAAAGGGGCAGAGAAAAGGTTCTAAGGCCTTCACGATTGGAACTATAGACACAGTGCATTGATTTGTTTCAGGGGAATCAGTTGATGTGCGGCACATCTAATCCCCTTTGGCCTATCTGTGCAATGGGCTCTATCCTGCATGCTTCCTATACCCATCTGTATGGCTGACAGCGATCACTGAGGGATCAATATGTGTTATAATTCCACGATTCATGCTTGCCATTGGGGTGTGTGTCTAAAGGGGTATCTTCACAACAGAATAGGTGTTGTGTAGCTAAAGCAGACGGCGACAGAGGAGTTAGCTGAGAACCCTCAGTTCCTCGGTGGGTGTCGTGTCCAAAAACAGGAAGCCACAAGACATCACATTTTGTGCTGCTCATCGGTGCGCCCCTAACATTCAAGTCCGGGATCACCAGCCAGCAGTCTGAAACTACTTTTTTGGCGCTGATCGTCCCTACCAAATTGTCATCAGTGGGTAGTAAAAAATGTTTGATCAGTTTTTCCTGTGCAGAAATGAATCCACATGTCTATTTGGCTGCCAGTTTGCCCCTTGAGGGCATCTGTCAGGAGGTATTCTCAGACTGCCTACCCACCCTAATTGACATGCACCTACCATCTGACTGCACATGCTCCATATCTGTGAAGTTGTTGCTGTTTGCCAACTTTATTTATAGAACCTGAGCATCTGTAAGGAGAGGTCAGATTGCTCCTTTCCTGAAGAATCAGGTGGCTGCTATCTTTTGATACATATGCTAGGGTTAAGGTCAGTGGTGTAGCATGGGTACAGACAGGCCTCAAGCTTGGGACAAGCGTATACTATGCTTCCCTGTCAAAATGGGGATTGACAGATTTTAATTTTAAGCCCCTCGTCATTGATTTGTTTGAGCTATATGCTTTTGAGCACAGGAAACTAAAAGACACTTCCTTCTGGCATCTCGTTTTCAGTGCCAATAATGTTTTTAGGTCTTCTATATTATCACACAAGAACGCGGGTTGCACTGTAGGTTAAACCACAGAGCCTAGGGCTTGCCGTCAGAAGGTCAGTGGTTCGAATCCCCGCGATGGGGTGAGCTCCCGTTGCTCGGTCCCTGCTCCTGCCAACCCAGCAGTTCAAAAGCACGAAGTGCAAGTTAGATAAATAGGTACCGCTCCAGCGGGAAGGTAAAACGGCGTTTCCGTGTGCTGCTCTGGTTCGCCAGAAGTGGCTTAGTCATGCTGGCCACATGACCCAGAAGCTGTACGCCGGCTCCCTTGGTCAGGGGTCCCTTTACCTTTACCTTATATCACCACACAGCGTATGATAATCGTTGATGGGTTTCCTTGTTGGGGTAGCTGGGAACACTTGGGTGACATATCTTGCTCTTTACACCCCAGAGAAAGATTTTCGTAATTTTGTCTCAGGTATTCTAGATTTTGACAGATTGCAAGTTCAGAATGCAAAGAAGGGCTCTCCCTACAGTATAACATTGGTTTGCTGAATCATTGCTGTTTTATTTTTATTTTTTAATTTTCCCCCACAATTTTTACACCAATATTCCATGTCACATTTTTACTATTTAACTTAGATCATCAGACCTCCCTCCCTCCCTCCCTTCATGGGTTTCTACTTTAATAAGAATTGACTGCATATTTTTGTATTACCAACTCCTGATTATTCAAAAATAAAAGAAAAAGCATATAATAAACATTTCACATTATAAGCTCTTCACATTCCTGCCAGTAATTTTAAGTGTTTACAGTGGTCTTTTAGATAATATAAAAATTTATTCCAATCTTTTTCAAATACTTGATCTTCATGGTTTCTGATCTTTGCTGTCAATTTCGCTATCTCTGCATAATCGATCAGTTTCGTCTGCCATTCTTCTTTCGAAGGTAATTCTTGCTGAATCATTGCTGCTAATTTGCTCGCCTGCTTCGGTAATATCTCTCTGAATACATCTGCAAACTACTACATTGTGTTAAGGGAGTAACCCCTTTCGGGACACAAACAACAGGGGGAATTAGCTTAAATGTTTGATTATATTGTTGTAGCCCATCCTGGAGCCTTTTTTCCAGTTTGCTAGATCCTTACTAGTTTACGTTCCTAGAGAAAATGTAGTCTTTTGAGCTAAGGTGCTTGTGAGAGGGTAGACAGAATTGCTGTGGAAGAATGCTCTCTGGCAACATAATCAAGAATGTATTCTGTGTTGTTATTTTTTTAGTACAGAATGGTGAAAGAAGCCCTGCATGAACGTGCCAACCTGCTTGAGATCGCACCTCATTTATCTTCTCCTCTGCCTATAATGCTTCCTGTTTACAAGTAAGTCACTTGATGTTTGTTCTGAATTTGCTTCATTTAGGGTGGTTGTTCAATCTGGGTCACTGGGAATGAATTATAACATGTTTCTCCCTTAATTATGTTCTTCAGTTTGTGACAGGCTTGCATCCTTGATTGTGGAGGTAAAAATTTCACCATTGCAGTTGCGGATGTCTTGCCTTTTGAGAATACAAATTCCAGAGGGAAGCTTTTTAAAAGGACTTTTGTCCAATTTTGCAGGACAGAGGGGCTGGAGATGTCACTGGGGACATCCTCTCAGTCAGAGGAAGGTGGAAGGGCCATTAAGTCTGAGAGGGACATGAGAGGGGATGCTAAAACACTGTTCCTGAATTGGGCAGCTGGTGTTCTTCTTCATGTCTTACTTTGGCTCTTGCAAGGGGACCAAGTTTGGGGCCATGGTGTGAGGCTGAAAGAATAGTGAGTTGCCTAAGGCCACCTAATAAGTGTGTGATTCATGTGAGAGTTGGAGTGGATATATTCTGGTTTGTAATTCACAGTCTTGATTTTTTTAAAAAAACCATCCACCTTACAGAAGTTCAAGGTGGTTCAGAATAAGGACCATAAAATGCAATAAAACAATCACAAAACCAAACAGAGCAGCAGCCCAAGAAATAAAATGTCTTGCAGTGTCCTCACGCAGTGTTTTGTCCTTGTACCAACCCTCTTAAGATACGTTAGGCTTCAGAATTGACCTGTAGAAGTTACACACTTCGCTTCATGGAAGTGGAGAGACGAGAATGGGACTTCTCCCACACACATCAAACCCACTCTGGTTCTTTTGACTCTTCAGAAATATAGTTGTGGTTTGCAGTATCACTTCTGAAAGACTATGCAGTAGAAACCAGGCATGTGAAATGGTCTCCTTGATTTATCTCCCTCCCTCTGTCTCTTCTCATAGGTGGTGGCAGCTGCCGTACTACTGGGTGGGAATTAAACTCTATGACCTTGTAGCAGGAAGCCAGTGTCTGAAAAGCAGCTACGTACTTAGCAAATCAAAAGCCCTGGAACTCTTTCCTATGTTGCGGAAGGACAAACTCGTAGGTGCCATTGTCTACTATGATGGTATGTTCTCTTAACTACCTAACAGCTTTTATTTATTTTTAAAAAAACTAAAACATTAGTCTGAAACAGAGACCGTTGCTTCTTCATCAATCAGTTTGCTTGCTTGATTCACTTGTGTGGAGCTAGTTCCTGTGCAGCTACTCTTCAGCAGCATGCCTTCTTCTAGGTTGAGTCATGGGTGGTTGATGGCCCTTCATCATCCACTAGGAAGTGTGCCAAGGGATTGGACCAAATGGCTCTTCTAATGTATTTCATTTCTGTGATTCCAGGGCATGTTCATATGTACATGTTCTTAACTCATAGACAGATATACTTTATATGTTTATAACTGACATCTGTGGGTGATGGGGCCACCACAGATCTAATATTTCCTGTCAGAACTTTCCATATCTTCCAGCGTCAACTCAAATGCATTTAACTGCATTTAAGTGCATGCATATATGAACCAGCCCTGTGATTCTAATGAAAAGAGGACAGTATATGTCGCATATCTGCCGTCTGTAGAGTAAACTTGTGCTTTTTGAGTTTTGTGGCTCTCCAAGTCTGCTCCCCTGTAAGTGGGCTTCTTTGTGTTTCCATCCACAAAGCCTCCGCATCTGCTTTAGGTTTTGGAAAGATGTTTGTTCGCTATGCATTTGGACACTTCTTTACAATATTGTGATTGCATTGATGGTGCCTGAGGTGAAGGGACAGGTTTCCATTTGTTTGGAAACATTTGGACACCATTTTGAGTCAATATGGCAGACCGAACCTTTCAAAAACTGCAGTGATTTTAACCCCTGCACCAATTTGTAGGTTTGTCAGAATTCCTGAGCGACGCCACGTGTGAGGGCACCAGTAGTAAATGTGTGTCAGTTATGGTAGACGTGTCAGCCCAACAGTCAGGATCAAGGAGGTGCGGTTAGCCAGCCGCCAGTGAGTTTCTTGAGCAAAGAACTCTTCAGTAGCTTCTTTCACTAAACTTGGATGACTCTTCAAGAGCATCCCATCTGCATTTTTGGGCACAAAATGAAATGTTACATGCACATTGAATTGGAGTTGAACCTGCATACATTTTAATAAAGCGATGGGGGGAAGCAGCCTCTACCAAATGTGTTCAGAGATTACTAAAAGCCAAGAAATTCAGTTTGTGATGTTGGAATGCAACTATTTCCACAGCAGGGTGCCCACATAACTACTTTCTTATAGCTCTCTGCCATTCCTATGTACTAAAGGCCATCCTCGACTGTGAATTTCTTGTCTTTGTAAGACCCACAAAATGCTTTTTGCTATCAGTTTTTCCTCACTGGGTGTTTTATGGGAACTTCCCCACCCCCCGCCACACTGTTAGGGGCAAGAGTGTATAACCTTGCATTTTCTTTCTTTTAAAAAGCCCCTCATGTAGCCAGCAAGCCATCTTTGCACTAGCAGGATGTCTCTCCGAATGTTCATGAATAAGATGCGCACACATTGAAGCACGAAGGCTGCCTGATGCTTCACTATGCAGCCAGATCCCACTCTCCACAAATCTGGTGCTGTCTTGCCAGCCCCCTTTTGGGAAGCTTTGCAATGGCACATTAAATGTGGGATGAGCTGTGATTTGGCTGCGTAGTGAAACAGTCATACAATGGTTTCATTGTGGACTGAGCGGAAATGCAAATTGGGTCAATCTGTGCTTCTCCATCTGACTTGAGTTATCCCAAGTCTGCATCCTAAACTGTAGAGTAGTTCTGTAACAGATACTATCAATTTTCAGTGAGAAGCATTGCAGCATCAGTAATCTGAAATAAGCAGTGATGGTTCTTGGTTTGTTCTGTTTAAGAGTACCAACCTTTCCCTTGCTTATCTCTTTCTTACCAGAAAGAACTTGAATTAAGAGCAGTCTCCTTTCCTTTTGGGCACTTCAATTTTTCTCTTTCCCTATGAAAGAGTTAAGGAAATGGTGGGGTCTCACAGCATGAATTCGAAACTTGAACACTAATTTTCTCTTAACTAAAATAGCCTGTGCCAAATCTCATTTTATAAACAAGGAGTCTGAAATGCTTATAAAAGTATGAGTCTCTTAAGCCACAAGAACAGCATTGGCTGCTGTGTGCTTTTTGTTTGGGCAGTCAGAGATCTAGTAAGATTGTTGTCATGTCAATAACGAGGAAGCAAAATCCATTTTGAGGCTAGATTTTTCATCAAATGGTTTGAAGCTCAGTTTGGTTGGTGAGTTGAAGTGATTTACAAGCAGAGCAGAGATCTAGTATTGCATCTCTGTGTGTTTTCATAGCAATTGTCTGATATTACTTAACTATAGAAACTGGGAAGTTAATTTTTTTTTTTAGGATTTGATTGCTCGTTAAGAGCAAGATAACCTCTAATATTGGGCAGGGGGCATTAGCTCAATGGTAATGAGAGATGCTTTGTCCACAAAGAGTCCCTTGGCATCTTTGGTTAAAAGAACCTTAAATAGTAGGCCTAGAAAATTCTGCTCTTTGTTTGGTTTTATAATACTTCAGTCTGACTTTTGGCCTGATTTTGTTTCCTGGATGGATGACTTGCACTGGGCATCTCCTGGACCACTCAGCATCTTATCAATATCATTAGGAGGTGGCTGTGGTCCTCTCTGATGGGATAAATAGACCAAACAGTGCTGAAAGACTTCTGTTCCATTTTCATGGCCACTACTAGCCTTTGTGGCACCTCAAAAGTCCAAATCATCCACCATACTCTTTAATATCTACATAAAATTGCTAGAATAAGTCATTTAGAGATTTGAACGGAAATGTTGTCAGTATGCAGGCGACACTCAGTTTTTCCTCTTGTTCCAGCTGCTAGATACATAGAGGCTGTGGAAACCCTGGACAGATGTCTGGTGGCAGTTTTGGGATAGATGAGGGCAAGCAAGCTGTTGCTCCTTCCCCTAAAAGACCAGGTTTTGCAACTGGCTGGCTTGCCAAATGTGATCCTTTTTTAGAGAAAGCATGCACTGCCTCATATCTTAGTAAGCCAACATTGAACCACAGTTCCAGATTTAGGAGGAGCCAGGATCAAAGTGCTGAAGGCAGGGGAGCAGAGGAGAGAAAGGAAGGAGTGTGCTTGGTCCATGCATGTTCTGGCCTTTGTAAACCATGCTTGGATTTTCTGAATTTCTGCCTTGTCTGCTGAACTGGTTGAATGCTGTCGATGCCCACGTTCCTATAAGCTACATGTGCAGCACATGGCTGCTGTTCATATGAATCTAGCCACTCCCACACTCACCCTGACCAGCAAAAAAGAATGTCCAGATATTGATAGTTGTTACTCTCCTGCACAGTGTGGGAGCTTGGCTCTGGAATTTGTTGATCATCTAGGCCTGGACTGTTGCCTCAGGAGGGAATAACTTCCTGAATCTTGGTTAGTGTGAACCAAGAATTAGCTGCTTATCAGTGGGGTAGCAGCAACTGGTAGGAATCTATGCCTTCCTGCTTTGATGCTCTTTTTTTTTGACCCTCGCTCTACCACCCTTGGTCTATTCCTGTTTCCTCTTTCTGTTTGTCTCAGCTCCCTGTTTACTGCATCCCTCTCTTCTGATCTACCTTCTGCTTTCAGTTGCCTTCTGTAAACCTGGACCATGAGTGTATTTCCCAAAGTTTACTACAGTGGTACCTCAGGTTACATACGCTTCAGGTTACATATGCTTCAGGTTACATACTCTGCTAACCCAGAAATAGTGCTTCAGGTTAAGAACTTTGCTTCAGGATGAGAACAGAAATCGTGCTCCGGCGGCACGGCAGCAGCAGGAGGCCCCATTAGCTAAAGTGGTGCTTCAGGTTAAGAACAGTTTCAGGTTAAGTACAGACCTCTGGAACGAATTAAGTACTTAACCTGGGGTACCACTGTATTAACATTCAGAAGAGGGGTGGGGACTCTCTATCTGGCCTCTGGTACTGTCCCCGGGCTACACCTCACCAGTTTGGGTCTGTGACCCTCCTTTTTTTTTTGCATGGCTGCAATGTTTCTGCTGTAGAAATTGGTTTCTTCATGAACTTTCACCTCTGGCCTCACCCACCCACAGGCATCGAACTTTGGGTGAGGAGTCAATCAAACAAATGGAAGAAATTTCTTCAGGTCCCTTCTCCTGGGCTGAAAATGCTAAGACCAAAATTGCAGGATTGCTCTGTGGGTGGCCAGCCATCCCTTCCCCCCACAGCCTGGCTTGTGAGCATAGGAAGCGGGACACACAAATTGTTTGTGATGCGTGCAAATTGCCACAGCCGTGGGTTGAGTGTGGCGTGCTAAGTGATTCAGCAAACTTATTGGCTCTATGCCCAGGCGGAAACAAGAAATAAAAGAAACCACTTTTTACTTAAAACACACACCACTTTGGATTTTAGCTATCCTGGAAGGTTTTGCCGAAGATAAAAGAAGATTATTTTAAATAAAAAATAAAGGTCATGCAAACTCTGTTTGCCCATTGGTTATGCTGGGACAGCGGAAGGCCATTGTGCTAGCCTTCTCCAAACCTGATAGCTGTGTTTAGCATGCCCCAGCCACGTTATCATGATTTGGTACTGAGAACTAGGCACTCGCTCAAATAAAATGTGGAATTTTAGAAAGTGCCAATGAAGTAGCAGCTCGTGCCTTTGTAAAAAAAGTGTTTGGTAACCAGCTTCCTTGGAGGGTTGCTTTGAGAGTGAAGTTAGGAGAGGGCCAAGGCCCTGACTGCTTCCCACAGCCTTATATTACCTGGTGTCATAGAATTGTACAGATGGAAGGAACCCTAAGGATCATCTAGTCCAGCGGTTCTCAACCTGTGGGTCTCCAGATATTGTTGGACTACAACTCCCATCATCCCTGAGCTCTGGCCTTGCTAGCTAGGGGTGATGGGAGTTGTAGTCCAACAATATCTGGGGACCCGCAGGTTGAGAAAGGCTGTTCTAGTCCAATGCTGCGGTCCCATACGGGGTTCGAACTTGCAACCTTGGCACTATCAGCGTCATGCTGTATCCAAGTGAGCTATCCAAGCTGGTTTCTGATACTGTTGCTGCAGATCACACTCCACAGTCTCTCTTGGCCCTTGATGGCCAACTAGGGAATCTGCAGGGGGATAGATTTGGCCCAGAGGCCTTCAGTTTCTGATTACCTGAGCGTGGACCCTTCCAGTCTTTATATGGTGATGGGTCACCTTTGTGCCTCCTCTGTATTCTCTTCCATCTGTTCCAGCTTCTTAGACGTTATAAGACATAAGTTATAATTTGTGTTGTTAGTAGCATCTACTGGCTGCGAAGAGAAGTGCCTCACAGCAGCTATTGCCCCCTTCTTTTACATTGGGTAGATTCAGGCCACTAAAGGGTTTATTCTCTCCCCCCTCGCCCCCGGCCAGATCATTTGCTCAAACACTTTTATGCCTGCCTTTAAAAAACGAACTTAAATGCAAAATTGGGTACCAGCTCTCCATTCCTTCCTCTCCCCCTCTTAATTCCCTAATTATTTATCAAACCAGTGACCTGCCAAGTATTTCATTTTCTACCATATATTCTCGCTTTGTAGGCTGTTGTTGCTCTAGCCTTCTTTAATTGCATTTTAAATTTGTTTATACAGGCAACAATAACAAAAAAAAAAAGCTACATTATAAATGTTGGATGTACCAGCAGCAGCAAATCGCAGACTTTACCAGGGGCTATTCTTGGTCTGTAGAAGCATCAGGAAACCTAAGCATATGTTGGATGTTAGCCTGGGTGTACACAATGTGTCCTATTTATTCAAGGTTTCCTTTGAAGCTGCAACTTACAAGTTTGTTTCTTAGGGGTACATGTCAGACTTCATTTAGCATTTGTTGGTATTCAGATACTGCTGAATAGCAAAAAGGCAACATTTTGGGGGAGGAATGTGGCTGCTATCTGAGCAGTGATCTGTCAGTTTCATTTATGTAGCTCAAGGAAAATTAGTAAAGAGGCACTATGGAAAAACCAACACTGAGATTTCTAGAGGAATTTCTAAGCGGTTTCTTTTTTGAAGCAGAGAGAATTTGATTTCAATGTATTGAAGCTGTAACGTGGGATGCTAGGGAAACAATGTACAACTTGGTTATTAGAAATAAAAATTACCTCTTAAAAAATAAAAACTAAGCGTTCACACAAAGCATTTGCTGATTTAAATGGCAAGGGTCTTGCTTAGATACTTGATTATGCTTCTATTAAAAGACTTCCTTTAAAGATTCTAGTTGAAGCATAGGCATGTTTGAAGACATTAATTTTAGACAATATGTATATAACATCTTTTAAAATCTTGGGAACATTTTGTAAACAGTTCTAATTTGCTATACTAAGGCTGCAATCCTGTACACACTTACCAGAGAGTAAGTACTAAAGAAACCAATGGGGCTTACTTCTGAATAGGCACACATACAAACTGTTATATGTGCCTTTTAAGAAATAAGTTCCTTTGGGTAAATTCAGTGGTGTTTGTGTGCCAGCAGAACAGACTTCTTCTTTGGGGGGGGGAGAGGAAGAGAAAACACTGTTGCATGAGAGGATGCCTATTCTGATCACACACAGACACCATTTTATTTCAGCCAATGCAACTTATTATTATTAATCCATGAATCACTTCCCATGAGGCATCCCAAAATGATTTACAATTTAATATAAAATAAATAAAAACAGTTCAAACTCCTTTAGTAAGCTCTGCCCCGCACATTCTTAAAGAAATAAGAATTAGAAGAAGCATGTATTTGAGACTTAAGGGGTTTAAGATATACTAACAAATATGAAACATTTGCATGTATCTGTTTAGAATAGGAGAAAGTTTCTTAATTATTGTCGGGGGGGGTGTGAATGGTCATGTCACTTTTGAAAAGTGAGACTCTCACTCATTGTAAACCCTACAAGATTTTTTTGATTTTTTTTTAATGTAGGGGGACAAAAGCACCAAAAAATCAATGGAAAAAACCTGAAGAACATTCATTAAGCTGTCAGCAGTGGAATAAGTACTTTCCCCCTTCTAGCCTCCTATGGTTGTCTTTCCAGCGTGCGCTGAATTATGAAAAGTTACAGGTTTATAATTTTACTTTTGACTAATTTATAATTTCGAGGCTATCAAGGTATATAATTGGGGGCGCACAGCTCAGTAGAGGACTTGCGCAGTTCTAAAACTTCATACGCTTAATTTCCAGCGTTTTTCTCATTTGGAAACGAAAACAGTGTGACAAGCTGCCATTGAAAAGGTTCCTTGAAGCACGCTCCTCACAATGGAAATATAACAACCTCTTTGGCGGTGCAAATCCACGGGTAGCAAGAAGCAGCAAACCGAGGGAACTGTTATGGGTAGTTAAAGGCAGTGCTGAGACTTGGAATTATTTTGAATAATTCCTATAAACTGGAACTCTTTAGAGGGAAACCTGCACTTACCTGCAGCGAGGATGGCTGTAGATGTGGAGAGATGATTTCCTGTTTGTGGCGGAATATATGGGAAATGAAGCATTTACCGTTGGATTGTGGCATCTTTATTTTTAATTGAAGGGCTCTTACTACTGTGGTTTAATGTAAATAGTATGTGGAAGAAGGAAGTCTAAAATTTCAAGTATTCTGATGAATTACGGCTGATATTCTGCTTGGTGCAGAGTGTTAGGAGATCCCCGTTCTTTGCAGTTGTTGTTTCCAGTACCTTTTTGTGGCATTTCATCCCTCAGAAGAAGAATGAAGATCAATTTAATTTAATTTAATTTAATAAAATGAACTTGATGCCCCTCAATCAAGAATGCCCTCATAAACACCGTGTAGTCTCTCTTCCGTGTTTGAACTGCTTTTCTCTCTCTCATCTTCTCCTTGCCCCCCAAAGTCACAGAGGGCAGCCACACAAATAAACATACCTACTGGACTCCTTGTTTTTATTCCTAACAAAAGGCCGGCTCTACATTCCATAGCACCGCGGTTGCTGGAGGCGCCGTTCCCAAAAGCATGCAGATGATAACTGCATCTCCTGCTGTACCTGTAACAATTTAATTGTATAAGTCAGCCCAGTCAAGCATCCCCAGCACATGACTGGGAGACATGAAATTCATTGTCATTATTGTCCCTGTCATTTTGGATCATTATATCCTGCTGTAGAATTTTCCTCACTTCAGTGCTTTTTTTTTTCCTCCAGGAACCGGGGATTATGGCTGAGGTTGGGGTGGGGGCAGGACTGTGAACTACATTTACCTCAGGGGAGCCACAGATTAAATTGGCTTTGCTCTCTGACTTGCTGGATTCATCTATTTGTACGCTGTGAGTTTAAGGTTGGAAATTTATGAGTACCTGAGTGAATTTCCATGGTCCTGGCTTTATTTGGTTTATGCATTATTATTATTATTATTATTTTGGTGGAGAACTGAACGGTACTGCTTGCTCCTCTTCACAGGAATCAAAATGTGGGTTGGTTCTTCTTAACTCATTTTATCCTTAAAAGATCCCACGTTATTCTATAGGAAAGTGACATTATTTGCACGTTACACCACAAATACATCTGTATTCCCCAGCTTGTCAGGGCTTTTCAGAGGCAAGATTCCATTGAAGCATGTAATTTATATGTGTGTGTTTTATGCGAACTTAATGGTAGGCCATTAGTTAATATGTATCTTGTTCCATAATGTAGGCATGGTGGTGTCATGGATACTGCTAAGAAAAGAAAAATGCTCTTGTGGGAGGCAGATTTTTTTTCTTTTTGGTGCATGAAACTTTGAAAGACTCCTAGCTATTTCCCGAATTTTTAAAAAAATACAAATTGAATAAAAGCCAGTTAGGTGACTTTGTTTTCTTTCTTCATTGTGGTACAGGGATAAAACTTGATTGGGGTAGGGTAGGGTTGAAATACTGCCTCAAGGCCCCCCACCCCCAAATGCCCCTCTGGTTTGATTTATTACATTTCTAGGTCACTTTTCATTCAAAAGAACCTCAAAGCGGCTTACAAACAATAAATGGCAATAACCTGATGGAACATAATGGAACATCACAAACGCAGTGTAAATCAGGCACCCCCAAACTCGGCCCTCCAGCCATTTTGGGACTACAACTCCCATCATCCCTAGCTAACAGGGCCAGCGGTCAGGGATGATGGGAATTGTAGTCCAACAACAGCTGGAGGGCCGAGTTTGGGGATGCCTGGCGTAAATCATATAGAATAATTAACAAATCACCACTGAAAACAATTACCAATCTATAAAGCACTGTTAACAAAGCAAGAAATAAAAAATAAGCTAAAACAGCAGGATTGGAGCAAAAGTCCTATGATTTAGCAAATCAATACAGCGTTTAGAATCTATAAAACAATATTAGCAATATTAAGAAAATAGCAGCCGAAAAATAAACTTCGCACTGCTAAGTTCATACACACGCTGTCCACACCCATTGACTCATAATCTTTCACTCTGTTCAGCTCATTGAGACCCATATACCCATGGCAGCATCTCCTTTCTGAAGGTTCCTCGGGCTGGAGGGTGGAGCAAGGCGGGTGGAAAAAGGCACTGCCCTACTGGCCACCCAGTGTCTCTCTTCCCTCTCTGCCTCCGCCATGTGCCTGGCCAAGTGACTACAATCATCTTTGCCCCGATGAGCAGAGTTGGGGTGGTAGCTGTATCTGTAAGAGGCAGGAGTTCCCATTGGTGGTAGAAACTGCTATCTGCAACAGCTGCCTTTAAAGAGCCAGGTCTGGGTTCTGGAAGTGAGAAATAAAAAGAAGGTGCTGGAATGGTTTCACGTGTTAATTGGAACTCCCCTTCCTTAATCCCACCTTGCCTGGCCTGCATTTTTGCCAGGCATTCCAGTGGAAATTAAGATATCTGATCATCCTGATTTTATATGTAGCTTTTTTGTGTGGGAGAATTCACCCTTAAGGAACATGGCTGGCACTGGCCAGTACCAATACAAATAAAGTTGCTCTGATGCGTATTAGACCTAGTTGACCCATAGTACAGAGGAAGTCAGTATAATAAATGCTCCAGTTGTATATAATCACTGTTCTCTCTTTTTGGTGTGGAATTGGCCCTTGCAGATTTAATAAAAACCCTGATAGGGAGACCTGTTGTCAGGGACCCTAACTGAAGTGGCTACGAAGAAGGCCAAGACATTAAAATCTCAGGTGTTTATTGAACTTTGAGCAGGAAAGGTTTTGCTGTTTGGGATAAAATCTCCCTTCCCCATCACCTCAAAAACTGATTGCATTTAATGGTTGCTACTTATTTAAAGTTCAGTCCCCTGCCACAAGTTTATTTTTGAGCAATTGACGTTATTTGACTGCATTTTTGAGGCTGCTGCTGTTCATTTTGCTGTTAACAACCTAGCACGACAAGCACACACCAATAACCTCCTTTGGTTATCCAGAGCCTCCATTGGTTTGTAGCTCCCTCACATGCATATGTAGGTTTTTAAAGCTGTTGGTTGTCCATATGCTTTCCCTGTGAACTGCAAATAACATCAGTGTATGCACGGCCATGACACTGCCACGTTATGTATGGAATTGTCCTCAGTTTTTGGCGCCGCCATGACTGGTTCTATTTAAGTTGATGTATAAATATTTCTATCACACTTAAGCGCTTTCAGTCTCTGCTGGCTAAATTCAATTACAGTGGACCCTCCGGATATAAATTAAATTCGTTCTGGGGGTCCGTCTGCAACCCAAAAAGTCCGTAGGCAGAGGTGCTGCTTCTGCACATGCACGCGGCGCGATTGAGTGCTTCTGCGCACGTGCGCGGCATGCAGAACGCTTCTGTGCATGCGTGCGCGGCGAAATCAAGAAGTATACACTTCCAGGTTTGCCGTGTTCATATCCCGAAAGTTATGTATCCAGAGCAGTACATAACTAGAGGGTCCACTGTATTGTTTTGTCATTTCAGATATGTGCCATTTTATTTGGAATTAGATCTTCTATAATTGTAATAAATACATACTCTGCTTAAGGTGTTTCCCCCCTTCTTTTTGTTGCTTCTTCTTCCTGCAGCGAACAAGGATTCCTCATTATTTATTTAGAAACTACCACATGTCTCCAGTGAGTGATGAAGTCACTCTGCTTCATGAAGAGTAATTCTGCATCTTCCATATATCTCTGACATATTACCTCCTGTCTCTTTTTATACCCTTAGATCATAATTCTGGTTTTAGTTGGTTTAGATAAGGTCACGTAAGAGGAAGTAATTTCCTTGATGTCCTATGAAGTGGGCAATAGTTCATAAAACTATTGACTGGGCTGCACTTGAGCAATTGTGATATGAGACGAGATACGAAAAATAGCTATTGACCAATTCCAATGGAAAGAAAATGCTTGCGCCTGTGTGTGTGTGTGTGTGTTTGCGTTTGCGTTGTGTGTGTGATGCAAACATAAAAATGCAACTTTTGTCCTCACTGATGCTTCTCACAGAGAATTAGAAAGCTGTGATTTGGTATGCATGTAGGCTGATAGGCTGGTTGTTTGAAAAGTCTGCAAATGTGAGAGTTTGCATTGGAGAGAGCTGGGGGAGGTTTTGCAGCAGCCACAAATTCATGTCCGCTCTAGGCAAGCAGTTGGGTAGAAGAGGATGGGACGTCTCTCCTCACAGTCTTCCAAAATCTCCGAGTTGCATCAGAATAGAATTTTAATGGCAGCCGGGATTGTATCTCTAGTTGCAGAATTCAATCTGCATTGTGCCTTTTCGTCTATACCAGCCTTTGTCCACCTGATGCCCTCTGGATACACTGACCTGCAGCTCCCATCAGTCCCAGCCAGAATGGCCAGGTTGGCAAAGATTGGTCTGCATGTGTGCATATGTGCGCACGCACAAACACACAAAATTTATATAAAGATTTCTATACACACAGGATGTGTTAATTATCCCTTGTTTAATAATGTGCGCTGACATCGCCACATTTGTCCAACATTGTAGCATGGCCACAGAAAGGCTGTCAAGACATTTTTCATTGTGACATTTTAGCGTGCCTTCCCTAAACTGGCACTGACAACATTTTGCTTTGATTTTAACACTATGCGTTTACTTACCCTGACACTGCAATAAGATGCCTTTGACAAGTTGAAGGCTGATACAAAGGAAGTGGGGTAACAACATAATTAAAAGCCAACACCACCAAGTAAATCCTAATTCTGATCTGCCCCTCGCAACTCGCCCCCCTCCCCATGAAGAGAAATTCATTATCTGGGAAGGCCTCTGGCATTGCACTTCTAAGTGCCTGAGCAGCGATTCACACCTGGTGTCATGCTAGTCATTCCTCTCTGACTAGATACCACTAGAATATCATTATTTTTACCTTTGATACAAACGAAGATAATACCTTTTTCATTGGATCAGTTTCCAGTTATTAAAGCTTTCAAAGTACATTGAATTCCCCATCAGCAAACCAATATCCCGTGCATCCGTAGAATACATTTAAAGCCCTCTTAAAATTGTGGCCCCGTGAAAAGTATCCTAACAACCCTCAGCTCCCTTAACAATTTACAGTTTGATCAGTAAGAGCATGAGGCTCTTGATCTCAGGGTCGTGGGTTCGAAACCCACGTTAGGCAAAATAATCCTGGATTGTAGGGGATTGGACTAGATAGCCCTTGTCATCCCTTCCAACACTACAGTTCTATGATTCTTTTATTATTTGAGGGAAACCATGACTGTGAACGTGCATAGGAGTGCTTTTAAATGTATGGTGTGGATCTGACCTATGTTTTGTATAAAGCTCTTTTCATTTTACCATAGAACTTGCCAAACTTCTCCAGTAGCATGCTGGTTTTTGTTTTTGTATTTTTGGGGGCATGTTCACATTTTGTCCCTCTTTTTCCATGGAAGTCCACAGTTGAGGTTCCCAAATCTTGTGATGCTACTAGGCTAAAGCAGGAACAGGAGGATTGTCTGAGGTCTCCCTACTAGGCTAACAGGCGGAGACATAATTGACAAGTCAGTGACAGAAGATTAGGGAAATAAAATGGTCCTGAGCTGTCTGTAGAACCACATCTGCTGAGTGGCTAGCAAAAAGGCGATGCTCCTCTTGACAGAGCCAAGACATGCATTCTTTCCTACATTTATGAGAGATTGAAAAGGAACTAGTAACAGCCAAAGCTCCTTTTGCGAGACCAATCTCTGTTGACTCTAAGGAAACTGGGACATTACAGAGTCTTAGAGGAGGGCACAAAGGCTCTGTGGGTGTGCGAATGTTGGGTTTCTTTTGTTTAGAACCAAAGGGGTATGTGTGGAGCTGGGTTAGACATTTGTGAATTATATACAGAAGAACATGAGCCGTGATAGAAAGTGTTGCCTTCGTTGGTCAACGGAATGCTGATCTCAAGAATTCCCATTTACACTGTTTGGTCCCTTCTGCCTTACTAAGCTATAAAAAAGCTATACTAAGCTAGGACTCTGGGGGTTGCTGTACATTTTATCTTTTTAATAGGTTCACTATTCACTTTATTCTGATGAATATGTACCCTGTAAATCTATCTATCTATCTATCTATCTATCTATCTATCTATCTAGGCTGCTTCTGCCTTCAGTTGCTCCACTGTAAATCTGTAATGAGATTTACATCATAATCGCAGATAGAATTCAATGCGGAATCACACCAAGATTGTCCTGATGATCCTGACTGAAAACTTACGTGAATTGCAGCACCTGGTCAATACACAGCGAAGGCTAAAAATGGAGCTGGTTGGGAAGGAAGGTTGAAAGAGAAGCTACAGTTAACGTTGGCCACAATTATTAAGAGGTTCTCCCCCCCCCCCACCTCTAATGCAACCCTGTCCTACTCGGCTCACAACATTTTGCTGAGTCCTCCTGGAGAGGCTTTCTGGTGGGGGCGGTGCGGTTCCTGGAGGCTTCGGTGGGGAGGATGAGGAAAGAAAGGTTCATTGCGTAATATTGCTTTCTGCATGTGCAGCGTTGGGTAGCACACAAAGTTATTTAAAGAGACAGTATTTTAATTTTTAAAAATCGAAATGGGTATTCCCCCCCCTTTAAAAAGTATTATTTTTCCTCCGTCCTGTTTTATGTAATTTCTCCCCCACAGATGGCTTTTGTTTGTATTGCCCAGTCACTTGCAAGCTTTTGTTCCAAATGGTTTTGGATTGTTCAGATCTCTTTGGGACAAATTAAGCCTTCTGTGCTGTGATTTTTTGATATAAAAAAATCTGTCCGATCTGTCCTGAGAGGTGACAGAGCTAAAAGAAGAAGAAGAAAAAGGAGAGGTGAGGAGGGAGGACATAGACAAGAGCAGCAGCTAGCAGAGGGTAGAGTGTTAAGTGGACATGTGTTCAGGGCAAGTGCTGTGCTTTTACAATTCCTGCTACTTTGCCTACAGGTTAGCGGTTGTAGGCTTGAAGACAGCTGACTCAGCTCTTTACTATGAAAGAACACTGAATTATTTTGACAGCCCTGTTCTTTTATTTGTATATCTTCTTTCAGACCTGATGGCAATTTAAAAAAAAGCCTTTCTGAATCCAAGAGTTATTACTGAAAGCAAAACAAAAACAAAATTGTCTGCAACCACAAAACATTTATCTTAGTCTTACCTACAATCCCATTGGTACACTAAAACTATATCTATCTTTCTATCTATTCTATCTATCTATTCTATCTCTCTATCTTTCTGTATTTTTAAAAAACAGACTCTTCTGCTTCTCTTCTCAACTTGTCATCTCCCATAATATTTTGGTGCCAATTAATACTAATGGACCATTTGCTTATTTTCTTGGTTGCATGGTCTGTATCTCCTTTCCGAATAGCTCAGCAGGGAACTCAGGTACAGAAGCACCATTTTATTGTATTATGTTATTTATTTAATATTTATATGTGCTTCTCGTTAACAAAGCTTGCCTCCAACAGTGTACAAGGATAAAATTTAAAATACATTAAAGCAAATTAAGTACAAAAAAAACAAACAACAGAATTGCAGATGCCAAAGACAATTGGTCAGTGCTGATAGTTGGGGAAAGTCTGAGCAAACAGGGTGAGTTTTCAGTAAGAGTGGAAAGCACCCAATAACCCATTCTACCCAAATTGCAGAAAAGGAGGGCATTTCAGAGGGTAGGAGCCGCTAAGGAGAAGGCTAACTTTTGTCCTGCTACCAAATGGGCAGGTTGCAGCACTATCAGCAAGGTCTCTTGAGGATCTCTGTGATCTACTGAGTCTCTATAGGGAAAGGTAGTCTTTCAGGAAACCAAGTTGCTCAGAGTATACATTAAAAACAACACCTCTAAGGGAATGGCTAGTGAAGTGTCTTCAATTAGTCGACATGAACAAATTGATTCATGCATTTGTTTTTATAGGAGGAACGGTGTGTTTTAAAAATCAACATTTGTTAAGAGGCGCACCTATTTTGTGAATTACTGTATTGCAAATTTTCAAAAAAAGGCAGACTTGAAATTTTAAAAAATTACATAAATTATGGGGGTTTTTTTTGTTTTTTATTTAATGCAGCCTCAAAAGAAGCAGAGGGCTTTGTAGCTAATAGTTCCTTCAACACAGGTGTGATATGTGCTCTGTCACCAGTCTGCTCAGTATCCTAGCTGCCCAATTGTGCAGTTTCTGAACTTAAGGGTTGTCCTGCAGAGGGAGCACATTATAGCCAAGCATTGAATATTAAGGGGAACTGTGGGCAGGGTGATGCCATGGCTCCCCTATCTTGTTCCCCTCTGAGAAGAGCTTGAATTTGTAGCCACATACTTTGAATCTACATAATTTGGATCTACATATTGAGGCTGCAACCTTATGCATGCTTACTTACAGTGAGTTCTACTTCCAAGTAAACAGCTGGACCAACTGTTATAAGCCCTGTGCTTTTTAAACTTCCCTCAGGGAATCCTTTCCACAGCGAACCACATCTGTCAGGTTTAGGGCAGGCCCAACACTCTGAGGTTGCAGATCATCTATTTCAAGAACATTTAAATACGGCTGTCAGTCAGGTATACATGGCAAATATCTAAACGCTTTTGCTGTCCTCTCTAACTGGCCATCCTATCTGTCTCTCTGGACAGAGATAATGTTAGCATTATTATGTAGCCTAAAAACATAACCACAACAAATGCTCCTGGAGTACAGTGCTGCTTTTATTTATTTATTTTTCCTTCCTGTATTTGTAGGTAGGCTTCCTTTCAGGGTTGTCCCTGGTAAGAGTTCTCAACACTTTAGGAAAAATAGCAGTGATTGATGACATTGCAAGTCATAAAATAATTAAAGGAATGGCTGAAGCCCCATTAATACATCTGAAAATCACCACGGCAGCAGATAAAAACAGTATTGACAGACATAAAACAAGCGTAAAAGCAGGCAACAGCAACAAAACCCTCACACAAAAGACTAGTGACTGGAAATCACCAGCATAAATCTCCCATTAAAAGCAGTACAGAATAATAAGCAAAGCCTTCAGTGCCTGCTTAAAAGTAAACATTGATGGGCCCTACATACCAACATAGGAAGGGAATTCCATAGGCATGGGGCCACCACTGAAAATGCTCTGTCTCTTGTGCCCATGTATCTGTCAGTTATTGGTATCAAAACCACATTCAGAATCTTGGGTGCCTGTTTTGGGCTTATACTGTTTTGGCCTATAATGTTAAGATACATATATGTGTGCTGGCCTTCATACCTTGAGGAAAATCTTGTCTTCTGTGATAGCATCTTTTGCCCTTCCTGTACTGAAATGGCACCCCAAGTTTTTCTGGTTGACATGGCAGGGCAACTGCTTTACACAGATAGCAGTGAACAAGAGAGATGAAGGGGAGGATGAAAATTGCTTGGCCTCAACAACAGAGAGAAGCATTGGCTATTGTAATTCTTGGGCACTCGGCATTCTTCATGTGTGGGGACTTGGGGCAGCGTATCACATCACCTCAGCATAGGGGTGGGGAACTGGATCTGAGCCAGTGTGCAGGATCCTTATTTTCTCCACCCCTGCAGGCCAAGTTTGACAGGTGGGTGGGGCCCACTTCTGCCATCCTGGTTTAACATTAAGCTAGCTGATAGTGCTTTCAGAGTCTCGCGCACAGCACTTTGCCATCTCCAATGCTGGAGCTTGCAAAGCGCTGTTGACAGAGCCTGCAAACCCCAACTGCTTCTTTATCTGCCTTGCATCTGGCGCCATATGTGATGTTGCGTGTAGGACCGGTGGGCCTGGCCTGGCCAAAAGGCCTCAGGAGCCAAATGGGGAGGCCTGGCAGGGCTGTTTAGGGCTGGAGGTTCCCCACCGCTGCCTCAATGCATGAAACCTGTGTTCTAAGCTTGTATCTTTTTTAAAAAAAGTTTTTATTGTTAAAATAACTCAGCATTAATACACACATATTTCGAATATACAAACATACAAACATACATTTCATACAATCCTTAAAAATGTTCAAACATACCTACACTCAATCCCACAGATAATTCCTTTTCCCGTCACCATCTACCACCCCTCACCCCACCTTTGTGTTAGACTTCCAATCTACTCAATTGCAATTTCTTTCCACTTCTATTACTTTCTTTCACACACGTTTAACCTAATTTCATGCTTCTTTTTCTATTACACATTGTTATCCATCTTATTTAGTATTCCAGTATTTAAAACGGAACTTGTTTATTCTAATAGGAGTTCTGATTTTTCAATATGGTTTTGCAAGTATCCTTTAAACACCTTCCAGTCCCTGTCTATCGTCTCTTTTGAGATCCTTCCAATTTCTCCCATTGTTTTGGATATATTGTAGTACTCCAATAATTTGGCAAGCCACTCTATTTTTGTCGGTATAATACCACTTTTCCAGTTTTTCGCAATCAATAGCCTTGTGGCTACTGTTGTGTATAAATATAATGACTTGTCTTCTTCCTTTAGACTTCCTGGTACTATTCCCAATAGAAAAACCTTCTGGTGTTTTCCTAAATGAATATCTGAACATTTTTTCCATTTCGTTATATATTGTTTCCCAAAATTGTTTGATGTTTAAACAATTCCACCATATATGTATCTTAGCTTGTATCAGAAGAAGTGCGCACATGGCTGGTGGCGATTTAATGCCTTGTTATGATTGCCTTGGGATTTGCGGCTTAACTGTTTCTGAGCAGAATTCTCCCTGTCTCCCAGCAGAAACCCTTCCATGCTCCCCCCCTTCTATTTCCTTTTAACTGACTTGTCTTTCCAGAGGAGGAAACCGGTCTTTCCTCCTTCTGTCTGTCAACTTAATCATCCATGAACAGAGATAGAAGAGGCCCCTGTCTGTAACAGGGCAGTGCTCCTAAGAGGAAAAGCTACTGCAGAACCAGCTAGGGCTTTGCTGGCCAGCCAGACCTCTAGAGGGCACCAGTGAGAGGGGAAAGTAAACCACAAATGTTGCTGAAAGCAGTTTTGCAGCTATTGCCCCCAGAATAGATACTCCCGCAGATTTGCCACCAGTAATGAATTTTCAGCTGCTACTTGGCCAGTTCTGTAGTGGACACCATTCAGAGGAGAAAGGAAAAACACCATGGGAAGGGTGTTTTAAGCCACTGGCTGCACTCGGAAGCCTTGCAAGTTGTTGCAGGAGCGGGACTGTGAGCAACTTCATGCGATGCGTTTTTCTAGGACCAAGGTGAAACTGTAAAGCTCCCTTGTTATTTTTGTTATTGAGTGTTGTTTAAGCAATCATCTTATATTTATAGTCATGAAATGTTACAATTTTTGGCAAGTTATTGTGCTGTTTTGCTGTGTTATTAGGTAATTATTTTTGTACCGTTTGGTTTCAAAGTGTGTTGTTTTCTCTGTAGTAAGCCGCTGTTGCGGAATACAAATAAAATGAATGGATGGATTATTAACTCCTTCAGTTATTTGATGCCAGAACTTCCTTGAATTTTGGCGTGTGAGAGGGATTCTTGGAGGAATAATGTAGGGTCAAGCTGGAGTTTGAAGAACATCTGTAAGACTTAGGGCCTAGTTTTACCGGTCTCCTGGTTCTATTCGGTGTGACTAGCAAAGATTACAGCATCCTTGAGGGATGGATCCACACAATTCATGTTTTCCCTGTGTGCTCTTCCATGGCGAGACATGGATCTTTATGCACTCTGCTATGGTATGGCTATGCCAAAATCACCCTTGATTTTCGTAGCACTGCTGAATTTGGGATGGTTGGTAACTTTTGTTACAGTAACTTTTGTTTTAATAAATCTCGCTGAGCTTGGCAGTTTGAAGAAAAGTCTTCTTATGGCAGGAGAGGAGAGCAGGATTCCTTGTTTGTAACCACAGTGATCCAAATGCCACAACATTCCGAGCCAAAGACTAGTTATGAAACGCAAAGGGGATCCAAGCTATGGGGTGAGGGGGGAACCCCTTTGATTTATCCCTTTCCCAGTTGCATCTGCTGTCTCTTTTGAGAAACTTTGCTGCCCTTTTACCTAAACAGAACCATAGCAAGAAACCCACAAGACTCTTTAGTCCCTGAGCATGTCTTGCTATTTTTAAAAGCTGTATTTTCAGTAAGTGGGTTACAGGTCCTTGTTAAATAGCATTTCACCAGTGAGAATATAACTGTAGTAGTTGCTGTAATTTACCATTGCTGAAATGTCCTCCACCTATTTTGGAAATCCTTCTGTATGTTAGAAGGCTTGTTTGTAGTTGTGTGTATCTTTTGACTTTCAAACAACTAAAGAGCAGCTCTTCATACAGATTTCTAATTGTTCAAAGCAGGCACCCCCACACTTGGCCCTCCAGATGTTTTGGGACTACAACTCCCATCATCACTAGCTAACAGAACCAGTGGTCAGGGATGATGGGAATTGTAGTCCCAAAACATCTGGAGGCCGAGTTTGAGGATGCCTGGTTCAGAGGCTACACATCCAAAGGGAGAATTTTAGCCCTTTTAAAAAACAAAATAAAACTTGCATGCTACCAATCTGCTTCTGGATACTTTCTGCATAACTTCAGCCTATTCCATTAATTTATCATGTGGCCTATTAGCTCTCTTTCTTAGTGTTGGGGAGGTTGCCATTTTTATTTAATTTATTTATAGTTTCTGATCTTAATCTGACTGTCTCCAGGCAGCTGAAGTGACAAGCAATTTTTTATATATATACATGTAATGGAAAAATATCAAAATAAAATCAAAACCTTTTGTTTTTGAAACAAAAGCTATTGTTCCCAGCTCCCTTGATTTTTTTGTATGCTTTGGGGTTTTGTTTTCCCTAGGCCCTATTTAGCTTGCTTAAGCTTCCCTCGGTGGACTTCTTCCACATTGGAATGAGAAGTTTTGAAGCCGCGTAAGAGTTCTGGGAGCCATTGATCCTCCTTCTACGTTTTTGCCCTTTTGGTTTTCGAAACGGATTGCTCGCATAGCGGCTGGGTGTTGCTCTGGCAGAATCGGAAGGGGCCGAACTTTACATAAATCATTTATACTGAACGCTTGGTATGCTGGCAACATAAATCAACAGCAGTATCCATTACCATTCATTCACCCCCCCCCCCCGTTTTTTTATCAGTATTATCTTGATAGAACCGATCCCAACTCGTGAGCATGCTGAACTCTGCCGTCGGAACTCCAGCCCTTTGTAATTAATTATTCTGGGCACACAGAGCTTGGCCCTTGCTACGCAGAATAATTGCTCCCAGCCAACATCCAGGGTTTTAACTTCAGTGGCAATAATAAATAGAAAGTCTCAGGTGATGCCACTATTTTAAAGTAATTAATCATTTCCATTCTTCTTGCTCTCCCCTCTCTCCCCCCTCCCTTCCCCCTGCCAATGCTCTCTCTTCCATGTTGATTCCCCCCCCCCTCCTCAACTAGGAAGATTCTGTAATAAATCTTTAATGATATATATGTTAAGAGTGATCTGTTAACTAAACCTCCTTGGGTTCTTTCTTTGTGTGTGTTCAACAATACTTTAATATATATATATATATATATATATATATATATATATATACACACACACACATATATATGTGTGTGTGTGTGTGTGTGTGTGTGTGTATCCCCAACCTTGTGAATGCTATTAGTTGTGAACTTAAAATGTGGATAAAATGAATGTCTTTTTCACTGGCAGCAGAGGCTTAGCAGTGGAATCCCTGAAAGATCATTGCTTGCTTCCTTTTTTAAAAAAAATTAATGTCATGCAGCGTGTGTGTGCTATTAGAGATTGTTAATTAACACCAGTGGGGCCGTCAAAAAACAAATTCTTCGAAGATGCTGTATTAATGCCGGATTTGTGGGGGGGGGGGGCAGGGGTTGGTTTTAGAATCCTCCTCCTTCCAAAACAGAAAGCGTGTGGTTTGTTTTCATGTCAGGTCCTTGACTGAACAAATGCAAATTGCTCGTTTTGCAACGTATAAAAAACCACATTGCTTGGACAGTAATCCCAGCTATTTGCAATTGTTTTTTAAAAAATAACAATCGTACAAATACGCTGTTTAGAACAATTGAGATGAATGCCCTGCCTTGCCAAGAGAAGACATTACTCTAAACAATTCTTGGTAGACCTGACCAGCCATCACATAGATTCGGTGTGACAGGGACAGATGTGACAGATCCATTCTGACACACTTCCATACCACAAGTCAGTGGCTTGAGGTGACTCATGTCCTTCCCTTGATTCTGCCCCCTGCTGCAGGACAACACAACGATGCACGAATGAACCTTGCCATTGCCCTCACCGCTGCCAGGTATGGGGCTGCCACAGCCAATTACACTGAAGTGGTGCGCTTGCTGAAGAAGACGGATCCAAAGAGCGGGGCGAGCCGCGTCTGCGGCGCAAGGTGCAGGGATGTTCTAACAGGTAAGCAGCCTTCGCTCCCCTGTGGTATTTATAGAGCCCCTTTGCTTCCTTTTACCTAACAGCAGGTAGCTTGCGTTGGCCCACACACTCACAAGGCACCTTGCTTCGACTGTACTTTTCAGAGACGGCGTTTCTAACGCTTGTCTCCTATGGTTCGGTGGATTCTGGCATTCCACTGGCATTCTTCCACTTCCCTTAATGCATGCAGTATAGAGGACACAGTTATTTTCCTGGATGAAGCACAGCTGTCCACAGATGCTGTGGTCTCTCCCCCCCCCCCCATTTCCCTTTCTGTTTAAGGAGACAGAAATATTTATTTATTTATTTCTCCCTCCTTATGTTATAAAGAAGAAGTTAAGGAGGGGGAGTGCAGCGGGAGGCTGGAGTTTGTAAATATCACTTAACTGACAAAGGAGGCATATTTCCAAAGTGCAGTGGCATGTCATTAATGCCAATCATCTTTAACTTCTGTCAGGTTTTCATTCAAATCCTGGTGCTTTGGCAAGCTAAGCCACGCTTTACATCCAAGCCCTTCTGTCAAGAAAAGCTGACGTCGTAAAATAACCGTGTGGTGTGCGTTCAGTCATAGTACCATCTAACAAATTTCAGGGTTTAAGAATGCCATTAAACAGAGAACTCGATAAATAAAAGTAAAATCGGGAGAGGGGAATCTTCTGCCACTCTAGATTTTATCTGAGAGGAATTTTCTCTCTCTGGTTTTTTTCTTTTCTTTTTATTAAAATTATCCTCAAAATTATTTTCTGATAACAATACTAGCTGCTAAGCTTCTGCAGTGTGTGCTCTCTCTCTGTGTGTGTGTGTGTTATGTGCATGTGTGTGTAGATAAATACACACACTTCACAATAGGTTAACTTCATAGATAAATTAATAATCCAGAGAGTCAGTGAACAGGGAAACAAATGGAGTATGTGATTGATGCTGTTTTCTTTCACAGGGCAGGAATTTGATGTCAGAGCCAAATGTGTTATCAATGCTACAGGACCTTTCACAGACTCCGTGCGGAAAATGGATGAGCAGAAAGTACCAAACATCTGTCAGCCAAGCGCAGGCGTTCATATTGTGATGCCTGGCTATTACAGGTAACGATATTCAAAAGCGGGATCATTTATAACAATCGGAAGAAGTGTGTCCAGTGTAGAAAATAAAGTTGTAGAGAGAGAGACTTGCTGCTGTTAATAGTGCAGGGTGAATGCAAGCTTTTATTTCCCCTTCTCTCCTCCCCCCTCCTCATTTTTGAGAGGAGGAAAATGCTCTTACAGAGGAGGAAAATGCTCTTACTGAGGACACATGGTACAGCCCTCCCCGTAGCTCTGTCCCCTTTTGAATGCTCAAAAGAGCATTGCTTGTGTGTTGCCATGCCAAAATCTGCCTCTGGAAGTGGAATGCTTTCATATCAAGGGGAAGGCTTGACTGGTTCAAACTAAAGTGGGGTAAGGAAGATGCTTTCTCCCCTGCCCAATCTACTTCAACCCTGCTTCCCGCTTAAATACTGGAGCATTTCATTTGTGTGACTGGCAGCAAGCGCCTTTGGAAGAACAGAAAGTGGGCAACTTTTTGCAGGGATTTCTTTCTTTATTTGGCCATGCCTCAGTCAATCTTTTACCTCTCACCACTGTTGTGTCCTCCTGCTCCTCCCTGAGTCAGCGGCGGAGCAAGGTGATTGGGCGCCTGGGGCGGCAGTCATGCCCTATGCCCAGCGGCAGAACGCTCTGCGGGACCTCCAAGGAGTCTGCCTGTCTCCTCCCAGTCGCCCTGCAGCTGAGGAGGAGGCAGCGGGTGAGCTGTTAGGGGCAGCGCAGAGCATGTGGGAGCCCAAGCCACCGCATCACTCCCAGGAGAGACGCGTGGCTCTGGCGCGCTGAAGGCCCCGCGGTGAGTGCCGCCTGGTATTTTGTCACCCCACGCAGTGGTGACACCTGGGGCGGACCACCCCACCCCCAACCCCTGTCCTGAGTATCATTTATTTGTTTGTTAAATTTCATCTGAGGATCATAGGGTGGTTTACAATATAAAAACACAAAAATACATAACATAGTAACAAGCAATAACAATTCCCACCCCAGTTTAAAAGGCCATCGATTGTTTAATAAGCCAAAGGCCCGGGAGAAGAGGAATATTTTGACGGTGCCGAAAGATATGTATTGAAGGCACCAGGCTAGCTTCCCTGAGTTTTGTGTGAGGAAAACTAACATAGATATGTGAGCTGATTCATAAAGCATTTACGGCATAACAGCTAAAAGGTAGTCTTAAGCAAGTTGACTCCAGGCCTGGGGCTGCTGTATCGACTTGCATTACGTGACTGACCTAAAGAAGTGCTTTGAATACTTGAGATGTTCTACATAAATGCTATGTATTAATAGTAGTGGATTCAGAGATGTCCCTCCACAAGGGGCAAACAAAGGTGTTGTGACACCCAGGGCGGAGCATCGCTATGTAGGGCGTATGTGTGGCGTCGCTAGGTACGATGCATGTGCCATATGTCGCGATGCCGCACATGTGCTGTACATAGCGGTTTGCCGGCGGCCCCACTCCAGCACCATGTGGACGGTGCCGGGATCCTCTGCTTGCGGAGGATCCTCCACATGCAGCGGCGGCACGATGGCTGCTCGCTCCGCCACGGCGGGGCGGGGTGAGACCTTGCGGGGTGCCTTCTTATCACCCCCCCAGACATGGCGCCTGGGGTGCACCCCCGTTGCGACGCCACTGCCCTTCACTTGTGGACAAGGGGATCTTCAGCTCATGGGAAGCAGCGCTAGAACATCATGCAAGGAAAGTGTGTGGCGGTGGGGAATCCAAAATATGTTCTTCCACTTTCATGGTAGGTTGTGTACGCATAAGAGCCCAAGAAGAAGCATAAGAACTGCTGTAGAACCTTCTTGTTATAGCCCTGCACAAACTCATGTGCATCATCTGCAGAGCAGTGCTCCTCTTCTTCCACTTGGGTCTCTTGCTTTAGGCTAGAACAGGGGTCTGCAACCCGCGGCTCCGGAGCCGCATGTGGCTCTTTTACACCTTTGCCGCAGCTCCGGGGCGGATACTAGCGAGGGGAGGAGGCGCATTGTGCGCCCCGACACTCCCCACTGTGGCGGGCGCTGTACTGGCTGTGACGTCGCATGGGGGCGGTGTGTGCGTTAGTCACGCACCGTCCCGACGTCACCTTCCCGCCCGCCCGCCCGCCCGCTACATTGTAAGGGGCATGTACGCTGGTCACTGCATTGAAAGGGGGCATGTACGCTGGTCACTGTTTTGAAGGGGAGTGAAGAACACACACACCAAAAAAGGTAACTTGTTAATTTAACGTTTATTTCTATGAGGTGGAGTAATTCTGAGTGGTCAAACAAAGAAATAATAAAAAAGTGACAAAAAAGTTATTTTTATAATGACGAGTTTTGCGGCTCCCAGTTTTTTTTCTTCGGAAGCGGGTCCAAGTGGCTCTTTTTGTCTTAAAGGTTGCAGACCCCTGGGCTAGAAAATCCCATTGAACCATTGCATCATCTCTTCCTGCATTTCAACTGCAGTATGGCTAACTGGAAGAGAACACATAGTTAAAGCAGGATCTTAGCCAACAGCTGAGTAAGGTGTGTGGTATCTCAGCCCACCTTTACCAAGTAGCCATAGGGCTTGTTTCCTCTGTGTATCACTTTACCTGGCCTTGCCAGAGCACAGCAGGTACAGGAACTGGCTGCTAATTCACAGCTTTGTTGGATTACTCCAGCCCTCAAGTGGTGTGGGATTTGTGTTCCAGTGGGTAGCCAACATGGTGCCGTCCAGGTGTTTTGGACTACAACTCCCATGAGCCCTAGCCAGTATGGTTCTGTGGTCAGGGAAGATGGCATTTGTAGTCCACTAAACCAGAGGGCACCATGTTGGCTACCCCTGCTTGATGGTATCCTTGTTTTGCGGGATCCCCATACTCAATCCAGCTCAGAGGTTCCGTCTTGTCAAAGTCTAGGGCATCCATTATTCACCTATAAAGTGACGGAACTCTCAGACAAGGATATCTTTATTACACTCGGCAGTTAATACATGCTTAAAACTGGACAGCTGGGGCAATTACTCGCAGCTATTTGCATGGTTGCTACGGCTACAGCCCACATCATCCACCTACTATAATGAACAAAACGAGTACACTCAAAAGCATTCAGTAGAGATGGAAGGCGGGAGCAGCTGAAAAACAAATATTTTGGCCTTTATTCTTTTGCAGTGCTGGCTACTCTAAGCTATTACACCTTCAGTCTTAGATGGAGCCCAGGATTGTGTGTGCAATCTGGTGTATATACTGTATGATAAACTCAGGGTCAGTCTCTCCCTTTGGCTTATTCCTCAGCATCTCTCAATATGCAACTGACTTTGTTTCAGCGACAACTCCTGCCTGTGCAGATCTGCTGCTGAGTGAAAAGCAGATTGATCTCATCCTAAACATAGTTAAGCCGAGGAATTTGTCTGTATAAGAAATAATACACACCATGCAGAAATAAACAAACAAACGTGTGTATTAATTGAGCAACAGGTTTTTGCCCCCAGTGCCAACTAAATCCTGTTTAGCAGGAAAATGTGTGTCATTTCATTACAGCTACTGGTCTCTTTGGGAAAGTACTTTGACATGATCTTGGGAAAATGGTAAATAGTTTAAAGGCTTTTTATGTGTAAATGTAGATAAGATTTAATTAATTTAATGTTAATACAATGCAAGCGTTTCCCAGTAGGTTCTTACATTTTTATATTCTTCATTAATAGTCCCTGTGTCCCTCTGCTCTCATTAATTCTGTTCTTCAGATACATGTCCTCATATAAGTACCTCCTGCATGACTTTCTCACACTCTGATGATGTTAGTGTGACTAATCTCATATAAATTTCAACCCTTAATCCAGTTGATGTCGCCTGCAGTTTCGGCTATGTGTTGGCTCTGCTTCTGCTTCTTAGAAGATGTAAAAACAGATCCCTGATCCGAAGATGGGCATTCCTATTTTCTTTGAGAACAGTGTTAACATAGATTCTGCCTGCAGCAGTTACATCATTGGATGTAACATTCAAAAGGATGCAAACTATCCAACACCGTAGCTAAAGGAGCTTTCCCTTGAATTCAAAAATTAAAGGTAGACACGTTGGCCGTAAGAAAAAAACCAAAATCCACATTAGGGTAATACCTTTATTGCACCAACCAGTACTCTTACTCAGGCTAGAGTAAAACAAAGCAAGGCAAGGGTTGGGGCATTGGCTGGTGGTAACATCATGAATCTGTCTCTGTTGACAGCCATGAGGAAGAAATTAATAGGAGGCAGCAAACATTTTTCAGTGCAGTGCAGGCATCTGGTTGCATCAAGGCCTACTGGGAAGAAGAAAGCAATGGCAGATTCCAAATGAATTTTTAAAAAACCCAATTGTTACCCAGGTCTACCTCATTTCTTAGATGAAACACGCAGATTTATTGAAGATGAGAATAAAAAGAAACTAGATAGTTTTATATATCTGAAGATCTTTATACAGTCGTACCTTGGTTTTTGAACAGCTTAGTTCTTTAGCTCCGGAACGCCGCAAACCCGGAAGTGGCCGTTCCAGTTTGCGAACTATTTTTGGAAGCTGAACGTCTGATGGGGCTTCCATGGCTTCCGATTGGCTGCAGAAGCTTCCTGCAGCCAATCAGAAGCCACGCTTTGGTTTCCAAACATTTTGGAAGTCGAACGGACTTCCGGAATGGATTCCATTCGACTTCCAAGGTACAACTGTATATCTGAAGTCTTTATATATATCTGAAGATCACAGTTTACAATATAAAAACACAACAATATATAGCATAATAACAAACAAAAACAATAATCCCACTGCCACCACCGTTTAAAAGGCTATAGATAATTTAATTATTAACCAAAGGCCTGGGAGAAAAGGAATGTTTTTGCCTGGTGCCTAAAGATACGTAATGAAGCACCAATTGAGCCTCCCAGGGGAGCGCTTGCCACAAACAGGGAGCCACTGCAGAAAAGGCCTATTCTCATATTGCCACCTTTTGGACCTCTCGTGGAGGAGGCACATGAAGAAGGGCCTCAAAAGATGATTGCAGGGTCCAGGTAGGTTCATAAGGACAGAGGTGGTCCTTGATGTATTGCAGGCCTGAGCCGCTTAAGGCTGTATAGGTCAAAACAGTACTTTGAATTGGATATTTGTGTTTCAGTGTGCACCATCCTGGAATCCATATCTAGATGTAGGTGTGGTTCAGAAAGTGTAAAAATAATTTTTGCCAGGTGGGTTAAGGTAAGTCATTCTCTGTCATAGGCCTTCAGTCCCACCTGGAACATGGAGTTAATAAAAGTACTCTATTTTACGACATTGTTCTGTAATGTAGGTGAAGCTCTGTGGATGTCCTGAAAAACTTTATAAATGTTAAATAGTATTACTGTATGCTAGAATCTCACCCTGATTGTATTCTGGAATTTTCTGTTATTTGTCAGAGTAATTATTGAAAGAAGATCGAACAGGCAGTGATAGAAATGGGCAAGAGAGTGGGATTTGAAATCATTTACCATTTCCCCCAATTTAGATTCTTCTAGCGATTCCATGACATTGAAAAAGAACGTAAATGATTTCCCAGCAATCTTTGCAAAGAATACACTCAGCCTCTCTGTAGTTCTTCTTATTTTATGCCAATTTAGAAACCTTATTTGAAAACTTACTGAAAGTTTTTTGAAGATTCTGAGTCTGTATATTAAATTTCTAAGTTTTCCTGCCTCTCTAAATCAATAGTGAATTCATTTTGAAAAGTAATTACTTGTCTGCCATGGTTTACCTTACAAGTCCATGTTGACACCTACTTTTTTAGCTCTGCTTCTCCAAATGTATTCTTAAGCTGTATATAAATATCATCTCAAAGACTTCTTAGTTGTAGAACTTACACTTCAAGTGCATGTAATTGTCATCTTCTCTTGGAGGGGCACTTCACATATGACATTTTTCCTTCAGCAGGAAAAAACATGTGCACAGTCATGTATGAGAGTGAATGAGTTTCTGTTTGGATGTAACTATATGGGTCTTTTATTATTATCAAGCTTAGAAGCTAATTCACAACAACCTTTGATTTGACTACTTACCTGAGTTACTATACTTTGCATTAAAACAGGTTTATCTTACTCAGATGCCAGCTATTATTATTATTATTATTATTATTATTATTATTATTATTATATCTCACTTTTCCTCCAAGAAGCTCAGGGTAGCATGCATGGTTCTCCCCTCTCCAGTTTATCCTCACGACAACCCTGTGAGGTAGGTTAGACTGAAAGATGGCGGCAGGCTCAAGGTCACCCAGTGAGCTTCATGCCTATGTGCCAATTTGAATCCTGGTCTCCAAAGTTCCACACTCCAACCAATTTGGTTGTTCCTCCCCATTGTCCTCTTCATTACAGTCTCTAGCGGCTGTTTCTACTTCCTTAAAGTGTGGGGCTTACAGTCCCTATCCAACTAACCACATGGACCAGCTGCCAGGTTAAAGACTGACACACACACACACACACACTTAAAAAACCCCACTTTTTAAATCTAAGATAAAAACACTATCGTCTGGCCTTTTACGTTCCCTACTACCAAACAACACCATCCTTCCATGAGATTAGGTCACTGCAGCTGTGCTGCAAACTAATACAGAGAACAGATACCCAAAGACAGCAAGTTGAGCCAGAGAATACAGGCCATGTAGAAAACATATTTAAAAGGATATTCCTGTTTTTTAGAGATTGTGAACATAATACGACTGCACATATAACTTTCTCTCTTATTTGCATGGTTGTGCCTCATGCGGCCACTTAACACTCTTTCTTTCTCAGAATAACAGATGCTGGAAGGGAAACGGGAATCTGCTTGTGAGCTTTCCAAAGCTTTCCTTTGAACCCTAATTGTGCTTTGTATAAGTTCTGTGAGTTCGGCAACAAGTGTCCCCAGTGTTATTCATATGTCTCCTAAACAAGTGCTTTTTAGTATTTTATTTCTGCCTTTTTCCCTTTTGCTCTGAATGTTTTAAGGGATATGTGAATATATATATTTTTTTAAAAAAACAAATTTGCTTTATTCCAGCCCCGATAATATGGGACTCCTTGACCCATCCACTAGCGATGGCAGAGTGATTTTCTTCTTGCCATGGCAAAAGATGACTATTGCTGGTACCACGGATACTGCAACCGAAGTCACAAGTCACCCAATTCCTACAGAAGAAGATATCAATTTCATTTTGACGGAAGTGCGCAACTATCTTAGTTGCGATGTTGAAGGTAATTTTCGGTAAAATTAGCTCCAAGAATACTTCTGGGTCTATAAACCGTGTTCTTTCCATAAACTGCAAAAAGCCATGCAGCACATTTAAATTCCGGCAAATGGATTATGGCAAAAGCTTTTGTGGCTATGGGTGCCTGAGATGTTATCTTGAGTTGCAGGTATATACTGTATGCACACAGTTGTGGGATGGAGGAACAGACTTTAAATAAACAAGTTGGGTGGAAATGAAATGCTGGAAGTGTAGTTTGGTGAGTATGTCCTACAGTGGTGATATCCAACTCATTCAGTTAGATGAACTCTGAGTGGCAGTGGAGCATCATTGGAACAATAAATAATACAATCAATAAAGTAGGTTAGGCTGAAAAATAGGATCACCTATGGAGCTCCATGACTGAAGCTGATTGCTGCGTTCCTTTGGTGTTTTCAAACACAATGCAAAGGGCAGGTGTGCCTCCCTAAATCTGCAGTGAGCAAACGTTAAAGATGCACACCTGCCCTTTGTACTGCAGCAGGCCTCAGTGTTGCTTAGCTGTTGTGTAAAAAGTATGAAGCAGTTTTGTCTAATGATCTGAATATGGATTTCTTACATCTAATTCCCCCCCTCCCCCCGACTATGGCACCACATCATATGATAGTCACATACCTGTTTTCACATGCCTGGGAAAGTTATTCAGAGATATGTGACTTTTGCTTGACGTACCTTTAGAGTAATAGGGTGTGTAAGAAAGGTTAAGTCAATTATTCCAGCACAAACTACTGTTCATGGCCTGGCACAATCACAAACATAAATTAGAAATTTCTAATTAGTATTTTAAATGATAAATCAGACACTGATTATATTATATAACAGTATAATGGAGTATTTGCATTTCAATATCACCCCAGATGTGCAAGCTCACCATATAGTTAGGGATGCGTTGAAAGCAACTGCTGGGGGGGGGTTTTGTATAGCAACATCAGCAAGGAGACAAAAAATCATCATCATCATCAGAGCAGTACATGTGAAAAGGATCTAGGAGTCTTGGTTGACCACAAACTTGACATGAGCCAACAGTGTGACGCGGCAGCTAAAAAAGCCAATGCAATTCTGGGCTGCATCAATAGGAGTATAGCATCTAGATCAAGGGAAGTAATAGTGCCACTGTATTCTGCTCTGGTCAGACCTCACCTGGAGTACTCTGTCCAGTTCTGGGCACCACAGTGCAAGAAGGACACTGACAAACTGGAACGTGTCCAGAGGAGGGCAACCAAAATGGTCAAAGACCTGGAAACGATGCCTTATGAGGAACGGCTAAGGGAGCTGGGCATGTTTAGCCTGGAGAAGAGGAGGTTAAGGGGTGATATGATAGCCATGTTCAAATATATAAAAGGATGTCACATAGAGGAGGGAGAAAGGTTGTTTTCTGCTGCTCCAGAGAAGCGGACATGGAGCAATGGATCCAAACTACAAGAAAGAAGATTCCACCTAAACATTAGGAAGAACTTCCTGACAGTAAGAGCTGTTCGACAGTGGAATTTGCTGCCAAGGAGTGTGGTGGAGTCTCCTTCTTTGGAGGTCTTTAAGCAGAGGCTTGACAACCATATGTCAGGAGTGCTCTGATGGTGTTTCCTGCTTGGCAGGGGGTTGGACTCGATGGCCCTTGTGGTCTCTTCCACCTCTATGATTCTATGATTCTATGATTTATTATTTATTGAATTTATATACCGCCCTATACCCAGAGGTCTCATTATAAATATTCAGGATTTGGAAACCCAACATAAAAATAGGAGATATTCAGCAATTTTATCAATGTGTGGAATTCTAGTAATTGTATTTATACCTTCAAAGAAGAGTATTTGATCCACATTAAGTGGTAGGATTTGTAAGAGGTGAGTGTAGCTGCTAGCTTTCAATAGATCCTTGGCATTAGAGATAAAGGAAGTCTCTACTTTAGCTGTGATTCACTTTCACCCTGCATAGCTTGATTTTTTTTAAAAATAATTAAGAAATCCGCCAGCAACAACTTTCTGCTGTATTCAGCTTCCTTAGAATGATCTAAAACTAGATCATCCCCGCCACCCATCTCAACAAGGGGAACACCGGGAAGCTAAAATGGCACACTGTTTGTTTAATATAGGTCAGAGGTAGCCAATATGGCGCCATCCAGATGTTTTGGATACAATCCCCATTGTCCCTGACTATTGACCCAGTCTGATAGTTCACAACATCTAATGGGCGCCATATTGGCTATCCCCCTGTTATAGGACATTGAAGAGTCTTCTGATAATCAGCCAACTGGAATCTGATTTGAGTATTGAGATACACAAGAAGCTTCAGATTTCATTACCAAGCCCCTGAATCATCTAGTCCTTTTAAAATGATTCTATAAAAAGGCATGAACTCTAAGTTGCCCTTTGTAGGTGTTGACAGAGGCTGAATATTCATATTCAGCAACCTCCTCTCCACAGACTGAAAATTCTAGATTGCTTGTTTGTTCTTCCTTGAAATGGGTAATTGATAGTTCTGTTATTGTTGTAGCCATTAAAGAAAAATGGTCTACCGGAGAAGGGGGGGGGAACCCCTATCATTAGGTCCCTCGTGCAGAAATTAATAAAGAGCTGTGGTTTGTCAGGCAAGGTGGTTGGTTACACTAAGCTGCAGCTTGGAGAATTGATTAAGACAGGATTTTTTGCAGGGCAGTTCTGCCGAAGTAGTTTTCTTGAGCGTTTAATTCTTTTGAAAGTAACCAACCTGGGTTGCACACTGTTTTTCCACATGTGTAATTAGTCGTGTTTATAGATTGTCTGTTAGAGAATTAACAATTGTCCTGGCCGTATCAACTCACTGCAGACCTGCCTTTTTGCTGCCAAAGACAGTGGCAGGGTTATCAACTTACACAGGCTTGGATGTGTTCCAGCTGTTTAATTATAGTGTCACACATGCTGCTTTTTTCTAGTTTCATTAATTTATAAATGTAATATGGTATCTTATTTCTGTGATTAGCACTTCATTCTGGTGGGTTAAACATGCTGGCAGAACAACATTGATTTCTCAGATCTCTTCTCTGTTCTTTCGGGATATTTTTACAAGGCATTATTGATTTTTCTGTTAACACTCCTGTGAAAGCAGTATCTTAAAATATGTAACCCTCTCCCCCCACCAGACCCTGACACACAGGCCTTTGTGTAAGATTGCTTTTATCCATCGTTAAGTAAGAGGATGAAATTAGTTTTACAGACTTTTGCTTTCATTTAGGGGAGGTTAATATTAAAACATCTGCTCTGTGAGTGAGAAGGGAGTCTTGAGGTAACATTATGGTCTTTATTGTGGCCAGGTCCTTTTCGCTTTTTAAAGGGTCACTTGGGTGCTGTTGTTGGATAAACAAGATGCTGGTTTTTGCTTTGGAGGGTGTCATGGTTATCATCCAAGCAGCGGTTGTGACAATTGCACCAAAATGTACACACGTCTAGCATAGCACTGCTGATTGTGTCTCTGAGGGCTAGTTTAGGCCTTTTTCAAAGTACAAATTGAAACATTATGAGAAGCTGTAGAACTGTGGACCAAAGACTGTAAAAGTACTTTGATATTTAAAGTTTGTCCAATAGAGCTTCATGCAGCACATAGTATTAGTATTATTTATTCAATTTATATACAGTGGTGCCTCGCAAGACGAAATTAATCCATTCCGCGAGTCTCTTCGTCTTGCGGTTTTTTCGTCTTGCGAAGCACGGCTATTAGCGGCTTAGCGGCTATTAACAGCTTAGCGGCTATTAGCGGCTTAGCGGCTATTAACGGCTTAGCGGTTTTAAGAAAAAGGAAACAAACTCACAAGAACTCGCGAGACGCTTCGTCTTGCGAAGCAAGCCCATAGGGAAATTCGTCTTGCGGAACGACTCAAAAAACGCAAAACCCTTTCGTCTAGCGAGTTTTTCGTCTTGCGAGGCATTCGTCTTGCGGGGCACCACTGTACAGTGGTACCTCGGGTTACATACGCTTCAGGTTACGTGCACTTCAGGATACAGACTCCGCTGACCCAGAAATATTACCTCGGGTTAAGAACTTTGCTTCAGGATAAGAACAGAAATCGTGCAGCGGTGGCGCAGTGGCAGCAGGAGGCCCCATTAGCTAAAGTGGTACCTCAGGTTAAGAACAGTTTCAGGTTAAGAACAGACCTCCAGAACGAATTAAGTTCTTAACCCGAGGTACCACTGTAGTGCCCTTCATCTGAAGTTCCCAGGCTGGTGTACAATTTTGAAAACATAATTTACATAGCATAGTAATTTTAAGAAAAATCACAGAAGAATAATAATAGCAGTCTCCCCACTTTTAAAAGGCCATAGATTATTCAGTAGCTCACTCTGACATGAGTCATGACCACCAATTTAGATGAATGGATAAATTCATGGAGGAGAAAGCTTATCCATGGCCATGATAGCTATGCTTTGCTTCCACAGCTGGAGACAGCAATGCTTCCGAATGCCAGTTGCTGGAGACCACAGAAAGGGAGAGAGCTCTTGTGCTCAAGTCCTGCTTGCGTGTTTCCCACAGGCATCTGGTTGGCCACTGTGAAAACAGGATGTTGGGCTAGATGGGCCAATGGCTGGATCCAGCAGGATCTTCTTAGGTTCTTGTGACTTCTCCAGGACTCTGTGTGTGCTTGATTTTGAGGACAGGGCTCCTACAAGATTTGCTAATGTCCACATGGAGATAGCAACTAGCTGCCTTGGGTGTTGTTCATGGAAAGGCGGAATATAAATTTGATAATAAGTGCTAGTAACAGTTTTATAGCCAATATGAGCGGAGGCAAGTGCAATATAACTGCTGATCAGCAGACCGTCATGATTAGTTGCCTAAAATATTTTCTTCCTCTTTCAAGATCAAACAGTGTTCCTTTTTTTCACAATCATGGTCTTTCAATATTGGGTTAATTGCACATACTTCATTTTTTTTTCATTGTAAAGCACATAGATTTTATCCTGACTTTCTTCCAAGGAGATTAGGGCAGTTTAAGATTTCACACCCATTTTATCTGTACAACAGCCCTGTGGCATATGTTAAGCTTGAGACTGGGAAAGTGACTGACTCAAGGACACACAGTTTCATGATAGAGCAGGGATTTGAGTTGTCTTATGTCTAACACCCATTTTTACTTTGCTCCCCTGGCTCTAGTGACATTTCTGTTGTGCGTTCGTTGGGTTTGTTCAGACCTCCAAACCATTGCATCAGTATCCTTCAGATTAAGGGACATGGGCCGATGAAGGAATAACACATAGGAAGAAGCAATATGCAAAAGCAGCCTTCATAAAATTTGCCAAAATTCTGCATTTCTTCCTTCCCTTTTTAGAAGGGAAAGGCTCTTCTCAGTTAGGTGAACTCTGTATATATTTGTATGTTGAATGGGGCAGAGTTTTGTATTAACTACATATAGTGTTGAATGCTTACAGTGGCAAAGCTGTTCCCTCACCCCACTCACCTTGTATATTATATTGCCATAGCAGTCATTCTGTGAACTGGCCCTTGGATGGTTGTGCTTTGATATAATTTATTATTTTATGAAAAGTCCTACAGCCTTTTACAGCCTTCCTCTCTGCTGTAAAAAGACCTTATGTGGGGGGACATTGGGCCATAGTGTAGAAACTATATATTGAAACTACCTCAATTATATTGTCAAAATAAATGACACCTTCTGTGATATTAAGTATGAGGCTCTACGGTTGTTCATTAAATCTGCGTTTCTCAGCTTCCATTGGGAGATTTCCCTTTTAAATCTGGCAGAAGGAAAGACTGTGCGCTCACTCGCCTGACTGCCATCCTAGGTTGGAAAACACTGAAGCAAATCTGTTGATGGGTTGTTATGCCTTAGTCCTTCCTGAAGCATATTGAGAGTAAAAACAACAACAACAACAACAACAACAACAACAACAACAACAACAACAACACTTGCTGTGTGCTGCTTCATTTTGTGTTTTTCGTTTTGGACCAGTGATGTCAGGTTATGTAGTCTTATAGAACATACTTCCTGTTCAGATTCCTGTCCCACTTTACCGTCTACTGTAGGCTTGCAAACCTGTTTTCAATAGAAGCGCTAAGAAAAATACTTTTGTAATTAGAGGCCCTAGCAGTGAATGTTGAGTTAGATTAAACGTTTTCCAGGAAATAAAACAAAAGAAGGGAAGTGTGCTCTAAAAAGAGAATAGATGCAATGGTAGTAAACTATGGTGCACATAAAATACTTTCTGTTCTAGTGCCACCAGTGGTCACAATCTAATGATCCTGTGGAAGTTATAGCTGTATTGATAAACAGACAAAGAATTTTTATTTATTCGTCTCTTTTTCCCCAGAGTGACTCAAAGCGACTTACATTAAAACCAGTTAAAAAGAACCAATAAAAAAACCTAAAAACACATCCATACAAATAAAAGGCATGGCTTACAGAGCCCATCTCACTAAAACGAGGCCATAATGCCACCTTTCAAATTAAGGTCCAAAAGCCTGGGTAAAGAGAAGAGTCTTTTCTAGGTACCTAAAAATAGATAAAGATGGCACCAGGCATGTAATATTTACACAAGAGGGGAGTCCCCAGTGAAAAGGCCCAGTCTTGTGTCTCTAGCCTCTGAACCTTCCATGGAAGGGGGCACATGAATTATCACAGAGTCTGGGGTGGTTCATTTAAGGGAGAGGCGGTCTTTGAGGATCTGGGTCCTGAACTGCATAATTGGTCAAATGCTTGTTAGGAAGATAGTGCAATTATAGGTAGTAAATGTAGAAGCAGCCGGAGTGTTTATTTTCATTTTATTTGTTACATTAATTCCCCTTTAAGAAACTGATGAGTGGTATTGTAGTCGCACTGGGTCAGTTGATACATAGCATTTCCCCATCCTCCAAAACATGGTTTCAAGGGTTGGGATCATGCTGCCGGCTTGCAGACTTCCTCTGGCTAAAAAAAAAAAAAAGTATTAACACATAATTTTAACAATGCAATGAAGCTGTCTAAAGGAAATGATGTGCACAATGCAAAATTCAAGGAGAAAGTAGCTCATTGCTGAGTTGGATCGGGAAGGTAAGGTGTCATGTTGCTTTCAAGAGAAGTATCTGATAAGACCCACTGATGGAGGGGGGTCCTTGGCTCTATTCTATCTTGATGACAAGTGGATAAGTAAAGTGTTTTGGTGCTTGGCCACAGTGACATTTTCCTGACCCTTTTAAGGTTGTCCAGAAGGAAGCAGCGTAACCTGAGTACTAAAAGAAATAATAAATCCAAACAGAGGGCCGTAAGTGTGAAAACGGATGAATTTTAAATTTCCTTGACCTCCTTCACCTATGCAGAGCCACTCAGAAAACCTGCCTTCCACAAAATGCATTCGGTGAATGACTACAGTGTTCTTTCCCAAGGTTTGACCAGATAAAAATATGGTGAAACTTTTGAAGCCACTCAGCACAGTCATTTTGTGCGTGGCTGGCCAAGCTCGGTTTGTATGAGGCGTGTGGCAAGTGGTTTATCTGAATAGTTCCAGGCATATTGTGTTTTTGCACTTGGCTACTTAAGCCACAGTACTAAAAACACAGTAACTTTGAGGTTTGCACAAGCATATAGATTATCTGTTCTTCATTAGCATAGTGCAATTTGGAGTGAAAAAATGAGCAATTGGAATACTTGGAGTAGGTGTGTTAACTGCTGTATTTTTTGCTTGCTATGTCAGAAAGCAAGTTAGAGGCAGGCTTGTTATCATTCTGCTCCTAAGAAGATAAGCAAGTTGTGGTTCCAGATATTCACCCTCTATCCAACGATGTGAATAGTGATAATACCAGCAACATGGCTTACCATGCTATCCAAGTATGGCCATTGCATATATGTTTCTGGGAGGACCAGAATCTTAAAAATGATCATGGATGTTCTCAATATTCTATTGAGCTTGAAGGTAATAAAACACATGTATTGTGCTACATGTTGTCGTGCCAAGATCTAAAGTTAACTTTCTAATGCCCTTTGGTGTGTGTCAATATAAATTGCATGTGTACTTAGCTGCTTGTCTACTGTAGCATTGTATGGCAGAAAACGCATGCTTTTGAACAGCTGTGGGAACAGGTTTTTATAATGCCTTTGTGATCAAAAGGTTTCATGATGTTAAGATCTTGGTGGTTGTTAAATTTTGACATCCAGGAAATAGTTCTACGTGATTTCCATTGATGCAAACTTTCATTTTGGGTAAATTAGACTATGTTTTCTTGACACCCCCCTTTTCAAAAATGAGTATATACTGCTTGAACATTAGTCATTATTGAATCAAAAGATGCAGTTGTACCTCTTCTTTCTTTACCTTTCTGTCATTAACATTTGCAGAGCTGGCAATATTATTTCTCCAAGATTACATTGATGGCATATTTTTAAAATTGTTGTTGTTGTTGTTGTTGTTGTTATTTTTAAAATTGTTGTTCTGATGGGATTTCTTTTTTTCTTTTCAACCACAGTGAGGAGAGGCGATGTCTTGGCAGCATGGAGTGGGATTCGTCCCCTAGTAACAGACCCTAATTCTAAAGACACCCAATCCATATCTCGGAATCATGTGGTGCATGTTAGTGACAGCGGCCTTGTGACTATAGCAGGTACCAGACCTTCACTTTCAACCTGAGATGCTTGGGTGGGGGGAGGGGGATGAAATGGGTGAGGTGGCTGGGTTCTGCACTTGAAAGAAGCAATAAGTGGAAAGGCTAAGCCACCCTCTTCCAGCACAATTCTTGTTTTGTTTCAAATGGCACCCTCCCATTACCTCTTGGTAACAGAAAACATTTGTAGACTAAGGTTTGTTAGCTCAGTTGTCTTAGCTTGATGGAAGACCCCATGAGTGCATTTTTAGAGGGGAACAGGCACTGGCCTACAAGTGATTTAAATATAAAGGACTATGCACACTGCATACCTCAAGTCATTAGTAGCAGTAGCAGTTGTAGCCCTGGTGTATCAGAGACCTACCCTCCTCTCTCCTTGCCAGCTACTGATGTGAGCAACAATCAGGTCTGGGTCAAGAGGTGCTTCATAAAGCAATAGGCAATCAAAACAGCTGTGTGGCATATTCGCTGGTCCCAGGCACTCAGTTCTCCCCATTATAGAGCCTTTTCAACTCAGCGGTTGCACTAGCTGCAGCCAATGCAAAGATTCCGACTTATGCAATGGGGCTTTCCATCTGCATGCACCCAACACTCCCCCCCCCCCCGATCTGCTCAGGAGAACCCCCAGAACATGGGGAGAGGAGAGGGGAGATTGTTCTGTTGTGCAAGTGGAAATGTTTGCACCGATGGAATGATCTCCTTAGCACTAAGTTGAATGCAACACCAAGCCAACATGAAAGAGCCTTTGCTCTGACCTTAATGAACTGACAGGCTTTTTTAGTCATTGAATTCTTTATTAGTTAATCGATCATTAACTTTAACGGTCTAGCACTTGGTACCGATTGAAGTTAGTCAGATGTGTAGACTGCAGTTCTCAGTTCTGAAACAATGGGATTTTTCGAGGGAGAATAGTTTTAAGGGTTGTTTCATGGGATTTGTATTGGATTGTAGCCTGACTTTGTAATTTAGAAACCCCAAACCACAAATTGTTGAGGTAGATAGGAAGTGGCGGATGCAGGGTGCTTTCAGTATCCTTTTACATTAATGTTTCCAGGTGGGAAATGGACAACCTATCGCTCGATGGCAGAGGATACAATTGATGCTGCAGTACGCGCTCACGGCCTGCATGCGGGTCCCTGTAAGACAGTTGGTCTCTTCTTACAGGGTGGAGAGGGTTGGAGCCCGACTCTTTATATTCGACTGGTTCAAGATTATGGACTTGAGAGTGAGGTGAGGCTTGTGGTGTGATTTCTTTTTAAATCTTAAAACTTTGCCATAAAGAATACAACACCTTGGATCCGGAGAACTGTGAGCAGAGGGGAACGTTATTTTTATTTCACAATACTTGCAGCTTGATTGTACTAAAACCTCAAAGCAGTTTAGAAAAAAAGGATCTTTCCTAGCCCTCTGTAGCTTCCTGCTGCCAGCCCCCAATATTTCTCGAGGGTTTCTCAAGGACCCAGTGTGGGCTGGGTTAACTGTGGAGGGGCTGTTGGAGGAAATTACCCCATATCTGGTGGAAGCATCTTCTGTGAGCAGAGAAGTGTGTGACTTCCATCTCACTCGTCCTCTGGATACCGATGTTGGTAGGGACCATTGCCGTGCCCTTCTAACTGATCCAAGTGTTGCCACTACAACCAGCCTACGAATGTTCAGAGGGGCCACACAGGAAGCAAAGAAGGATGGAAGAGACTGGAATGAAGGCCGGGACTGATGGAGAAGAGGAGGAGAGGGTGCAGCGGGAGAAGCTAGAATGAGGCAAAAGGTTGGGAATTGTTGGGCTAGGGGTAGTGGAAGAAAGGGAAAGGGGCTTCTCTCACTCAAAATGCCTCTTATTTTGGCCCTTACCTAATTCAAAGTTCTATGTTTAGATTAAGGATTTTTTTTTAAAGCATATGCATCACATGATTAAAAGCCAACTATAAATGTTGTTTAACTGGGCTAAATTGAGCCCTAACCCATTATTATTAATACTATCATGTCTGTTGTTGTTATTATTCTATGCTCTGTAAGCCCAATTTACACAATCCCAATTTTGATCAGTGTGCGCACGCACACGCATCCTGTCTCCTAACTGTGACAGTCGAAGAAGCCTCTTGGCTTCTTGGTCCCAAGTGAAGTTATTCTTCAAATGTGACGACAGCAGCAGAAACCTTGAAGCGTCATTAGTCACTGTTCCATTGATACATGCATAGCTGTGTTAGTGCTAGCCTAAGCGTTCCCAGCACGAGCTGTTTCCTCCCACCCAGCCCTCATCGGATGCCGCCTTTGGCCTATTAGTTAACAGGCCACAGGAAAACTGTCAAGGGCAGCTCTGTCTAGATGGAGCAGTATTCTAGGAAGTGCCGACTGATGAAACAGTTCTTTTTTTAACCCGCTCTTGATCCTGTAGGTGGCTCAACATCTCTCAAATACATTTGGGGACAAAGCCTTTGAAGTGGCAAAGTTGGCCCAGGTGACCGGGAAGAGGTGGCCTATTGTTGGAAATCGCCTGGTTTCCGAGTTTCCTTACATTGAGTCTGAGGTATGACAGTGAGACCCTTTGTTGTCATATTGCTTCTTTCCTTCTCCTCCCCACCCCGGTTGTGTTTAAATGCTCTGCTCTCTTGAAGATGCCGTAGCTTAGCTTATTCTGCCTACTGCCTGGTGACATCAACTAACAGAGGTAGTGCTATACACAGCTTTCCCCTGCTATACACAAGTTTCCCCTGCCTCATCCTATCCTCCCCACACTCCCCTAGTTTAAATCTTGGCTCTGCCATTAGGTAAGCCAATATCTCTCAGTCTCATCTGCGACACTAGCATGATAAATGCTGATCTACCTTACAGGGTTGTCATTCTTATAGGAAAAGTGCTTTTAACATTCTAAGGTGTTATAAATGCTTGCTGTTATCCAGGTAACTCAAATTGTCCTTCCCATTCCCCATGGGGGGAAAACAGAACAGGGCTGCCGGTAGGAACTGAAGAGGGTGGTATGCTTAGGGAGAAGCAAACAGCAGGTGGAATTCTGTGTATGCGTATGAGCTAGAAAGGATGTAAAGCAGGACAGGTTTTACACTGCAGTGAGATAAGCATGCGTTACCTGCTCGTGTGTCTGCACATCAAGCTGCTGTCAAAGGCACGGCTGCAGTGGCCAGTCAAAACGCTGGCAATCATATAAGGATCCTGGGAATATTAGGAGGAACAGGCTCAGGGCATGTAGCAGTGTGCAAAGAGTACCTTGTAAAGTGCTGATGTGGAAGATCTACTAAGGTTAGGAAGGAATTGGATTGCAGTTCTCTAAAGAATATTTATACCTATGGATGAATCTCTCCTTCCCTGCCCAAGAGAACGTGAAGTATAACCTCTGAATTTCTGGGTGAAATGTGTTTTGATCAAATGCGATACCAAATGCACCTCTTTTGAATCCGAGAAAACAAAAGGACAGAGGACCATTGTAGTGTAACAAAAGTTCATCTCAGTAGCCTAGAATGTATGCTTTCGAATCAGGGTGATGGTGGGTAACTCCATCTTGAATCACAGTCTGTATACATTACATTACATTACATTACATTACCCTCTTTCCCTTTTCTTTTTAGTATTGTAATCTCTCTGTCCAGAGCCAGGCTATCGAACTGAAACAGATCTTTGAGCGCTCTCTCTCTCTCTCTCTCTCTGTGTCTCAAATATTGTAGATTGAGTATGCAATCCAAGAGTATGCCTGCACTGCGGTGGATGTGATTGCTCGCCGCACACGCCTGGCCTTCCTGAACGTGCAGGCTGCGGACGAAGCCTTGCCAAGGATAATTGAGATAATGGGGAAGAAGCTCAAATGGAGCGAACAGAAGAAAAAGGTACAAGGGCGGGCCTCTAGGTTCGCAGCAAAAGGATTGCAAGATCCTTCCCCAAGAAACTCCTGGGCATCGGCGAATGAGCCATAGTTGCTTCAGATGTTGTTTTTGTCAGGGTTGTCAGAGTTGTGGGCCTGTGGAGGTTCAAATCCCCACTAAGCCAAGATGCTTGCTGGGTGACTTCACGTCTGTCGCTTTCTCTCAGCCAGACCCTCCTTGCGGGGTTGTTGTGAGATAAATGGTGGAACAGACATGTGTACAGTGGTACCTCGGGTTACATACGCTTCAGGTTACAGACTCTGCTAACCTAGAAATATTACCTCGGGTTAAGAACTTTGCTTCAGGATGAGAACAGAAATCACGCGGTAGCGGCAGCAGGAGGCCCCATTAGCTAAAGTGGTGCTTCAGGTTAAGAACAGTTTCAGGTTAAGTACGGACCTCTGGAACGAATTAAGTATTTAACCCGAAGTACCACTGTTGTTGTTGTTTAGTCGTTTAGTCGTGTCCGATTCTTCGTGACCCCATGGACCAGAGCACGCCAGGCACTCCTGTCTTCCACTGCCTCCCGCAGTTTGGTCAAACTCATGTTTGTAGCTTCGAGAACACTGTCCAACCATCTCCTCTGTCGTCCCCTTCTCCTTGTGCCCTCCATCTTTCCCAACATCAGGGTCTTTTCCAGGGAGTCTTCTCTTCTCATGAGGTGGCCAAAGTATTGGAGCCTCAGCTTCACGATTTGTCCTTCCAGTGAGCACTCAGGGCTGATTTCCTTAAGAATGGATACATTTGATCTTCTTGCAGTCCATGGGACTCTCAAGAGTCTCCTCCAGCACCATAATTCAAAAGCATCAATTCTTCGGCGATCAGCCTTCTTTATGGTCCAGCTCTCACTTTCATACATCACTACAGGGAAAACCATGGCTTTAACTATACGGACCTTTGTTGGCAAGGTGATGTCTCTGCTTTTTAAGACGCTGTCTAGGTTTGCCATCGCCTTTCTCCCAAGGAGCAGGCGTCTTTTACTTTAACTCCTTGGAGGGGTGTGTGTATGTGTGCACGCGCATACACATATGCACAGACACGCATGGGCACACACACCCTATTCTGGTTGGGCCCAAACCACATGCTATGTTTACTCAAGCAATGCTGCTAAAATAGCCTCCCTTTGGGGACTGATCACCCTCCCTGCTGTAACATTTGGAGGTGCTCACCTTCTTCCCAGAGTTTCCTTTCCCCCAAAAGCCATGGTGGAGAGAGAGGAGATAAACAACATGACCCAGTCCACATGGTGAGTACTGCAACTCTTGCCGTAACAACTTAGACCTGTTACTGAGGGCAGGTCGATTCCTGCCACCATGGCCTTCCTGTGGTGCATGTAGTTTGCACTGGAAAAAAGAATGTCTTTCATAAACGTGCTTCCCCCCTCCCTGCCGTCCCCCAGAAGCTGTACTTCATGTGATCAAGGAGTTCCAGTATCTTGTTTTCAGGCCTTTTGAAGCTAACTTACTTGCTATGGAAAACAATATTTTGTCAAAGCAGGATAGCTGGTTTCATCTGTAAGTCCCTACTGGAACTTCCAGAGCCTGGAAAACACTGAACGTGGTCAGGCACATTGAATACAGGAGCAGAACAGCAAAGGAAGAGGGGATTTGAAGATTCCCAACTAGGGGCTGCCTCGTTGTCCTGCTGCCTGAAGAGAGTAATCACAGCAAATGCCAGAAGCCCTCAAAAATTGGATGCATTAAAGCCTGTGTCTCGCCATTTAGTGTATTTATTGTAGCTATAAGATACCAGCATTAAATTTAAAGGCCATCTCTTGTCCCTTTCTGTCTGCAAGCACAAGTCTTGCTGACATCGCTGCTAGTTGCATGTGTGGATTGAGGGCACGTTAGAGCCTTTAAAATCTTTACATTGCACGTCTCCCGGAGTAATTATCGCTTGATAATCAACACTTGTACAACCAAACCAGTGATCTAGCTGAAGCATGAAATGCTGCCTAATCTTAATTACCTTGTTCACCTTTAAGCACTTTTTGGTCATCAACTGCTGATATTCCTCTAAGGACCAGCAATTATAATTAAGTGAAAGGAGCCAGTAAAACATTACAGCAAAGAAGGAATTCGGAATGTAAATATTTGCTGTTACCCTAGAGTTGAGACACTGTGTGCTGCTCTCTCTCTGTATAGGAGCAGCTTGCAGAGGCGAAGAAGTTTTTGTACTACGAAATGGGCTACAAGGCACGATCAGAGCAACTGACGGATCGCAGCGAAATCACTTTGTCCCCAGGAGATATTGAGAGGTAAATACATTGTGCAAGGTAGTAGTTGCTGTTCTCTGGGGTCTAGACAGAACTGCAGTGGGTAGGTGGCAAGTGTTAAGAACCAAACCCCCAGCTGCGCAAGCTGGGCTGAGATGGCAGATCCTTTTATTTAAGTTTGCTGCCATTGTACGTGATCTTTCTTTGTGTTTATTTGCCACGTTTGAGGCTGGCTTGAGGGGTGTATGGGGTGTTAGGGGACGGGTAGGACCTCTGGTGGGGGATACATTGTGCTCCTTCTGGGGTACTTTGTCCACCTTTGGTCCCTACCCTGCACTCAGCTCTCACCTGTGGCTCCTAGAAGCTGTAAGTGTGTGCCAGTGCCCACACTCTTGGAAATGGCTTTGACTGGCCTTTCCTTCTCCATGCAAAAACGGACTCCGGCAGATTAAGTGGATGAGACCAATAGTGGGTCCAACGGTCAAGAAGGCAGTTTCTGCATGAGCTGTAGAGGGAAATGGTGGGCAGACGGGGCTTGGCAACCTGGGAAGGTTTCCCATCTAGGAGAAGGAAAACTGATCCTAAACCACCACTGCTTTGTGGGATATCTTTGGGAGAAGGAAGGTTAAAGAGCCCTACATAAATCAGGAGTGGAGTCCCTAGGATGGTTGGATGGCATCATATGCACCTCCTTCTGTCAACTCCTGGATCACATCAGCGAGGCTGAGAGGGAGGTCTTGTCATCTGGGCAGCCCAGGACCTCCATATACACTGCCTAGACTTGCGCCTAGGGGAGGTCACTTCAGCTTGATCTCACCCCCAGAGTACTCCGTTGTCTCTCGAGACAGACAGATGCCATTAGGTTGCCTTGACTGACGGTTTGACTTTCCCTGATTGGCTAAGAGCATCGGGCATAATTATATCTCTATCTTGGCTCAACACCTGTTGGGTCTGTGTATGACACTGCCTTGTGTATTCAGATGATTAATCCATCTGGTCCATTAACACTCTCTCTCTCTCTACGCTGACTTGTAGTGGCTCTTCCGCGCTTTTAGGCCAAGGATGAGGAACCTCTATGGCCCTCCAGATATTGTTGGGTTCCCACTTCCCACCAGCCCCAGCCAGCAGTCACAGATGATAGGACTTGTAGTCTATCGACATCTGGCGAGCCACATATGTTTCTGATCCCTGCTTTAGGCAGACATTTTCCCCACTTCTGCTACCAAGTTTATTCAACTGGAGATGCCAGGGACCAAATCTGTGTGTTTGTGTGCAAAAGTATGTGCTCTACTATTGAGCTGCACCTCCTTCCCCAAGCTGACTGAATCCTGGCAGTACTTGGTATGGTAGAAGGTGGTATGTTATGGCATTAAAATGAGGAAAGATGAATAGTGTTGGTGACAATAACCGTGGCACTGTCTGATGGTGGAGATTTTGCAAGGAAGGAGGAGAACATCCCATAGATTTAGGTTGGGCTTCTTTATAAAACTGCTTTTGCTGTTTGGCATTATATAGCTGTTTCCTGAATTATCCAATTTTGCAGATATAAAAAGAGATTCCACATGTTTGATAAAGATGGCAAAGGCTTTATTACCATAGTGGATGTGCAGCGTGTGTTGGAGGTAACATTTTACTTACCTTAAAAAATACTATCAAAATTGCCCGATGTGCTATTAATAGTGTTTTGTTAATCCAGGATTGTGGGGTTTTTTTCTTTCATAAACTTTTATAGAGCATCAACCTTCAAATTAATGAAAGAGCACTCCACGAGATTTTGAATGAAGTAGATCTGAACAAGAATGGGCAGGTTGAACTCAATGAGTTTTTGCAGGTAAGTTGGTTCCTTTTAAATATGTGTGATTGTTATTATGCATATATTTTATATGCAAAGTATAGCATGACAAGAAGGGGTGGGCAGGCAGCCCAAGCAAGCTAGAGGGAGGGGATAGCCAAAACAGGCTGTAGCAGCCCCTCAGCTCTCCTGGCTTCTTTGTCTGCCATCCTTGTGGGCCCTGCCCCTGAGATCCAGCTCCCCAGGCCACTTGACACCACCACAGTGGCATCTTGGAAGTCAAACGGAATCCCTTCCAGAAGTCCGTTCGGCTTCCAAAACATTTGGAAACCAAGGTGTGGCTTCCGATTGGCTGCAGGAAGCTCCTGCAGCCAATCAGAAGCTGCGGAAGCCCCATTGGACATTCAGGTTCCAAAGAACATTCACAAACTGGAACACTCACTTCCGGGGTTGTGGCGTTCGGGAGCCAAAACGGAAAGTACCAAGGCGTTCGGGATCCAAGGTACGACTGTACTAGCTGCTCTCATCCTCTGAGGCTGGCCTTGTAATCCACTGCTGCCACTGCTTGATTGCCATGGAGAGTGACAGAGAAGCTGTGCAGGGAGGTGGAAGACACTCAGAATGCAATTTTAGCCTATGATCTGGCTGTCACATAGTGCAGGCAAGTAGGCCTTGAAATCAAGGTCTCTGAAAATCATTTAATATTTACCTTTTCATCTTAGATTTTTGTCAGCAAATTGGTAATGGGAATGCTGTTCCTCGGTTGGGCAAAACATTAAATCCTTTGTTTCAAACTTAGTTGTGTTGACTCCTTAGGTTTCTTCCTACTCACCCCTGCAGTTTCTCCCTTTTAAAAAATTGATCTCCAGCCTACATTCCCACTTAACCAATTCTAGTAGACTTGGCTTAAATTTAAGCAGGCAAATTTTCATGCTCAGAGTTTGTCCTTTCCATGCTCATAACACTGACTTGTATGGAGACTGATTAAATATTGATTTAATATTTCTCCTGATTATTTAAATTAATGAATTTACAGGATGTTTATTTATTTTGCGCATGGGCAACATGTTAGATGCCACTTAGTCTAGTGGTGAATCAGCACAGTGTTGCTCACATTGTCCAACATAAGGGCCAGCGGCCCAGGACATGATTCCTTCTTAGTGGTCCAATGCTGAATATAAATTCAGGATTTTTTTTGCTCTTTTCAGAGGCTAGCTGTATCTGTGATTTTGTAAACCATTTAAATGCAGGTTGGAAGGATGTTTGCTACATAGTAGCCAATGGTTGGACAGACGGATTTTCCTTTTTTAAAAAAATCATTCTTTTTTTGTTCCAGCTATATGATAGGGATGGAATATCTTGCATAATCTCTTCCCATCTCATTATTACACCTATTTAAAAACTGAAATTCAAAAAGAGGGGAGAAGCAAAACAATATACCCCCCTTCCTATGATAAAAATACTAAATTTTCTGCTATTGGGCTGTAATTAATTCAACATCTGCTTGACACATGGATTACTCCAGGATCACATACATGCCACATTCAGTTTCCAAGCACACCTGCATTGTTAAAATTTGTGCATTCCATCTTTCAATTCTCCCCCCGCCATGTATTTCTTTTAAGGGGGGCACCCACCCACCCAGCAAGGTATGAGAGGCAGCTTGAGATGGGGTGGGGGTAGGGTATTGCTCCAGACAACAGCAAGTAAATCACTGCGATCTCTCAACCAGCGTTGATCTTGCTGCATGTTTCTTTGCTTGATGAATCCTTTAGCACACAGTATAGCCTTTCCCTTAGCCAGATCCGCCCTTGGGGTTTGATGTGTGAAGGGAGAAGCTTGCCTGCGTGGCCCTCTCCTTACTTCGCACGGGCAATTCCCTCCCCTGTTGTAGTTAGGAGTATCCATAGCTTGCCTGCAAGCAGAATTGGAACCCCAGTTTTTGAAGTCTCTTCTCAACCTTGCTAGCAAGCATAGCTAGCGGTAACCGGAGTTTTACTGAGTTCTACACATCGTGGCAGTTCTAGACGTCATTGCCACGAATCAGGAAGTGGAGGAGAGTATCAGCACACAGGAGGCGGAGGAGAAATTGGCTAACACGAGCCTCAAGTTGTGTGTTTGCCTTGATGTTTGAACTCTGCCACTTGCATATCAATTGGCCTGTGAATTGCTCCCTTATCCTATAAAACCAGAGGGGAGAAAATTGGTCTGTGGTTTTGTGGGTGCAGAAGGTGGAACATAGGAACACACGTGTCTTTAATTCCAATGCTGCAAAATACACAAGCTCTAAAGAGGCTTCTGAAATGCGTCTAGGCATCCATTTGACTCCTTTCATACAAGCAGCGGCTTATTTGTTTTCCATTGCCAGCCAGGTTTGTTTTTGTAGAGCCTTCCTTGGTTAGGTTTTTCAAATGACTGCCAGGTCCTTCCTGCGCAGTGGCAATGATGAATGCAGAACATGAGATAAATTAATGCTGGGGATTTTGGTCAATGTCAGCCCTTTCTTCACTGTGTCAAGTTAAACAAACAAGATCAAGGCAAAGGAAAATGGTAATTGTCTCTCTCAAGATGGGTTGCAGATAAGAGCATTGTTGAATCTAAATGTGGAAATTTTCACAGGTTGAGTCTAGTGTATTATATATATATATTTGTGTTTATATGTATATTCTCCCCCCTTCCACACTTAGTAGACTAAGTTATGCGAGTACATTTATTTATACAGAGGTTTAAAATAGAAAATTTGCCTGTAATGTAAATCACGTTAAGGCGTTTTTTTTAAAAAAAAATCTACTCCCCACTCCCAGCTAACATTGCAGTTTCCCCTTTCTCATTTATTCTAAGGCTCCAAAATTAACAGGATTTAATTTTAGATTTTGAAAGACTTATTCTGTATTGGTAGCACTTTGATTTCATGATGGCATTTGTTTAAAATTTGGCTTGTTTTGTCAGTGCCATCATGTTAAGATGAAATAGCTTATCCTGCCGTATGTTATTTGTGATTTTTTTTTTTAAGGGACCAGCTTTATTGTGCTTTGCACACTTCAGATATTTACGGGTGCGTACTTAAAACCATTTAACACAGATTTGCATTTTTCATTTAAATTTCCAGCCTATCTTATCCCAAGTACTTGGGCCAGGCAATAATACCAAACAAGCCAATAAAACTAATAATGCCTATTTAAAATATAAAATGCAATGTTTAATTCATCTTGTTCTAGACCAGTTTCTCTCCTGCCATCCAGAGCCTGTAAAAAACAAGATCTGGTTGCATTTTTGGAAAATATTCATAATTCAGGACTATACCAGTTTAGAATACAGAGTAGGGGATCTCTTGTTTGACATTGCCTCTATGTCAGGCAGAAGGCTTTTTGTCTAGCCACCTCCCTGGTGTGCTATATTTGTAGGTAAGGGGTGCTTTTCATACACAAACACTTTGGGACAGGTGATTTCACACTGCATGTATTCCTCAGTTGGCACTGACCCACGTGGATATAATGTATTGGGCATCACAAGCAGGCGGGTAAAAAGGAGAACTTCTGCTCCTCAGAAGGAGTAGGTCTTTTCATTTATTAGACACACATGATGATTCTTTGAATAAATAGGATGGTGAGTGGCCTACTTCTGTTTTCTTCTTCGATACCTGTTTCCTAGATTTTTAAATCTCCAGGGCAGGGACATATCCTTCTGTTCTTTGAAAGTACCATGCTCATGGGTGATGTTACTGTTATCCATTCGTGTTAGTCTAGTCTTTCAGATGCTTCAACCTGCTTAAACACCATGGCTTTTCTCAAGTAGCCAGAAGAGCTCCAATGAATACTTGACTGCGCTTGCTTAGGCAGTCCAATGAGTTAACATAAAAGTCAGAAATATTCATATCTATATATACCTATATCTATATGTAGATATATATATATATATAGCTGTATATAGATATCTGTGTGCACATACACACATATACATACAGAGAGAAAGAGATGAATATCCTGGAGGAATTTCTGATTGCTCAGAAAAAGGAAAATTGGCCAAATAATGCCTTGCACATTGTTCATTCATCTCTGCTTTGGCCCTAAAGGAAAAAAGTCAGAGAAGTAAAACGAGAGTGTGGCTTGTAGCATTTGCTGTCAGGTTGATAATTGTGCGATGCAAGCCCAGCATACCAAATAGGGCTGGAAGAGCACTTTTCCAATTGTTCTGTTGGCTTTCTCATTGGAGTAGCAACAACATGGAATCAGAATACTATTAAGAGAGCATGCCCACCAGTGGTAATATTGAAGATGCTGTGCTCATCTTCTGAGGTGTGGAGGGTGGTGACACAAGAGCGATGCTTCTCAGTGGTCTTCCACTCTGGATTTTGAGAGTGAAGCCTGGCTCTACTTCACCACAGAGTTTTGTAATGTGTTAACGTTTGCTCGTGTGTTAAGACATTATAATACACACACACACACACACACACACACACACACATTTCTAAATGAATGAGTCTTCTCAATCCTGGTGTTTGTTTGTGTTTTAGCTCATGACTGCTATCCAGAAAGGATTTGTCTCTGGAAGCCGTCTAGCTGTACTTATGAAAGCTGCAGAAGAGAACATCCACCAGCGCGATAGGATTTCAGTAGATCGGAGTGGTGGCGGTCTGTGAGTTTTGGGAACCCTCGGCTGCAAAATGGTGGATCTCCTGTTGCTGCTGAAAAACATTCCAGTGCTTTCAGATGTGTCCCGCTTCCTCTGCTTGATCTGTCTGGCATTGAGCAACCGTACGGAAAAAACACTGTTGCAGTCTGCTTACTTAACAGTCTACTATTGCAGTCCTTAAAGTTCTACTACCATTTTGACTTTTGGCGTCCTTAACTGGGTATATGTTTCTGCTTTCTGCAGAATCAGTGGTGGACATGCATTTGGAGTGAGGGAACTCTGCCCCCAGTGCCTTTTTCTGGGCAACTCCTGGGGGATCTGCACTACACCTTGGCTGCCCTTGGGGCCCATGGCAGGAGATCCAGGTGCAGTTTCATTCTGCCACCTGAACTGGAACAAGAAAAAATCCTTTTCTATCTTAGTAAGGTGGCCCCTGGCTCTCTTCTCCTATCTTGCTGCTTTGATTTGGCAGAAGTGGAAGGTGCCAGCATGCCTTTAGTGTCTTATACGTCGGCTTGTTTATTAAACTTCTGGATTGCTTTTTTCTTTTTCTTTTAGGAGAAGTGTGTTGTGCTAAATATTCGTCTTGTTGCCTAGAACTTTGGGGATGATTGTATTATTATTATTATTATTATTATTATTATTATTATTACTGGTATTGCAAAGCTATTAAAGCATGCATGTCGTTTTAAAAAAATGGAGTGATTTGTTGTTGGGGAGAATAAGAGTTCTCACATCTGGATTTTCCATTGAATATTGCACAAAATATAAATGTATGTCCTGAAAATTGCCATGATAATTGTGTCCGGGTTGGAGGACATATTGAGTTCAACATATTTAAGTCTCATTGAAACTAGTGGGGCGTACTCAATTATGTCCTTCACCTGTGATTTACAGGTGAATTTCTGAAATCACTTTAAGACAAGCATAAGTTTAGAAGCACAACACAAGATTATTATGACCATTATTTAAATGGTGCCTATTATGCCACCATGGGAAAACGCAACATTATGGATGGAAGTTTCATCCCTGTTATTTCTTCTATAGCAAGTGGTAAAGTTTGTGGTGCATATACAGTAGTTGGGTTTCTTGTGAGGTTTCTATCGTGTTTTTAATGCCAGTATCTCAAGTTATTGTTCATTTATGGAGAATACACAAAACAAAGCACAAGCCGAAACTATTCTAGCATCTCAGCATGTTTTGCTAGAGAAACATGGAGCTGGATTTCATTTAATTATTATTAAGGTAGCCTGTTTGATTTTGGGCACGCTTTTGAAGCATGGGTTTTCATTTATCTTTTGCCTTCCAATTAAGTGGGATAATGTCACTCAGGTCACTTGGAAGCTTTCTTTTTGCTGTCTACAAAATAAAGGAATAGTATGCAGCAAAGAGAAAAGTTGACATCAGGTGGGCCTTTATTTTGATATCTCTAAGGGCTTTTACCCTCATGCCAGTTTTTTTATTTAAGGGATACTCCTGTAAGAATTGACATGGGAAAGTTCTGCACTATTTTAACGGCATGTCGAGATCGTTTTCATCATCATTATTACTCTTATTATCATTATTTATTATTGTTAGTTTCACCCCCTGAGTGATGCAAAGAGGGCATCCCAGGGAACAAAACGTAGGAATTGGCCCTTAATAGCATGTAGATGTAAGAAGGGTTTCTGTGTACAGGGCTTTTCAGTACTGGCATATACCGCAGGATCCTTCTAATGGACCATGGAACTATCTTAATATTCCTGCAATGCCATCCCCAAACCTCTCCCCTGCCAAAAACACTTTTTGAAGGTGTAGAGGGCATTTACTGCTAGGAATAGCTGCAAGTGTATTAAAAGTAACCCGGCAGCTAACTTTTAGAAGGATCCATTCACATTTTTGCATGTATAATTTTTTTTTCATTCTCAAGATGAAGGCAAAGAGCCACAATCTAGTAAAAGATATTTGAGGGCAATGTTCTCAGAGGCCTGCTGTGAAATTCCATTCAGACATTTCATTTTGCTATGATCAAGGTCCCTCAGACTTACTGTTTTCTATGTTGGCAGTAGCAGGAAGGAAATGGAGAAGAAACAGATTTGTCTTGCTTTTAGACCCTGAGCATTTCAGATAGACTTGAAACGCATGACTAAATCCTTTTGTATATTTGGACATTTGGGACGTCTGTCTCTGAACACAAAGGGTTATTTTGTACTCTCGGCTGCTTCCCCTCCACATCACCAACACACATTGGGCTGGTTTTTTCATATCTGTTTTCATCCCCTTATATATGTGTGTGTGCATCTAGTTTGGGGGACATGAAAAATCAGCACCAACCATTAATTGGAAACTTGCTTTCCCACATATTGCAGAATGTGGGGAAATGACTACCGTATTTTTCCGTGTATAAGACGCCCCTTATTTTTTTGGATTCGAAATTAAGAAAATGCACTATACACTCTCCGTGTACAAGATGACGCCTTATTTTAAACTTCAGAAATTTAGGAAAAAATATAGTCTTCTACATGGAAAAATACTGTATTTCCTCTATTTGCACCCCTAAAAGGGTGTGTGTGCCAATATTTGTATATAATCAAAGTAGCATTTTAAAATTTCATACCTTCAGACAAAAGAACATCTGCTATCATGTTCTCTCTCTCTCTTTCTCTAACCATTAGCTTAGCAGTAGGTCTTTTAGCACTGAAGAGCAATGGGTATCCAAGCCATGTTACTTTAGACCTGTCAGAATGAAAACCTCAGCACAAAGTGTTTTCAAAATGCATATAAACCTTTATATGCACATTAACAGAAGGCAACACAGGATTTCCAGCAATGTCTAGGTATGCCAATAACTTTAGCCCTATCGGGGCATCATGAGCTCCTGTTTTCAACAACACAAGAGCATGGAGCAGGCAGCACCATGTAGATTTGCATCTGATGTCATGTGCTTCCCCCCAAGGTCTGTACATACAGCACAACACTTGTGAAAACTTCCCCAGAACCTTGATTATGATGGGGTGACCTTCATGCGCACCACTATGTTCATGAATGGCCCTTCCCTAGAGACATCGGTGGGACTCCTTGGTGTGGTTCCATTCCTTTCTCCCGTAGCTCTTTAGCCTAGGCATTACTCTCCTCACCATTTGCTACCAACACGTCCACACCATGAGCATGCACTTGTAGCGGAGGTTCTTTTCCTTTCTTCCGTAGTTTTATAGTATGCACGTCCCCCCATTTTGGGTTGGATCTCTCTGAATGTCTTTCGCTTTGTGACGCGAGAGTCACATGTGCGCCACTGTACAGGAAGTGAAAAGTTATGCGCATCATACTTGACTGATTCAGTCAAATGATAGGTGGAGAATTACTTGATTGGCACGATGTTCTGGATTTTTGTTGTTGTAAGTTTGGAAGATGGTCACATGCCGGAAATAGAAAGCACGTGCAGGGTTTTTACTTTTCCCAGATAATAATTCTGTATAATGCCACAGTGTTCCAAAAAGAAAGCCAAAACAATGAACAGCAAAGCAGCCCTGTGGTTTGGTGTGTGTGTGTGTGTGTGTGTGTGTGTGTATGCACACGTACCTATATGCATACATATACAAATATACTTTGCCGCATGTTTTTCCATCTGGCACTTTTATGTATTGTGACGGGTTATTGTTCAGGATTGGACTGTTAAATACTGTGTTTGAGGCTGGGTTGTCATTTTTATAACTGTCTCTGTGTTTTATTGTCATTATTTATTACTTTTGATATACAGAATGAGCTGCATGCATTTATAGAGCAATAAGAGGATGTATTTAATGTGCCTTGTTTTTAACTGAATAAGAACTGAACACATGAATCAATAAAACTGATTAAAATGGTCCACTCGCTGGCATTTTGATGTTACCGGCAGTTACGGAAATAAAGTTGATTAGTCTTGAACTATACCCTCCCTTCTCTTGCGCCTCCTCCCCACCCCACCGGTGGTTAAAAGTTTAAAACAGATTCTTCTTAAACCTCCAGTTTTAAGGGATAATATAAATTACTGGCCTTAACTCTGTGTATCTGGTTGGGTAAATTAGGAGTTAACATCCAAAGAAGCTTGTCATGAGGTATTAATAGTAGATGTCCATTTTGGAATACAGTAGAATATATTTTCATTGCTACCATGGAGGGCTTTTTTCCTCTTTTTTCTCTCTCCTCCCCACACTGTGAGATCAGAAAATGGCAACAGCCCACAAATTGTTACCAGGATGGACTTATTTATTTATTTTGTTTCATTCAACCCAAAGCTCTTCAGGCACCATGTCCCCAGCCCACACTGATGAATTTTATCATGACTAAAATCAATAGGAATAAATGGAAAAGATTACATAATCCATTTTGATCATCTTGCATGTCAGGTTAGTCCAGAGTTGCCAAGTGCTGATAAATGTTCTGAAAAGAGAGGGAGGGGGGAAGCTATATATTTTCATTGACAGCAAATCAGCTAAGCTGTTTATAAGTTTTTAACGCATTAAAAATAAGAATCATTCTCATATTCTTTTATAGTCCCAAATTTACGTTTGGCGCATGGGCTTTTTCAGATTATGGTTTTTGTTTCTTAACGTTTGCTGTCAGAATGCATTTGTTTTGCTTCGTCATGTGAATGCTGTGTGGTTGGCGGCTAGAACATTATGAAATGTTTAGAATCAATGCATCTTGAGCACATAACTGCACCCCCCCAAAAAAAATATGGTTGTGTGGGTGATGTTTTTGGAGACACATTATTCCACCAAAAACCTCAGAGCCTGCTACCTTCCTTATGCGCAAAAGCATTAATGCACCTCCACACCACATCCTTGCATGCGCTTTGAGAGGGATAGTTGCCCTCTCCACAGAGATAGATAAATGAATTCATAATAAACCTAGTGAAAAGGATGTGCCGTGGCCAAGGTTTCAGCCTCCAAACATATAGGAAAAGGAGGACGCGCATTTCAGCAGCGAGCCTGGAAAATACCAAGTGCTTAGAGTGAATTCCCACATCAAATTTGAACTGATTGCATTTGATTGGGGGAGATTATAAAAGAGAGCAACATCTTCAGTGATGTGCGTTTTGCCGCTTAAATGAGTTCTGTTTCTCACCCGCTGAAAATGAAGGGCCTCTCAAGTTTGCCCATCTCCTCCTGCCTTTTTAGTCTCATTCCTTCCCACCTCCCAATTATCCACTGGAGGTATGAAACGTATACAGAGGCGCAAGAGCATTCATGCTGTACAATATTTGCACAGGTGTTGTGATCAGGAGGCTGCTGCGGGCTTCAGTCCAGAATCAATACTTCACTCAATCTGTGTGAGACACAACTAATTTAGGAGAATTCCTGGTCTTCTCTCCCTGCGAGTATCTCTGCTTTCCATAAACTGTCAGTGGCTAATTCCTTGCTAAATGGTGCTGTGCCTATTCTTAATTCACCTGGAGTTTTTCTTTTTCTGAAGGCATAAGCATACATTAGGTTATTGAGTTGGATTTGTACTGAAGTGCAGAGAGATTTGCTATTAAATCTGCACCCCCCCCCCCGAAATACTGTTAAGCTGTTACATTTTGGTATGTATAACTGAAGCTTTAATTTGGCCCTCATTGGGTGTTAATTCAAACTCGTTAATTCCTTAAAAGTTTTTTTTTCTTTTTAAGCGGGTGCAATATCTTGAATTATCTGTTATTCAACAGCTGCACCGTCTGAAGAACATCTGTTCTTCACATGATGCAGAGCTACATGCTTTCTGTGGTGTACTTTCTTGGTTTAAGCACAGTCTCTGTAATGATAAAATCACTAGCTGCAATCTGGTTAAAAAATATACCCACAAACGCATTGTGTCTTCCTTCGTTCAGTGAGAAGGAATATCCAACTTTGACATGCTCTCTCCTGTCATCCGAACAAGACATTTGGTCCTATCTTACCAAGGCACCCTAATCTGTTTGTCTAAGTAGTGTAGATGTAATTAACTTGAGCATTAAAACTGAGGCAACTGAAGTGAACTGAATCAGTGTAAACTGATTTGAAGCACTTTTTAAAATATATCAGGTTCTCTCTTGGTTTCTCCTAACTAGTAACCTCTGGACATAAATGGAGAATTGCTCCCTCCTAATCTGTTCAGCCGAATTTATTTTACTGAACCGCTGAGATGCTTTTAGTTTTGCATCTCT